>NC_052509.1:59760373-60091157 GCF_014356525.2 Nilaparvata lugens
ATTTTTAGTTTTTTCATCTTCTTTGATTCTCTTGGCATGGTTTCATCAAGGTTGACTCGAAGGATCCTTAGAAAAGTATGTATTTGTCCTCCACAGTATGAGATGCTATCACTGTTCCCCATTTAGAGTTACTGAGTTTGAGTTTCAAGTTTCTTTAGTTTGTCCTTGAGAAATTTCTGCTATCTGTACAGACCTCGTGTGTCTACAGCGTTATCGCCTGTCACCAGCCTGCTCAGATCTTGAATAGTAGACTTGAGATGCGCGGGAACACTAGCGTCAGGTGATCAATTTTCATAACGGCTAGGAAAGTGTGTGAGTGCGCCTCACCAGATTTTTGATTTTAGACTCTAATAGTATCTGTTGATTCGAAATTTGTCATTTATCTGAGTATTGAGAGAGCGTAAATTGTATTTGAAAAGTGAAAATGGCATAACCCACATTTGATTTGGACAGTATAGTTTGAATTAGAAATGGGACAGTTTGGGCATGTGCCTGTGGGGCCTTTCCTGTTAAGTATTGTACACAATGTGATGAATGAATAAATAAAATCTGGTGTGGCGCACTCACACAACTTCCTTGCCGTTATGAAAATTGATCACCTGACGCCAGTGTTCTCGCGCATCTCAAGTTACTTATACAAAGATCTTAGCCAGCTGGTGACAGGACAATAACGCTGGAGACATACGAGGTCTGCTATCTCTCATAGTGAATCATTTGATAGAATCAACAGTTGCCAACAGTTTGCAATTGGATCATCACATTTCTCGAATTTCGAGCTTATTTTCAATTTTAGGTGAAAATGTTACTGATCATAATTGTAGAGATTTTCATGCTCAATCTTTACACTCAATTTTTTATGTTAAATTGTGTCTGAAGCCTGATAATTGAGAATCTAAAATCAAACTTAGCATAGGGGGGGCGGAGCTCCTGAAATTTCACAGATATGAGACTTGGGCAGTTGATAGAACTCATCAATGACTATTTCAGGTTTGAATTTAATCAAAAACGTGAAGCTATTTCCGAGAAAATCACGAAAAACCCTGTTTTTGACAGCATTTTCGCCATTTAGCCGCCATCATGAATCGCATTTGATCGAAATTGGTCGTGTCGGATCCTTATAGTGTAAAGACCTTAAGTTCCAAATTTCAAGGTCATTCCGTTTATTGGGAGATGAGATATCGTGTACACAGACGCACATACACTAATACACACACACACACACACACACACACACACACACACACACCACCACACACACACAACACACACACACCACACACACATACAGACCTATTCCAAAAACCACTTTTTTGGACTCAGGGGACCTTGAAACGTATCAAAATTTAGAAATTTGGGTAAAGTAATTTTTTTCGGAAAGCAATACTTTCTTTCCCATGTAATGAAAACGTATAGAAAAATGAAATTAGGGTACCTTAAATGTTTTGGAGCATACTTTCCTTACCATCGTAATAGGGCAAGGAAAGTAAAAATTGTATTGATATGAATAAAAGGCTTGACATCGAAATA
Organism: Nilaparvata lugens; assembly: GCF_014356525.2. Lineage (NCBI taxonomy): Eukaryota > Metazoa > Arthropoda > Insecta > Hemiptera > Delphacidae > Nilaparvata > Nilaparvata lugens. The sequence goes on from NC_052509.1 coordinate 59,761,901, forward strand.
GAAAACGAGTAACTGGTAATAACTGGTAATAGTATCTGGTAATAGTAACTGGTAATAGTAACTGGTAATAGTAACTGGTAATAGTAACTGGTAATAGTAACTGATTTTGGAATCTCCAGTTAACAATTCCACGTGAACAAAGTTCATTCATTTGTTTATCATCCGTTCGTTCGTTCCAAATTCTTTTATACTATAGTAGAATCCTAGAGAAAACACAAACATACATATTCATATAATGCTTATTCTATGGTAAAATCACTCCAAACTGTTTGCATTCTTTATGAATGATTCCTTAGTACCATTCCCATTACAATCAATTCTGATATTTTGAGTCGAATTCCACTATAGAGATTGACGCTGGTGTAACAACAAAAACAATGTTTCTTTCAAAGGCTTTTTGAACATCTATCAGAATATCACTTTCAACTATACTATAAAAGAGTAGGCCTACCCTGAGAGAAGTAATAGAGACATTTCATGTATCTCTGGTCAACCAATCCAGTGTAGGATGCAGTTATTTATTTGTGATTTTTTTACTTTCCTGCCTATTACCATAGGTAAGGGAAGTATGCTTTCCGATAAAATTAAGGTACCCAATTTCTAAAATTCTATACGTTTCAAGGTCCCCTGAGTCCAAAAAAGTGGTTTTGGGTATTGGTCTGTATGTATGTATGTATGTATGTATGTATGTATGTGTGTGTGTGTGTGGGTGTGTGTGTGGTGTGTGTGTGTGTGTGTGTGTGTGTGTTGTGTGTGGTGTGGTGTGTGTGTTGTGTGTGTGTGTGTGTGTGTGTGTATGAGTGTATGGCGTCTGTATACACGATATCTCATCTCCCAATTAACGGAATGACTTGAAATTTGGAACTCAAGGTCCTTTCACTATAAGGATCCGACAAGAACAATTCGATCAAAAGCAATTAAAGATAGCGGCTAAATGGCGAAAATGTTGTAAAAAAAAGGTTTTCGTGATTATCTCGGAAACGGCTCAACGATTTTGATCAAATTCGTATACCTAAAATAGTCATCGATAAGCCACTATCAACTGCCACAAGTCCCTTCTGTAAAAATTTCAGGAGCTCCGCCCCATCAATGCAAAGTTTGATTTTAGATTCCCAATTATCAGGCTTCAGATACAATTTGAACAAAAAAAACTAGATTGAGCATGAAAATATCTACAATTAATGTTAAGTAACATTTTCACCTGAAATTGGAAATAAGCTTAATTCGAGAAAATATGATTATTCAATTGCAAATTATTGTTGATTCGAAAGACCTTAAGAGATATAGACCCACAATGCCTATGCCTTCCCAATGATAGCTCTTACTTGAAATTGAAGGCCGCCATTGGGGTTTTAGCATGAGATATTATATCTGTATATGTGCAATATTTTATATACAAATGCATAGGTATGTAATAATCTTATAGGTTGCCCCCTCAATGGCCGATTTCAATTCCAAGTACGACACTAGCGCTGCATGTGAGTCTATGCATCTTCAAGGTCTTTGGTTGATTCTATTAAATCATTCACTATGACGAGATAGCAGACCTCATGTGTGTCTCCAGCGTTATTGCCCTGTCACCAGCTGACTCAAATCTTTGAATAGTAGCTTTGAGATGCGCGGAAACACTAGAGTCAGGTGATCAATTTTCATAACGGCAAGGAAGTTGTGTGAGTGCGCCACACCAGATTTTTAATATTATATATCTTGTGGATTTGGCTGAGAGGAGGAAACGAGGATGACCACGAACGGATCGACAGCAAAACATAGAAGAGGCCATGGAGAGCAGGGGCATCCGCCATTGTATTTTGAAGAGTGAAGTGACATAACCAACATTTTGATTTGGTCAGTATAGTATAAATTGGAAATGGGACAGTTTTGGGCATGAGCCTGTTTGTTGTGCCTTTCCTCATGTTAAGTATTTGTACACAGTGATAAATGAATAGACAAGACCAGAGAAATCTTCTATAATAATTTGCTATATTAATTCTGTGGCATGACGTATGGAGAGACAGAGGCAGATGGCGTGTTGATTGCGGGAAACGGCCGGGAAGGCTGTAAAAACCCGCGTATAAGGTGTAAGGTAAGAATATCCCTTGTAGATTCTTGTAGAATATCAGTATATTATGGGAAGAAGCTTTGATGATTATTGGTTCACGTGATCGAGGATCTACGAGACATGGAATTTGAGAAATCAACTCACTATCAACAATCGTTATCCGATCAATGAAGGATATGTGCACATTACAATCAAGGAACTGATGAGTGATATCAGGCTTTGTAGGTAATAACAAATGTAGAGGTTGGAAGCATCAGTTTATTGACAATGGTTTATCAGTTCATCAGTTAGTAACAACCAAAACCGGTGTTTCTAACCATCAATTAAATCTGTGGTTTTTGACAATAATTTCAAACTCTTTTTATTTAATATAATAATTACCACAATGTCAACTTCTTAACTACACAAAAAGCATGAAAGTTTTACTTCAAATGGTAGGCTATATTGGTGCCGTGGGTCTCAAGGTCAGTATTAGCCAACTTCCAATTTTTTGGAATTTTGTGAAAAGTGATAAAAGATTCTCATGGACGATTCTTAGGTAGTCCTCCCTAAGCTTCAGTCCTTGATCGTATGTTCGCGACATCTTACAGTAATGTTGAAAATTACTGGCTAATTGAATTGGAATTAGCATCCTAGATTCAAGTTCTCAATCTACATTAGAATTTCGATAACCAAGCTCGATAAAAGATTCTCATGAAAGATTTCTAGAATAACTCCTTCCTGAGCTCCAGTCCTTGATAGTCTGATCGCGACATTCTTACAGTAATGTTGAAAATTACTGGCCAATTGAATTTGGAATTAGCATCCTAGATTCAAGTTCTCAATCTACATTAGAATTTTGATAACCAAGCTCGATAAAATATTTTCATGAAAGATTCTTAGAATAACTCCTTCCTAAGCTCCAGTCCTTGATAGTCTGTTCGCGACATTCTTACAGTAATGTTGAAAATTACTGGCTAATTGAATTTGGAATTAGCATCCTAGATTCAAGTTCTCAATCTGCATTAGAATTCCGATAACCAAGCTCGATAAAATATTTTCATGAAAGATTCTTAGAATAACTACTTCCTGAGCTCTAGTCCTTGATAGTCAGTTCGCGACATTCTTACAGGAATGTTAAAAATTACTGGCTAATTGAAATAAGGATCAACATACTAGATTCAAGTAGCTCATCGTCTCAATCTAGATTAGCTTCCCTGGAAGAATTTTAATGAAGAAAATCGCACATCATCAAAATAGTGATCCACTTCATTAAGACAGTTAATTATTTTGGAGTTAGATTGAAGTTTTCTCGGTTTGATAACGCTTCGACAAGAACGAGAGATAAGCGTCGTCAGAGAGAAAGTGTGATAGTGGAGGGAAAGAGAGAGGGTGAGGAAAGAAGGAGAGAGTGTGTGAGAGAAAGAGGAAGTGAGAAGAAGAAGAAGAAGAAGAAGAAGAAGAAGAAGAAGAAGAGAAGAAGAAGAAGAAGAAAGAAGAAGAAGAAGAAGAAGAAGAAAGAAGAAGAAGAAGAAAGAAGAAGAAGAAGAAGAAAGACGAAGAAGAAGAAGAAGAAGAAGAAGAAGAAGAAGAAGAAGAAGAAGAATAAGAAGAAGAAGAAGAAGAAGAAGAAGAACAACAACACAAGAAGAACAAGAACAAGAAGAAGAAGAAGAAGAAGAAGAAGAGAGGGATGGAGAGAGAGTGAGTTGAAGAATGTGTGAGAGAGCGCGAGTGAGAAAGAAAACTCTGCAACCGAATCTCGAAAACTGAATTTGCAAGTTGCTGGGAATCTGCCACACTGTGAGCAAAGTCAATTATTACAGTTGAATTGGAATGGGCAACTTGGCTCTCGAAACGCAAACTTTGAATATTGTACTTTGGCAAAACTTGTGTGGCTTGAGAAAGGATATAATGGACTATAAGTCTCCTCAAGGCAATAAATTTTAGTGATGGTATGGTCTTCGATACTGAAGCTCATTGAATTCATGATATTATAACAATTATTCAATTATCGATATCAGAGTCAAAAATTTATCAACTATACAACTAGAATTTTCTCAACAACTAGACAACTGGATTAGGTATTTGAAAATGTACAAACGAGTACAACTTGAATTATTTCCAATCGTTGACTTTTATACAATAATCACTTCATATTATAAATTATATTTTCGAATACTTCATACGCTAGATTCAAGTTTATATTACATCCCTGATTAAGCTGATTCACGACTCACACTGGTGCACAAGGAATCTTCCTTTTGCCGGTGTTTTTGCCTCACCTACTGTACTTATGCATGTGATCATAAATTGAATCTTCATTTTAAAACTATTGTTTGTAATGTAGAGGATATCATTTCGTTATTATATCTAATTAAATAAATGTATGTATCTTGGTTTAAGTGCAGTAGCATATACTTATATTTATTTTTTGTAAAGCTTTTTTTTGTATTTGGTTTTTGGCAAATAAAATTCATTCATTCATGAGTATATTATATACATATTAATACGTGCATTTTTATTGATTTTTTATTTTCATCGACGTTTAGTCAGTTCACTAAGTGGATGGATGTTCAAATTTAGGACGCTCATGTTCATGAGTGAATAAGTGTTTGAGCTTGAACGACGTTCAGAAGGTTCATCGGTTCAATTTGTTTGCTCCTCCCAGCATAGCCCAATACGGGAGTGACCAAGCTCCGCCCATCAGCCAATCACAAAGCAGTATCGTGTCACAGATCAGACATTTTCTAATATTGATAGCCATTTCATGTTAGTTGCTAGACTAACTCACTCTATTGGGATAAATCACTCTACATTTTTGTATTGTTTATCATTCAACTTATTAATTTATTACGGTGAGTAATACAGCCAACTGGTTTTGGAAAATCTCAATAAATATTTAGTAATAACTGGCTAAAATTTCGAAATAATTATAGACATCAATGTAGAAGTTTCAATGGCTTAATACTCAAATATAATCTCTGAACCTGGAAGACTAAAATATTAAATTTATTGAAATATTTTCATCCCCACTCCTCTACACTGACACTACCTATCCAAATAGTTAATTCATCTATTCATTCATAGTTCGATCATTTATATATTCAATCATCAATCCAAGTTAAATATCATTAGGGAATAGCCATTAGGCATTCTCGCATTACTTTTTCAATCCCTAATTTAAAATATACAGGACAGAGGTTATGTAATGTTCATTAAATAATATCGGGGCACTGGGCTTCGCCAATACCTACTATTGAATAAAAATGAATAATGAATAAAATTTTATTTCCCAAAAAAACAAAAACTACACATCAATAACAAAAATATTAGATAAATTACAATATCACATACAATAGTTAGTTACAAAAAATCTTATGTGACCTCTACTTGTTTAGATTTTTCTGTGTGGAAATTGACCTACTCCACTATGGAGTATACTATACTAAGTAATAGTAGGTATTGGCTCCGCTCGTTATTTTTATTTATTGATAAATTGAACCATAGCCTACTATAGATAGATCTAAAGTAAGCCATGACAGAACACAATAGTTCTCTAAAATGATCGTGTTTATATTTCACAGCTGGCTATACGTTAGCTTATGAATTTCGGGGATACGATATTTCCATTTTCCACAGAATCACTCGCTCATTTTTTACTATCCACGGACGACGAAGTCTTAGCTGTTTCAGCCAAGGATGAATTATCCTTTTAATGTCGTTCAGCGAGTTTTCCGAAGGATGAAACTTAGTGCAATCAAATTTTTATATCATAAACCTACTATGTTCCAAATTTCGTGAAAATCGTTAGAGCCGTTTTCGAGATCCGTTGAACATAAGTAACCAGATATAAAAATACAGAAATTGCTCGCTTAATATATTAGGATTGCTTTGGTAATTCTGATTCGGAAATAATTAAAAAACTAAAATGCTTAAATCGTCAGATTAGTTTCAACCACAAGACCAAATTACAGGAATTTAAGAATTTTCAAAAATTTACACAATGGTGATATTTGTTTTGTATTTATAAGGATTATCGATATACAAGCAACTACTAACCACTTATGAATACTAGATTAGCTTTTATTGCAACACAAGTTAAATAGAGTACCTGAAATTTGCACCTTGAATACTGGAATAGCACCCATTCTATCACAAGATACAGTACCCGAAATAGTTAGCATAAATACTGTTATATTTATTTATTTATTTATTAGATAGAGCGAACAATACAATAGTCGGAAAAGAAAAAACAGGCTATTGCCCAAAACTTCTTCAATTTCCTGATTTTGTCACAAATCGTCCAAATATTATGTAGGTAGGTTATGTTCACTTCAATTTCAACACCAAATCTTCAATCTGAAACTATAGCTCTATAGCTCTCACTCTATCACACAGTAGTTTCTCTCATTCCACAGAAGTTAATCAATCACTGGAACTAGCTCTAATAATACGAGAATAGATCGTGCATGTTTCAACAACAGACTCCAGAACAATTGAAGCGGTTTACCCGTGACAGCATACTTCAACTCAGATTGAAATTCGCACTCAGGCTTCAACCGTTGATGCAGACTGCATTGAAAACTCCATTTGAGTAGCAGAATGTCCATTGAACAAGTGCGCCTGTCAAAAACATGTCGAACGTGTTTCTCTAATGGAATATCGCAGTCTGACGGACAAATGTCTAATGGAAAACTGGATCCTCCAAAGAGAATATTCTCATGAAGACTGGAGATTTGGAGCTGCACCCAAATTGAATGCCGTCAGCATTCTGCTGATGACATGTCATGTTGGTTTGATAGAAGCGACGCGAATGGAGGTATTTCGTTTTTGATGACGTACATAAATGCTTTGCTGTTCTTGCTGAGGTGTTTTGGTTTTGAGTTAAATTAGTTGCAGTTGTTGAGGTGCCAAGTAGCATGTTTTTATCTATGAGAACTCTATTTGCAATATCAAGGGATAATCCAGTTGAATTTAGTGAGAGAGAGAATTTTGTGAAACGGTAGTAGATGCTGATATAGTGAGGTTCACGTTATAATGGCAGTGTTTGATTAGCAATGGTATTGCTTGATATCATTGTCTATCAGTCAACAAAAGCGAATAGCGCTATCTCTTTCTCGCTTTGCTCTGTTGCCAGATCTTCTTTTACATGAATGCTTCGCTGTTCTTGCTGAGGTGTTTTGGTTTTGAGTTGAATTAGTTGCAGTTGTTGAGGTGCCTAGTGGCATGTTTTTATCTATGATAACTCTATTTGCAATATCAGAGGTAATCCAGTTGAATTTAGTGAGAGAGAATTTTGTGAAACGGTAGTAGATGCTGATATAGTGAGGTCCACGATATAATGGCAGTGTTTGATTAGCAATGGTATTGCTTGATATCATTGTCTATCAGTCAACAAAAGCGAATAGCGCTATCTCTTTCTTGCTTTACTCTGTTGCCAGATCTTTTTTTAACAATTTAGAATTAATAATAAATTAACAAAATATTTCATATTCATTATGAAATTATTGAAAAATATAATTTCTTGCTTAATAAAATATAATTGATTATTTTAAAAGAGAAGTACATCAATAAACCTGTATCAGCTACCATCTATAGAAGGCATTGACAAGACAGAGGATCGGCAACGTTGTTCTGCTATCTTTCTCCACTGTCATTATAACGTGGACCTCTTCTTAGGGTGCTCACTAGACACTGAAGAGTGTCAATTGAATGAAAAATGACGTATAGAAAATTGAAATACAGTAATACTTATTCAAAGACTGAATCTTTGGGTGACGAGCTGGTTGAATTATTTTCAGTTCTCAATGCGGTGTTCTGGTGTTTTGCTTCAAATAAGCAGCAGTCGCTGAGATGTCAAGTTGATTGTTTCTATTCATGAGAACTCTATTTTCAATATAAAGGGTTTTTCAACGTTGTTTTCCATCACGAACTGCTTATTATTTAATCACTTTTTGCTTAAAAAACGACTAGCAGTCAGATATTATATAAGATATATCTGACTGCTAGTCGTTTTTTCTATAAGCAAAAATATAAAGGGCTTATTGCATTGTCCATTCAACCACTAAGCTGTTCGAGATTATGTGCAAAAAAGCAAAATATGGTACTTTCAAACCACCCTCACCCCCTTAGCACAGGAGGTAGGAGTGAGGACTTTTGATACATTCACCCCCTTACTATCCTTAAAAGAGCTGAGGGCTCAAAAATTGTGTTCCAAACTTTTCCTTCTATATACCTTTTTTTGAGCATGAACTATCAGTTGAATTTGAAAGTTTTGTGGAACAGGAGTGGATGCTTGTACACTGAACACAGGAGAGTATTTAAGATCTAGTGATTAAATGACAAAATGACTTGGAATAAAATAAAATATTAATTTTTTGGGTGACGAACACGCTGAAATATGCTCAGTTCTTACTGTAGCAGTAGTTGTTGAGGTGACAAATGATTGGTTATATGCTTATGGAATTATTATACTATTATTTATGTGCTTTATACATAGAGTGGAATGGAATGAAATTGCTTCTATTCATGAGGACTCAATTTTCAATGAAAAGGGCTCATTTCAGTCGAATTTGGAATTTTTGTAAATACTAGCAGAATATACATACACTAGACACTAGAGAAAGTGTATAAAATAACAAAATGAAGTATTGAAATTGAAATATTCCGCTTTTGGGTAACAAACACGTTGAATGCTCCACTGCTCTTGCTAAGGTCTTTCGGTTCTGATTCCAATTTTAAACCCTGACAGCTCTATTTCTGATATCAGGGCAGGTATTAGTAAAATTGAGATGTATTGTGGAACTGGACAAACTGACAGGATGTGCTTTGGACAAGTCGTATTTTCAACAATCAAATATAACAAATGAAAGCTATTCAGCTTTTGAATGACAGAAACATTGACTGCTCCATAGGAGAGCAAAACATCTATTGTTTTTTCCTCTGTACAGTTATACAAATTTTCAATTATATACAAATTATACAAATTTTCTGCAGATGCTCTAGATATGACCGGGATAATCGATTTTGTTGATTGACGTGAAGAGATTGAAGAGATATATTGTTGATTACAAGTTCTGAAAATTCCACTCGTGATATCAGAGTTTACCAACAATCAATCGTATGACTGAAATACTCCTCTGTTTTTTGTTCAGGATTAGGTTTTCAGTTTAATAGAGATTTCTTCAACGTCAACTAGTTTATTCACAATAAATAAGTAGTTGTGCCAAGTTTTATTCAACAACCAATGATTTGTCTCTATTTTTACTATCCTTATTCTGCAGCTCAATGTTTGAACATTCAATTTACACGAGATGGAGAATGACAATGATGCATCAGCCTCAAGTGGTTTCGATGATTTCAAGTCGTTTAACCACATTAAAGTGTGAGAGGCAGGACGATGCTAGCTATGAGAAGAATGGCAAAGGATAGAACAACGTGGAGGAGATTGACTGAGGCTGGTACCCCTATGCTGTACTGGCAGAAGGGAGGAAGAAAAAGAAGAAGAACCACATAATAGCTTCTAAAATATCCCAGAATTCTTTTTCACTTATGATTGATCTGAGATTCCTGTTCATCATTGAGAAATTGGAAAGTTTGAGGAGCTAATAATGGACGTATTTCCATTGCAAGAGGATTAGGCTACTGAGAAAGTTGTCTAACATTATCCTCACTTGTAGCACTGAGCCATTTCAACTATTACAAACACATAAATGAATAAAAAGTAGATAAAATTTATAATAAAAACAATTAGAATAAATAAAAAGGGTTTTATTTTGTACTGCAAAATTTTGTTATCATAGCGAATCTGTTACTCGAACCGCCATTTTGTGAAGTTTCCATTATAAGTTATGCATTTCAACTATCATGAACACATTAATGGATATAGAATAAGTAAAATTTATAATTAAAAAGAATTAGAATAGATGAAAAGGGTTCTATTTTGTACTGCAAAATTTTGTTATCATAGCGAATCTGTTACTCGAACCGCCATTTTGTGAAGTTTCTATTATAAGTTATGCATTTCAACTATCATGAACACATTAATGGATAAAGAATAAGTAAAATTTATAATTAAAAAGAATTAGAATAGATGAAAAGGGTTCTATTTTGTACTGCAAAATTTTGTTATCATAGCGAATCTGTTACTCGAACCGCCATTTTGTGAAGTTTCTATTATAAGTTATGCATTTCAACTATCATGAACACATTAATGGATAAAGAATAAGTAAATTTTATAATTAAAAAGAATTAGAATAGATGAAAAGGGTTCTATTTTGTACTGCAAAATTTTGTTATCATAGCGTATCTGTTACTTGAACCGCCATTGTGAAGTTTCTATTATAAATTATGCATTTCAACTATTATGAACACATAAATGGATAAATAATAAATAAAATGTATAATAAAAAAATTGAATAAATAAAAAGGGTTTTATTTTGTACTGTAAGTAAATTTTGTTATCATAGCGAGTCTGTGACTTGAACCACCATTTTGTGACGTTTATATTATATGCACCGTTAAGTGGGAGGATACTGTCTAGCTGGGCCAATGGCAGGCGTTCATGTCCTTGGACCAATAGCGGTACTCGCCCACTAGTATAATACTCTTGTAACTACTACTTGTATACCTACCTACTTGTATTTAGTTTTAATTTATCAGAGATTGACAATGGTGTAACAACCGAAACCGGTCTTTCCACTTTTAATAAAATCTGTGGTTTTCGACAATTTCTTAGTCTTTTTCATTCAATAAGAATAATTACCACAATATCAACTTCTCAAGTACACAAAAAGTGAAAATATGCTTCCTACTAATAATAATAATATCGAGTGACCTGGCTGGCTCAGGTCTGGTGTCAGAGTTTTCAGGTCGCAACTGATCAATTTCAGGGCCTCTGACATGACCTAATGACTGCTTTTTTGGCAGCCGGGACCGACGGCTTAACGTGTCCATCCGAAACCGCCAAACGGTTTCTTGCTTCCTACTGAGACAATGATGACAGTTTGAAATAAGTATCACCTTAGTAGTAGAAAAGGTCTATCAGCTTCGAACTGTGATTATGGAATCCGCGCTACAGAAATTAGTAATACTAATTAGAAATAACACTACACTCTATCTCACTTCGTATACAGAATAATCCTGCAACAATTACTTGAACAATGCAAATTGAAACTTTGAAAAATAAATGTAGACGTTCTATTCCCTTTCATCCCCTGATAATCTCCAGTCAACAATGTTCAACTGCAGCCCTACATTCAATATCATGAATATTTCATGCTATTCGCAACGGTTTGAGAAGAGAGAGAGAGCACACAGCATCTCTCGTCTAAATTTTATCCGCTCCTGGATCGATATTATTCAAAAGAGCTCACACAGAAACTCTTTCACTGGAGCAAAGCCTCTTTGAATTCTCCAAATTCGAATGCAAATCGCGAAAGGACTGACTGCACATCCTATGAACTAGATACCAATTCGTTTGTGAAATTGGATTGGAACACCGTTTGGTTCTATCATAGACCAACTAAACACAAACATCAGATCTGTGGTTTCAGTCAAAGTCGGCGTTCGTCACATTGTAATTCTACACACATACTATAAGTTCACTGGGTCATCACATCACATTATGAAAGACACAATACCTTGATTCACTTAGAACTGTTAGCAATATTTGAACCAGAAGCTTTCTATATTGGGACCACTCAGTTCATGTCTGTATTGTGCATCCATTTTTTAAACTATTGAATATTGTAATGTTGATGAATGAGAACATTAAGCATTGAATTAGAAAAAAGTTTGAAGTGGTAACACTTACTTTATAGCAGTGATGACGTTTAGACCTATTGTTGGTCGTTTTCAGGTCACATTCTGTTGATGTTATTCATAAGAAATCCTAATAGTTTGAAGTAAATCCCACTATACACGTTCTACATTCAATTAATTCAGGAGCATTCACATTTACATTACGTCAATTTTATTCTAAAATGAGATCACAATGGAAATATTATACTAATTCAATTATAAAATCATTATATAGAATAATAAAATAAAATCACAAAAAATAGTAAAATTTGTAGCTTCGCTTGCCTATGGAGGAGAATGGATTAGGAATGTTAAGAAAGATCTAGTTTTGGCAGAAATTACTGATGATGAAATTAAAAATAGAAATAATTTCAAAACAAAAGTGAACAAATGGGAAATTATTCCAGCGATAAAAGCACCAAGAGTTGGCACAAGATGGAGTGAAGAAAGAAAAGCTGCATTTTCTCAGAGAACGAAAAGCTGGTGGGCGAACAAGAAAACCGCCAAGTCTAATAGAAATCGATGATCATGATTTTACTCAGCGTCTTCCACTTTGGGAGCTCTACGACTAATAATAATAATTATAAAATCATTATGTAGGCTAATATGATAAACGTACTCTTGTAATAATTTGGTTTCTGAACCTTTTCAATCAAAACGTCTTGATTTTATACTGTTGGACTAGAAATCAGACTTGAATTTATCTATTTATTTATTAATTTATTCTTAATTTTTTTTTTTGAATTGCTATCAGTACTGTCTATTTGCCTGAAACAATGAGGGAATAAATGAAAAAGTTCGTCAGATAAAGTTATCCAAGTCCAAGCTTCATATCAATAACTCAAATTACTAATACTCACTCATAACTTGAATTACTGAAACTGTTCATTTACCCTCAGTAAATGTTATTACTTATTGCTTACTCTACTTGTTATTGCTTATTTAAAAAAATGCCTTTTCTCTCTCCCTCAAATTACCTGCCCCTTAAACACTCTCTCTCTCTCTCTCATTTTCTCCCTTCTTACATTACAAATTCTGAAAATATTGAATATTCATTATCATCATCGTCATAGCTAGGAGTTTATATTACAAATTATTAATTAAAAATCTGGTGTGGCGCACTCACACAACTTTCCTTGCCGTTATGAAAATTGATCACCTGACGCTAGTGTTCCCGCGCATCTCAAGTCTACTATTCAAAGATCCAAGCCAGCTGGAGGCAGGACAATAAGGCTGGAGACACACGAAGTTTGCTATCTCTTCATAGTGAATGATTTAATAGAATCAACAGTTGCCAACAGTTTGTAATTGAAATAATAACATTTTCTCAAATTTCGAGCTTATATTTTCAATTTTAGGTGAAAATGTTACTGAACATTAATTGAAGATATTTTCATTCTCAACCTTTTCCACTTGGATTTTTTTGTTTTAATTGTATCTAAAGCCTGATAATTGGGAATCTAAAATCAAACTTTGCATAGATGGGGCGAAGCTCCTGAAATTTTTACAGAGATGTGACTTGGCAGTTGATAGAGCTTATCAATGACTATTTTTGGTATAAATTTGATCAAAATCGTTGGAGCCGTTATCGAGAAAATCGCGAAACCCCTGTTTTTGACAACATTTTCACCATTTTTTCCGCCATCTTGAATTGCATCAGATCGAAATTGTTCGTGTCGGATCCTTATATTGAAAGGACCTTAAGTTCCCAATTTCAAGTCATTCCGTTAATTGGGAGATGAGATATCGTGTACACAGACGCACATACACTCATACACACACACACACACACACACACACACACACACACACACACACAACACACACACACACACACCAATACCCAAAAACCACTTTTTTGGACTCAGGGGATCTTGAAACGTATAGAAATTTGGAAATTGGGGTACCTTAATTTTTTTCGGAAAGCAATACTTTCCTTACCTATGGTAATAGGGCAAGGAAAGTAGAAACACACATATATAGACAAATTCTACAGTTGTATATTTGGTACAGAATCATGGTTGATTCTCTCCCAATCATTAATTTGATGTTGTGATTAAGGAATGTAATAAATGTAATGTAAATGTAGTGGTACCAAATAAAACTGTAGAATTTGACAATATATGTGTTGTGTGTGTTTGTATTTCATTGATCAGGAAATAATTGAACAAATGTAATTGAAAACCTCGTCAAAAAAGGTTATTCAAGTCTCAGCTCCACATCTAATGAGTCCAATATTTTTTCTTGTTTTTGAAATATTCAAAAATTCCGTATAACTTTGTTGAAAACCCCCGTACGCAAACACGTCTACTCATCTTGTCAGGATGCCTAATAAGGTACCGTAGAGCCTTAGCAAAATAGCAGGCCGGGTCTTGTTAATATTTGAGAGTCCAATTTCGGGAGACCTTTATTTCAATTTGCGCTTGGGGCACGTCTTAGCTGATAGGCCGAGCCTGACTCAGTCACAGGCCGGAAGTCATTTCCACTGGAGTAAACTTCAACTTCAGAATTGACTGCGTCACAGCAGTTGCGAATAATAATATCCAAATGCCTAGCAAACTTCAGCCGGCTGCTAGGATTACAGTGACTCATTGGTAGTATAAAATGAACGTTAATTAATTTTTTAATTTATTTATTTTTAAATTTTCAGTTAATTTTTTAAATTCTCATAGAGAAGATATCCAAAACGAATGACGTTTAAAAAGCTACAGTGAAGTCCACGTTATAATGGCAGTGGAAGAAGATAGAAGAGCAATGTTGATGCTTCTCTGCCTTCCATAGATAATAGCTGTTGCCGGTATAACTGATGTAATATTATTAATTCTTGTTTGAGATATTCGTCAATGAAATGAAATTTTCAATGAATGAAAAATAAATTCTCATGATTTTTCATTCTTTATTCATTTATACAATAAGTACATTATCAAAAAGATAGGGAGAGGAAAAATAAGATAACCTTAACCGTTCATTCTTATTCGAGATAATTTAGATGAAAGCTGTTACCAGTATATCTGATTCAATATTAATTCTTAAATGGATGAAAATTGAGATATTCGGCAATAAATGAAAAGGGAATTTTCATGATTCTTTATTCATTTATACAATAAGTACATTATCAAAATTATAGGGAGAGGAACCTTGAGCTATTCATCTCCCAAATTTTGATAACACATAGTAAGAAATAGGTTAAAATTTAATATAGATTAAATATTATAGGTTTGAGATTAAATATTCTGCCATTTGATTATATTTCTACATTGTTGAAAAACGATCTAGCAATGTTGAGGAGTGATATGATAAACCATATGTTTTCGTTGTCATTGATTCATTCATAAATATCAAATGTTGTTGATCCGTTACTAGTAAAAAGTCATGTCCAATTTTATTTGATTAAAGCTCTACAAATGAAGAGTTTACTTATTTCAATTTAATCAAATAAAATGCCGACAAAGAAAAACACAAAAACGATTGAAAACCGTAACTACGAAGAAGATAAGATGGAATCACATATTGACAAGTTTCTCAAGCCAAAGGAATTATCTATCGACCCAGATTCGCCTACGGCAGAGAGAGAGTGGAAACATTGGAAAAAGACGTTCGAAAATTTCTTAGAAGGAACGACAACCAAAGACAAAATGAAAATATTGGTAAACTTCTTATCACCTGCTTTATACGAAATTGTGGAAAGCTATACTTCATATGAAGAAACTATATCCATGTTGGAAGATATGTTCGTTAAACCAAAGAACGAAATTTATGCACGATACTGCCTTGCTAATGCAAAACAACAAATAGGTGAGTCCATTGATCACTACTATTCTGAACTAAAAAGATTACGCTTATCATGTAACTTCACTAGAGTGTCAGCCGAAGAAAAAAAAACGAGCATATTAGAGATGCTCTTGTTTCAGGGTTATGTTCTATTGAAATTAAAGAGAAACTTTTTCAACAAGGAGATTTGAGTCTACAAGAAACCGTTTCCCAAGCACGTGTTCTTGAATCCGCAAAAACATATGCCGACTCCTTTAAAAGTACTTGTTATACAAACTCTGTTGAAGAAAATAAAAACATAAGCTTGAGTGAATCTTTCTCAGATGTTAATGCTGTAACCCAAAATCGACAGGCAATTGTAGAGAAATCCGTTCAATGCCAACGTTGCGGATATAAAAAACACTCAAATTCTCAAGAATGTCCTGCAATAGGAAAGACTTGTCATAAATGTTCCCGAATTGGACACTTTTCCCATGTGTGTAAAAGTAAAACGCTCAAAGAAAAACTAACTACGTCAACTATTACTGCAGCTGGTATAGCCAGTAATCTTTCTAAAGCTACAATTATTGTTTCGGTGAATGGAATAAATACACCAGCTCTTATTGATACCGGAAGTGTTGCCAGTTTTATTGATGAAAAATTTGCAAAAACAAATAAATTTAAAACTGCATCAGATTCTTGTTTTATAATATTTGCATCTGTTCAACATAACACCGCTACAAAAGCAATATTGTGTACAAAGGAAATGAATACAACAATATTAAACTCTTGGTATTAAAAGAATGCTGTTGCAATGTGATACTTGGTCACGATTTTTTGATGAATCACTCTACAATAAGTTTAGCATTCAATGGTAATAAACAGCCTCTTGTAATAGATAATAATTCTACAACCACACCACCCTTGAAAGATTGCCTCTTGGTGGAGGCCATGATAAAACCATGTTCCCTTTTCAATGACTTGACTCCCGATTGCCACCCAATAACTACCCGATCCAGAAGACACCCACAAGATGACTATGAATTCATGAAGAATGAGGTCAATCGCCTCCTTACAGAAGGAATAATTGAGGAAAGCCAGTCCAGTTGGCGTGCCCAGCCTTTCATTGTAACCAATGGACAGAAGAAACGAATGGTCATAGACTATTCACAGACTATTAATAAATTCACAAATTTAGACGCATACCCTCTCCATTGATCGAAGATCTTGTAAACACAATTGCCAAGTACAACATTTTTAGTACTGTAGATTTCAAGTCAGCTTACCATCAAATACCGATTCTTGAGAATGAACGACATTACACTGCCTTTGAAGTAGGCCGAAAACTTTATCAGTTCAAACGAATACCATTCGGAGTAACCAATGGAGTAGCTGCCTTCCAACGTACAATAAACGGACTTATAGAAGAGAGAATTTGAACGACTGCTTTGCCTATTTGGATGATGTTGTCATTTGCGGTTCAGATCAAGAAGAACATGACAGAAATCTTAAGAAATTTCAACAAGTAATTGAATTGTATGGCTTGACTATAAATGAAGAAAAATGTAAATTTTCAAAAAAATCATTGAAGTTCCTTGGGTATGAGATAAAACATGGAGAAATTAAACCTGACCCAGAACGCCTTGCACCACTCATGAACTTTCCACCCCCAAGAAATGCTAAAGAAATGAAACGACTCATGGGATTACTGGCTCATTACTCCCGATGGATTAAAAACTTTTCTCAAAAGATTCACCCCCTTGTCCACATACAGAAATTCCCTCTATCTCAAGATCAGATGGAAACTTTGGAATTGTTGAAAAATGAAATTGCTTCCGCGGTACTGCTCTTTGTTGATGAAAATGTACCATTCATAATTGAGACAGATGCATCAGATTTTGCAATTGGTGCAACATTAACACAAAATTCTCGACCAGTAGCCTTTTTCTCACGAACTTTGTCCCAAAGTGAAACCAGGCATTCAGCTGTTGAGAAAGAAGCCTATGCCATTGTGGAGTCTATAAGAAAATGGAGACACTATTTACTACGAAAACAATTCACTTTGATCACTGACCAAAAATCAGTCACATTCATGTTTGGCACTCAACACAATAGAAAAATAAAAAATGAAAAGATACAAAGGTGGCGCCTAGAATTATCTGAATACAAATTCAACATAGTCTACAGACCTGGAAAAGAAAATGCACCAGCTGATGCACTCTCTCGTATATGTATTACAGCTGGTTGTTCAACATTGAACTCAGCTTTGGCAAAATACCATGATGAACTTTGTCACCCTGGTGTAACTCGTTTCTACCACTGGCTCAGAATGAAAAATCTCCCCTATACTGTAGATGATGTAAGGAAAATTTGCTCCAATTGTGCAATTTGCTCTGAAATAAAACCACAGTATATGAAGACAAAAGGAAATCTCATAAAGGCAACAAAACCTTTTGAACGAATTAATATGGACTTCAAAGGACCCGTACAATCAAAAACAAGAAATAAATACCTACTGGTGATGGTTGATGAGTACTCAAGATTCCCTTTTGTATTTCCTTGTCCAGACATGACTGCGAGAACAGTCATAAATTGCCTGGTCTCATTAATATCAATGTTTGGCCTTCCAAGCTATATTCACACAGACAGAGGAACATCCTTCATGTCAACTGAGTTGAAGAGCTTTCTTGGCTCAAAAGGGATAGCAACTAGTAGATCAACGCCTTACAATCCGAGAGGGAATGGTCAAGTAGAGCGATATAATGGAATTATATGGAAAGCAATAACACTAGCTCTAAGATCACGAGGACTTGATTCAAATCGATGGGAGGAAGTGTTGCCTGATGCACTTCACTCTATTCGATCTCTTTTGTGTACTACAACAAATTGCACCCCTCATGAACGAATGTTCCTACACATGAGATCCTCAACAAATGGACAGTCACTACCATCTTGGCTAATGAGCCCAGGACCAGTTTGGCTGAAGAAAATGAACCGAAATTCAAAGCAAGATTCATCAGTAGAAGAAGTTGAATTGATTGAGGCAAACCCAGAGTATGCTCACATTCGTCGCCCTGATGGACAAGAGTCCACTGTGTCGCTCCGTCATCTTGCCCCTAAGATAACACGAAAATCTATCCGGGTAGAATGATATGATAAACCATATGTTTTCGTTGTCATTGATTCATTCATAAATATCAAATGTTGTTGATCCGTTACTAGTAGAAAGTCATGTTCAATTTTATTTTATTAAAGCTCTACAAATGAAGAGTTTACTTATTTCAAGGAGGAAGAATAGGATAGCACTATCTGCTTTGTCAAATGCTAGACAAGGAAAGTTATACTGTGTACCTCAATATGTCTTTCAAGCAGTGAATATTCAAAGCTATTAATGCTATAAGTATTCTAAACGTCTCAAATGCCTTCTAATGTCTTGAAAGTCTTCTATAATTCTAGAATGCTAATAAGGCTTCAATAACAATTCCCCATGAATCTAAGCTGATGGATACGGCCCTTGTTTAAGAGTGAAGTGAAAACCCACATCATAGATTATTATTCATTATATTGTCTTTTTCATTAAGTTTCCAGTAATATGTCTGTACTCATCGATTAATGATTATACAAATTTGTCTATTGATTTGTGGCAACCCAATGGCCAATATGAATAAAATCAGAGCAAATGCTCATGAGCAAGAGCATGGAGCATAAGGTTCTGCTCATGAGCAAAAGGTAGAAGCCAAAGCATTTGCTCATTTTTATATGAATAAGCTTTACCTTATACTCTTACCTTATGCTCCTGAACTCTGGAGCAAATGCTCACGTATTTTAAAGATTTTTCATCAGCTGATTCGCTTTTGTAGCCTTACTTTGTATTTATAGCTCACGGAAGCGCTAAATATGCAAACAGGGGGCACCGCTTGTGTTTGCGTCGTCTGCTCTCTTTTCTATTTATGAATAGAGTTTTAGGTTAGTTGAGTTTGGAATTTTGAAATCAGTTAATAGCGTGAAAAAATGTCATCTCTTTACTAATCTTCAGCATATTCTTATAATATAGCCTTCTTATAATCGTCTACACTCTCATCTTCTTAAATGCCTATTTCCTATTTTGTGATGGCTATCTTTATATCAGGTAGCTATCTTTTATATTTATTATTTTGTAGGGATTATGGTGATATATATAATGGTTGAATCTAAAAAGAGTTTTATAGTTCTCAACTATTGGTTGTGATCGTATCTGGTATAGTTTCCTCTTCCTCATACGAATTAGTTGAGCCATTTCACTATGAGCAAAAGGTGATAAGCTGCTCTAGACTAGACTCACCTTTTTTGAAGCATTTGCTTCAAAAGTTGAGCAAATGCTCTTGTTTATTCATACAGTTTTGAGTAATATAAGCTTTTACTCCTGAGCAAATGCTCAAACTATTTTTTTGATGAGCATGAGCAAAAGGCTTTGCTCATGTTTATTCATAGAAAATGAAGCAAATGCTCCATATTTTAGAAGTATGAGCAAATGCTCAACTTTATTCATATGGCCCATTATCTCAGTAAGTTCAGTAATACTAATAATCAGTTCAACTTGTTCAGCACGCCACAAGTTTATCAACATGCCATTTTATGAGCCGTGATTCTTTGAGGACGATTCTAGGGCTTTTCTATTTCAAATTCCATGGAATAAGCTTTGTTTGTATTGCATCTAAAGTAATATCTTTCAAATGAATGGTCTACTGATTATTTTGAAAGCATACAATTATCGTCACGTTGTCTCTTTGTATAATCCTAGTCACTCTGTAAAATACCCAGTAAAATATCTCAACTTCTACCAAAGCTTATAGCATGCAGTTCAAAGCTTATTATAGGATGATAATAATAAAACGATTCAAGTATATCACACATTTCAAAAGTTCCACATGTTGGAAATACAAATCCCACAAATATTAAGACCCAAGAAATAGGCTTACAACTAATTTTCTCAGGCAGGAACTCTGTGATACACAATTTGAAATAAATCAAAACCCTATTCATTCGGCTGAATAATATCTCCTTCAAACAACTCAGGTACTTACTTGAAAATTCTTGAGTTCTAATTTTCTGCTCGGAGTACACGAACCACTAAATTATTCTACCGAGATTATTATCGTTTGGGTCTCGAAGCAAAACAGCTCACTTCTGCTTCCCAGTCCTTTCTATTCTGTCTTTTCATTCATCTTCATCCTTTCCTCCGTCTTCTTAGAAGGTTGCAAAGAGCGCGGTGTTTCAAATTTTCACTGAACAGTAACTCAGCTTTGTTTAAACTGTGCTCCTTCATTTTCATTGGAAAGCGTTTTCATTAGAAAAGGAAATAAGTAGCTTGTAATTTAGTGGAAAACGAAGACAGAAAATTACTCGGTAACTAGATTCTCTAGTTCAATTTACTCGAAGTAAATTGAGATGCTTTAGTTTGTGTGAAGGCTATTCCAATACAGGTCACCTTTCTCAAATTCTTGTCACTTTGTAGCTGAACTGAACTTAGCTGAGCGTCACCGGTAAAATTTGTGAATAAAATCTCCTAATGTTTCTGATTATTCATAAAGATGCGTACAGACTCTCGCTCTGCTCCGCAACCGAACGTCACTCCAGCAGAGCGATCGATGATCGACCGGGGAGCAACAATGGTTCGACCGGGGAACGCGAGATCTAACATCTTCCGTAACGTTCATGATGGGTGCGTGGGCGGCGCGACTGTGGTTCGATGGATGAACGAGGGCGGTACGAGGGCGGAGCGTGCTTGGTGCGGGTTGGAAGCGCGTATATGTGTACGCAGCTTTATATTGAATATGAAGGAGAATCAACGAATGTTAATAATTCTGTAACTAATTCTCAGCTTTGATATTCTGATATGCAATAACTTTGTAGAATACTAAGAATATTAATTCACTCCAAATGACTTAAGTTTGGAATGACTCGGTCTTAGATGACTAGGGGTTGTCAAGAACTCTTTTTCATTGAAAACTCAAAAGTTTTTTGGCTATTTATTATGTTTCAACTAGAGTCAACTACAGTTTAACAGTTTTAAATGAAAATGTTACTGGGATACTGATAGTGGTGTTAATAGGATAAATATGTTTGGAGTCTTCAAATGTTCCTTCTTATCATGATAATCTATGGAGTCTACCACCTCCTATAAATTTAGTTATTAACTAGCAGGTAACCCGTGGTCCGCAAGGGTCCAATTATAAACATGAAAAACTGGAAACTTGACCTACTGAAATCTCGACGAATTTAAAATAGGGCTATAACCATCCTCGATAATTAACAATCTTCATTCAAAGTTCTAAGTTAATCATTCGAGTAGTTCAGACATGATTTTGCGTCATTCGGTAGAGAGTTAGTGGGAAGGATATTTTTAATATTCTTTCCATGGAATGGACATTGATATGTCCAATGCTCCGCCAATTTATGTAGATGCATAAAAATATAATTATCTATAGTTATTATATTACAAATTGCTTTTCCATATCATATACAGTTCAATAATTATTTTTCTAGTCTATCATTATGTAAATTCATCTATAATTTTGCTGTATTGTAAGCTATTGTATATAATATTATCTAAGCCAGTATATATTGTAATCTACATAAATAAAGTACTCAATCAATTCGTGAATTTCCTATCCCGTACGTGTATAAGGTGCCTAAATGATAGCTGCATCAGTAACCAAACTGTTTGTTAATGTGGCTTCAACAAATTATGAAGAGATTCTTAAGTCCATTACACATAATTTTCCCCCACAGATGGAGCGTGAATATTCTCCTCGTTATCTTAAAATGATTTAAAAAAGCATTTTATAGGTATTGAATGTTTGGAGAGCAGTAGAGGGGTAATGCATATTAGAGATGATGATGTAAATATAATGTTTGGAGCATAGAGAAACAATAGCATAAGTAGATATCCCATGGTATAGGGCGTTTATGTCGCAACGTTTACTGTTATCTCAAGCCGATTACTGTCTATTACTGTCGATTTTTACTGTTTTCACCGGGTAAGAGTGTATGAACGGCACAACATGAGAGACTACCAGCGTCATAAAGCTTCACAGTAAAGAACTACGTGGACTATCAGCTTGAGATAACAGTAAAAGTTGCGACATGAACGCCCTATACCATGGGATATCTACTTATGCTATTGTTTCTCTATGGTTTGGGGTGATAAAATCATTCAAATATATCAATCAATCATTTATTTCTTTCCAGAACATACATGAAAATGTACATGAAAAAGTCAAAAACTAACTTAAAGCTAAAGAGAAATTAGTGACTGTATAAAATTCATTTTTTTACAGTAAACTCGTTTATACTGTAGCATGCTAAATCCATCAAATATGCTCTCAGCAATTTCTTAAATTTTGATCTATCAGGTTCATGTCTTATGCAACCTAGGAGACAACCAATAAATTTTATTCCCATGTACGTTGGACTCTGTTTATATTTTTCCTTATTGTGTTTCTTTATTGTAAAATTATTTTTATTTCTTGTGTTGTAATTATGTATATCTACTTGCCGTGGGAATCTAGATTCGTTAGTTTTTATATATAATATTGTCCTATAAATGTACAGGCTGTACACCGTCATGAACTTTAACTTACTGAAGAATGGCTTGCATGATTGCTCTCTATCAAGATTTAGAATTATTCTTATTGCTTCTTTTTGTAATAGGAATATTTTATTTAAGTTTGAGATGCTTGTTCCTCCATATATTTCAATTCCATATGAAATGTGGGAGTGGATCATTGCAAAGTACACTGCTTTTAACGTTTCTAAGTTGGAAATTTTTGCTAGTCGTCTCAGCAATATAGAATTCCAAATTCTAACTGTATTTTTAATACAGTACTGTGTAAATATGCTATTTCTACTGTGAAAGTCTTTGACTATTGAGTAGGAAGAACTGTGAAGTCTATGATACTGTGGAAAAATGCAAACTTTCCATCTTTCTTTTCCCACAGTTGATACCATCCGTTTCTATTGAATAACCGTTTATATCTATTGAATGAGAAAGCAGCAGAGATCGACGTGAACTCTGTGAAGACACCGACATTTTAAGCGTTGTAAAGTTACAGTTGCCAAGGGCTGAAACCACTAACAAGCCACAAAAGAGAGCTTCGACTCTGCCATATTTCTCAAAGTCAAAGGGAAAAGTTGTTGTATTGGTACAGTGAGAGCCTCCACTTAGAACTGTCAGCATTCCTCATCTATAACATCAATGACTCCCATTCAACCAATGCTGACAGTTTGAATCTGATAATAGTTGGCCGGTTGCCTGAGCAAGTAGTAATGCAATTGAGAACTCCGGGCAGATCAAAGATGATTGCCCAGCCAATGAGATGAGGAGTATCAGAAATATAGCATGACTGGCTTTTAAATTTAGTAGATTCACTTTGAATAGTCTGTTATGGTTGAATGGGAAGTGTTAGTGTTATTTGATTGGGTATACTGAATTTATCTAGATTTTTATTTTAAACTAGCGGGTAACCCGAGCTCTGTAAGGGTCTCATAAAAATTTGAAAAACTGAAAACTTGACTAACTGACATCTTGAAGAATTTGAAATAGGACAATAATCATCGGCAAATTGATAATCTACATGCAAAATTTCAAGTTAATCAGTCCAGTAGTTCAGACGTGATGATGCGTCATTCGTGAATTCCCTAAGTCCTAAGTTCTGAATTTCATAAGTCAATTCTTTTCTCCATTATAGATTACATTTAAATGATCTTATTTAATTGAGAAAGACAGTAGAGTCACGATATGTATTTGCCAAAAGAGGAAGAAGATTTATCGAACATTCTATCATTGTATTATTCTAACATTTCAGTGATTTTGTACATAAAAATTAATGGATAATAATAGTTATATGTTATGTCAGTTATCGCCTGACATACTTAGGTGGAGCGCGATAATATCGCGAGCTAGGATGATTGAATTACTTGGAATTCTAAGTTGATAAATAAACAATTACTTGGAATTCTAGATTGAATAATGAATGAAGAGTTTCATGAGACATATTACAATGTACGAAAATTTGAAAAGCTAGGTTGATAACGTTGTTTCCATAGTGAAAAGCATAAATTGACCTTTGATATATGAGGTATATGAGATTAATAACGTAAGCTGATAGAATAATATAAGCTTTGTAATATGAGCTTAATAATATACATTTGTATTTTGTTATATTAGTAGCTGATATAGAGTAAAACGTTTTTTGGTGTACTTGAGTAATTCTTCTTCTACTATAGCTCTACAGCCCATTGTGGGCTTTGGCCTCCTCCACAACATTCATCCAAACGTTTCTATCCATTATAAATCCTCTCTATCCTCTATAACCCATCCTTATCAAATCATCCCTTATCTCATCTTCCCATCGTATTCTTGGTCTGACTTGAGTAATTAGTGGATGGATTGTATGGTTGGTGAAAGAGAAAACGAAAGCAAGACAAGGTAGTTTTTTAACTGAGATACAAAATAATTGAATGTGGTTAAACCCTATATTATGGATATGAAGGGATCAAGCTGGAACTTAAATTCTCAGGATCTTCTCGATAAGTCAGAAACCGAAATAAATACGTGAAAACGAGTAAATCGAGTAAGTTCAATTTCTTGTATTAGTATCGTAATAAAGAGTAGAGTTGTAAGATGTTCTTGAGTAATTATCAATGATTTGATTGAATGGTTGATGAATGAGAAAGCGAAAACGAGTAGTTAAAAAACTAGGGGATGAGATAATCAAAACTTGGTAGAACTTCGTATTTTGGATATCAAGGAACCAAGAGAATAAAATGTTCAAGAACTACAGCACTACCCTCGATATGTGCTAAAATGGTATGAGCAGTACTGAAAGGTACGTTATAACGGGTAAATCATTGAATCGCTCGTTATACTGTAGACTATACAAAATCATGAATATCATGAAACTGAGAGATATTGGTTCTTGAAAAAAAGACAATATGTTTGACAATAAATATGAAAACTAGAAATAACGGAAGAATATACGAGAAACAAGTCCTAGTATTTTGTGAAAGAGTCAGGAAGGAACACCTAATCAAAGCTCAGTTGCAGGCTTTTATGACTTGAGAGACATTTTGTCAAGGAAGAGAAATTTCATAGAAGACAAAGATGAGGGAAGAAATTGTGTGGTCTCATGAGAAATTCACTCATTGCACAGCTATTTGCTGCCAACCACTCTTCTCTGATTGGTCCAATGCGTTTTTCTCAAGAAAAGAATCTCCTGACATCTTGAATAGTCTTCAAACATCTCTTGTTATTCCACGATGTATTATTGCAAGACATTTTCAAAAAAAAAACTTTTCTGTTTTGTGTACGGAACACCATATAATCAGAGATAAGGTAAGATCTAACTAAAGATTACCAACTCCTCTCTGATATGATGTATCCTGATTGGGAAGTCCGTAATTTCCTGTTAGTAAGGCTCAACTTAGACTGTCATCTTATTCAACTTATTCCAATAGTAATTGCTATCTCAATTTAATAGCTCTATTTATTTTTGTGTCAAATCCATTTAATTTCCAATTTCTTCGTTTGTAATTTAGTGTTCGCACTGGAAATTTTAATAGTACTATTAATTTTGGTGTCAAATCAATTTAATTTCCAATGTATTCGTTTGTAATGTAGTGTTTGCACTGGAAATTCGACACAAATTATAAAGCGGGGAAACTTAACCTTTTTCTGGACCAGAATATGATTGTAAAATCGGAGGAGAGGATCAGTTTTGAGCTGTTGTTCTGTATAAGTAAGTATAGTTGGTTCAATAGATGAATAAGCTTACTAACTCGGATTTTTTAAAATGATAAGAATGGATTAGCTCGAGTTATGTACTATGTCTGGGTGATTCCTCTGCAATGATTTGAATTCCCCATTTTTTATGATTTACAATATTTATTAATCTAAACATTTTTCTTGTTACAAAATGTACAATCAAAATTCCACCCTTACTTTCAGTTCTTAGGGTAGTCGTAGTTACTCAACCATAATGTATTTATACAAAGATCAATCTATTTAGCGACTTCTGGATGATTTTCAGTTTTCATAGCACCCATAAGTACATAAAGAATACAAATAGAACAATGCCTCCAGCTGCCATCTTGAAATAAACTGATTTCATGTTCAAATACGCGGCATCCTTTTTGTATTTTTGGGATAGGATTGATAGATTTTTCAGAATTTTCAGAATCAGTAGCCCGATAATTCTATCTAGTTTCAACCGTTTTTGAATGAATGTGAACAAATATTGCGAGTACAGATTTGTCTGGACAATTTTACAAAATTTCAACGGTTTAGAGAGACCTTCAAGGTTGTATTGTCATTCACTTAAAGCTGTCGAATAGTAGCAATATTCCTCATAAATACCGTAGCATCAATGTTTCCCATTTATTTATTTATTTACATTACAATATGAGGGCACCAGGAAGAAATACTTCCCATAATAGCCTCTTGACACTAAAGAAATTACAATTCAAATATATTAATAGTATCATATAATATAGTATAAGTCCAATCTAATATAGAAAATTCACTAAATTAAAGAGAGATAGAAACTACAATAATTTTTTAACCAAAATAGAAGATGAAAAAGAGGAATATGATGATGATAAGTATAAATTAATAAGAGAAAAAAAACAAGTTCATTTTGTCTATATTTTGAACCAACAATTGAAGATGATAACGAGGAGTATGACGATGATGATGATGATGATTATGATTATGATGATAAAGACGATAAAGATAACGATCATGATGACGATGACGACTATGTTACGACTTATGTGACGACTATGTTTTTCTGTCATGTAACCCACATGTCAGAGATATTTATTGAACATGAAGAAAACAAAACATTTACAATATGGAAAAAGTTCTTTACTAGGATTAATTTCCTTAAATTATCTTGTAGCATCCCACTGTAGAGTTCATGTGTTGGGATGCATTTAGTCTAAAATTCTAAATATAATATTTTAAATACAAATGAATTTATATACAATACATTAATCTGGACTATTATTCTACCAAATTCATATACAATACATTAATCTGGACTATTATTCTACCAATTGAATTCATTGGCCGAGCGAAGTGAGGTCTAAGATTCAAGTCGACGGTTTGGTATTTCTCTTAATGTTTAAATGTTTGAATGTTTAAATGTTTATATGTTTTTATGTTGCGCATTTACGGCGAAATGCGGTAATAGATTTTCATGAAATTTGACAGGTATGTTCCTTTTTTAATTGCGCGTCGACGTATATACAAGGTTTTTGAAAATTTTGCATTTCAAGGATAATAATTATGAAAGGAAAAAGAAGCCTCCTTCATACGCCAATATTGGAGTAAAAATCAGACTATAGAATTATTCATCAAAAATCAGCTGACAAGTGATTACACAGATGTGTGGAGAAGCCAGTCTATTGCTGTATTTCCATAAGGTCTATAGGTGCGTACAGATATACGCGCCGCGAACATGAGCAATTCACTTTTAATCAGCTGACTATATCTGTATTTTTACAGAAACGGTAAGATACAGTTATAAAAAGCTTGGCATCAGCTGATTAAAAGTGAATTGCTCATGTTCGCGGCGCGTATATCTGTACGCACCTTTAAGTTTCAATCATGTACTTGTGGATGAGAAAACTGCGTGAGGTCTGCTGTTCACAGAACTACTAGTTAAATAGCGCTAAAACTTAATAAGAGCTAATGATGATTGATCAAATTACCAGTAATCAAATATTGTTAGTTTAGAGTGAATATCACTGCAACCAAATTTTCGTATAATGTTTTTATTGGAGGCTCGAAAGACTACCCGAGGATTTTCTCAGGTTCAAATATCGTAGAAATAACACCTAGAGTGAATTATTGACTGGACTGGGAGCCCCTATTCTCCTGTTACTTGATCCCCATGTGACTCCCCTTATCTCTTCAATAGGAGCTTTGCTCTCTGAGTTCACTGCTCGATTTATTAAGTGGGGTTTTCTCTCAATGAGGAAGGTTTTATCTAACAGACTGACAAATGCTCCAAAGTCGAAACATCTATTAGTTTTTTTTAAGTAGCCTACTATACGCTTTTGGGATTCGGGGAATGGTTGAATCAGTAGCATGCAATAACTGAAGTCTGATTGAATTGTTCGATCTCTGAAGCGAACAAATTTGCGTTTCAAAAACGTAACCTTTTTGGGATGTTCAGGCAGTTTACGCTCTTGGGGATTCGAGGAATGATTCAATCAGTATGGTGAACTGTGATCACACTATTGATTTCCAGAATCGAAACACCAGAAGTCTACTATTCGAAGATCTGAGCCAGCTGGTGACAGGACAATAACGCTGGATACACACGAGATCTGCTATCTCTTCATAGTGGATGATTTAATAGAATCAACAGTTTGCCATTTATTGAATAATTACATTTTCTCAAATTTCAAGCTTATTTTCAATTTTAGGTGAAATTGTTACTCGACATTAATTGTAGAGATTTTTATGCTCAATCTTTTCCATTTGAAATTTTTTGTTCAAATTTATCTGAAGCCTGATAATCGGGAATCTAAAATCAAACTTTGCATTGATGGGGTAGAGTTCCTGAAATTTTTACAGATATGGGACTTGTGGCAGTTGTAAGAGCTTATCAATGACTATTTTAGGTATACATTTCATCAAAATCGTTGGAGCCGTTTCCGAGAAAATCACGAAAAACCCTGTTTTTGACAACATTTTCGCCATTTTAGCCGCCATCTTGAATTGCATTTGATCGAAATTGTTCGTGTCGGATCCTTATAGTGAAAGGACCTTAAGTTCCAAATTTCTAGTCATTCCGTTAATTGGGAGATGAGATATCGTGTACACAGACGCACATACACTCATACACACACACACACACACACACACACACACACACACACACACAACACACACACACACACACAAACACACATATACAGACCAATACCCAAAAACCACTTTTTTGGATTCAGGGGACCTTGAAACGTATAGAAATTCGGGTACCTTAATTTTTTTCGGAAAGCAGTACTTTCCTTACCTATGGTAATAGGGCAAGGAAAGTAAAAATTTGATGTAGTTTCAATTCCAGCTGATTCTCATCAATAGATAGATAGAGCTTTCACATTATTGTATTAGGCCTAAATGGATTTTAGATTCATCAATATTGATAGAGCTCTAAAATTACTGTATTAGAGGAACTCCAAATCCAATATAACGCTATCCAGTATAATCAGGGCTATTCCTGGATACTCTCGTTCGATGGTTACATGCTTTATTTCAGTGGGATGAAAAATTAAGTGATTTTACATCCATTATTCATTTTAAAATGAAAATTGAAAAGGCCCATCATCAACCGCTGCCTTGAAATCCATTCCATTCTCAAATTCAATTCATTTCTCAGAAACCTTCAAGAAACTACATAGAATTATCCATGAAATAATTAGACAGATGATAAACTATGATGAATAAATTATTCATGTTTTTATGTTATATTCATGTCACAAGTTATTTTTGTTGACTATGACTATAATTGACTAGCTGATTTGACGTTGTCTATAACTGTTATTATGTTGAATGACAATAAAATCCTATTATTATTATTACTCTCTTTTTCACGCAGTTGCGGATAGCTTATGCAAAGAGGGGCAAAATTGATGCAACCTCTTGGCATTATTTTCTATTATTGATAAAGTATTTTACCAAGTATGCTGGAGCGTTTGGCGTACTATCAAGCAGAACAGACTTCTGCATTTTCCCTACCAGAGTATCTGAGACATCAATAACCTTACAGCTCTCCACTGTTGAATTAAGAATCAGACCATTCACAGATATTACGATTGGGATTATTCTAACATTCTTGAGCCCATACATATCTTTGAGCTCAAATGCTAGCTCTTGATACTTCCTTAATTTCTCACCTCTTGTTCTTTGACAATTTTCATCTGCTGGTATGGCTACATCAATTATCAAGGCTTCTTTTTGATTCATGTTCAACATTAGGATATCAGGCTTTTATTATTATTATTATTATTATCACCATGAGAGAAATCAGAAAAAGTAGAAACCATGCAGAATTATGTTTTTCAATGAAAATGGGAAAGATAGAACGACTTGATGAATATTATCTTTGGAAAGCCAAATGTTCTTGGAAGATAAAGCAGGTTCATCAATAAACCGTACTATAAATGAGCAAATAACGATGAAACTTCAGTGTCAAACTGGTAGCAATCAACGGGAGTGGTTAGCGATTAGATAAGAGATAGCTATTAAGATAATTAGAATCATATTGATCCAATTTGGATAACAATCAAGCTATACACATTCTCTGTCTCTGTCATCAGCGAGTCTGTCAGTAGTTTATTTCGAAGTCTTAAATTAGTCAAGAGATCAACATTGCTTTATTGAGCTTCAATTGAAACTGTTAACATTTCTTATAACTAATCTAAATTAATCTTATCAAACAAATGCTGACTGTTGAAAACGAATCTCAAGTACCACAAAGCTATTGTAAGATTCAGTTTAAAATATCAGAAGTCAGCAATCACTTTAAAATAGCATAACGAATACCGTTAAACAAATTCTGACAGTTAAAAGTGAAATACACTTTGTGGCTATTTGGTTCTTCAATTGAATCAAGTTTACCGTTGTATCCTATATTCCAAGGTAGGATGATTAATTTGTTCAATTTATTCTATGATCGATTATTGATTTGAATTACTCAATACATTTTTTTTTGACTCAAAATAGTGTGCGAATTAAGTTAACATTTTCACATAACCTTTAGACTAAGTACCCCCAAATTAAGGTTTAGAGCAGTTTTTGGCGAATGCCTGCTGTTTTACCTGGATTGTATTTGTATATGAATAAATAGATAAATACTTTCTTATTGATACTTTTATAACTATAATACTCTTACGATTATCATTCTGACTAGATTCATAACATTTTCGAACATGGAGTTAGTTAATGTTTTTGGTGTGTTTGCATCTCTCTCAAGCTACTATCGAATATTAGACAGGACTGGTGTACACTGGATAGAATTCGAACAGGCCATGATTATGTGTGGCCACACTCTATGACTGGGAAGTGAGTGAAAATCCAAATTCTGACTGTGGTTTGGCCCAACAGATAGTAATGCTTACAGTAAGACACTGTCAAGGTAGAGAATACCAAGGAAATGTCAATAATTCTATTGTGTTGACAGAGGAAGCAGAGGACTATGTGAGAAACATGAAAGTGAACGCCTCTAAATGCTCACAAGGATAGAGTTTTTAGTATTTCAAACCTAGAATGATATAAATATACTTGTAGTTGTTTCAATTCTGATACATCGACACGGGATAATAGTTTTCTTCAAAAATAAGTTGCACTTACACAAGTTGCCATACGCTAAATGATGAATGATTGCAATATTTCATGAATTAATCAATTTTAATTGTATTTCTTCACCTCCTACTACAGAATTGACCTTTTAAATTTTGACTTGTTCGTATTTTATAATCTTGAACCATTTGTAAGTTTTTTTTGACAGCTTATTGTTGACAATCAAAGTCACAGAAAAAACAGCAAACCTAGAATACAGATGTCATATATCTGTTATGAAACAAATGGGTGTTTCATCAAGAATGACAAAAATGCGCCTCGCTTAGTCTTTTTCGAAAGCTCCAATTCCGTTGATGGCTCCGAATTCTCATCAACCTAATGGGAAATCACGAAAACTGGAAAAAGAAGCACGTGGTTTTAGTTTTAGTGTGGAGTATAAGCTGTCCGAAACCTCGAAGAAGTGATTGAAATGACTCTCACCAAATCATATGTGAAGCTCATCAAATTAATTAGAATCTATCAGGAAATAGAAAAATCAACTACCCGTTTTTTTAAAGTTTTATTCCCAACTTGTTCCAACATTTGAATGCCATCATCAAATAAGTAGTGGATGAAATAAATGAATATAGCCCTTATAAAAAATTCCAAATAGAATGTTTCAACATTTGAATGCCATTATCAAATAAGTAGTGGATGAAATAAATGAATATAGCCCTTATACAAAAATTGAATTAGAATCTGTATGCTGAAGTGTTTATCATTTAATTCAGAGGGATGAATGATTTTTTTGAGAATGTAGGTTCAGCTATCAAACAATGGGAAAGTCTGATCGATTTTCAATCTGAGCCACCGGGATTCTCTGGATATTAATGAAAAATGTTTAAAATCTCCTTCAAGGTTTAAAATCTATTCATTTATATTAGCTTCATTCATTTATATTAATCTATTGTTTATATAATTATAATACTAGCAGGTAACTCGTGCTCTGCAAGGGTCTAATAATTAAAAACTTGACAAACTGAAAACTTGACTTACTGGGATCTTGAAAAATAGAAAATAGGCCTATATCCATCCTTGGTGAGTGAAGAATCTTTATGCCAAATTTCAAGTTAATCAGTCCAGTAGTTCAGACGTGATGATGCATCATTCGTGAATTTCTCATCCCTTACGTGTACAAGCCAATTCTTCCATTTATTATTATTATTATTATTATCATGCGTCAAATTCCCTTGTATGGAAATCGCTTAGTATTTACTTTGGATGCCGTACTAGATCTTTATTTCTTCGATTCTCCCAAAATTTTCTCATTCTAGCCGATATAGCCTCTCTTCTTTCTTGGGAAAAGACCACATTCCTCCTCTTAATTTCCACGGGGCGTATTTCCCACTTTGCAACACTCCTTCTGAATTGGTTTCTGTCAAATATTATGTCATCATCAATTCCTGCATCAAATAAGTCCTTCTGTACATTTTTAATCCAATTTCCCCCCGTCTTTTTGCTCTTCACAAAAAGTAGGATTCTCTTCGTCATTCGATCCCCCGGCAGTCTCATGTCCGAAGTATTTTAATCTTTTGATATCGTCAGATACTTCCGAGTATTTTCCCACAACGCAGTTCTTTTGCAGCCTATAACCTTCCTCCGTTCTCCTTGGGCCAATTATTCTCCTGATGATTTTCCTCTCCACACGACATAAATCATCAATATCCAGTTTGGTGTTCAAAGCTAAAGTTTCACTTGCATACAGAAACATGGGTTTAATTACTGTTTTGTAATGTCGTACCCTGGATTTTATTGAGAGACACTTCTTGTTGTAGATGTTTTGTACCAAGCCAAATCCCTCTTGTGCTTTTTTCACCCACTCTCTTAGGGCTTCCTTCTCAGAAATAAATTCTTAAAGATATTTGAAGGATGCAACGCTATTTACTTTCCCATACTTTGTTTCAAGTTTTTTTCAGCTTGAGATTTCCATTTATTATAATGTAGATAACAAGTGACAGAGATTTATAGCTTTGACGAAGTTGAAGTATATCCAGAGAAGGAGAGGTCATATTGGAAGGATTGTAGATGCAAGGATTCCCATAGAATTGGTGATTACAAGAAGATTTACAAAAGGAAAACATAGGAATACCAAAAAAGGGGGAAATAAGATGAAACAAAAAAGGATCATCTGGCCTTATATAGGAAACAAAAACGAATGTTCCAAGTCAGAACAGGTACTTCTCTGCCTAATACTTGTAAGAATGCGATTTCAAAAATCAATTGATTATAGAATAATTTGAAACTATTATTTGAGGATTTTTCTCTTATCAGTGTTATCATTCCATGAAGAGATCGAATACCATTGATCATTACAATCGCTTTCAAAAATAATAGATTTATTTTATTCATTTACTGTACAAATGACACTGATTTTTTGATCATGTATTCTGTATTGCCATCAAACCTAAGTAGCACCCTCTGATATGAATTAACAGATCTATCATTACAATCATCATTTATGGATAACAACCATTGACAACAATCACGACCAAGGTGAGAAGATCCAGGACCTTCTATATACCTATATACCTCCTACAGATATATAGAAGGTCCTGACAGATCAAACTATATTCTCTATCGCCAGCAAACTTGACAACCCCCTCTGAGATGAAGTGACACTTCTGTCATTACGATTACAATTTATAGATTAATACCATTGACAACAATAACACATGAGGTGAGATGATCCAGGACCTGGAAGATGATACAGTGTTCTCTATTGTCATCAAACTTAGCAACACCCTCTGAGATGAAGTGACACATCTGTTATCACGATTATCATGTTGAAACAGTGACTTGAAATTGACTACAATCATACCTTGATGAATAGGTCTTACTATATTATTCTATATTGCCATCACACCTCGTGAGATCGTCACTTCAAACTGACAGCATTCCTTATGAATAACATCAATGCTTCTCATTCAACCAATGCTGACAGCTTAAAGTGAATCTCACTACAGTAATTTACTGAAAAAGTATACTGTTCAATTATATTAGAAACTAGCCGTCAGGCTCGCTTCGCTCGCCATATCCGTCTAGCCAGGGGGCTCCGCCCCCTTGACCCCCAACTGGATCGTCCAAGAATGAGATCTGCAGGCTCGCTTCGCTCGCCTGCATTTTTCATTTGAGCATTTTTATCATATGTTAGGACAATCCAGTCGGGGGTCCAGACTAAACGTCTGGCTAAACGGATATGGCGAGCGAAGCGAGCCTAACGGCTAGTAATATAATATTCCCAGGATTGAAGTAGCAGTGCCCAATCAATTTTTCCGCGATAAATGCATTTCAATCTTCAACTTGGTGCCAACCTAACAAAGTCAACTCAACTTAATGCCAAGCTGAAAAAATTATTAATTTAGTTGCCAGTTAACAACTGTTTCGAAGAGGTACTCTCTCTAGATTATAGCTCTATATTAACATATGGTATGGACAATTTTCAATTATAATTAAGAGATTGGAATAAGAAGAATATACATGCTAAAAGACGAACTTTTAACCCTTAAAAACCATCCTTAGAGTTAAAATATTGCCAAAAGATTTCTTAGTGCGCCTCTGAAGGGCCAACTAAACATACCTACCAAATTTGAACGTTTTTGGTCCGGTAGATTTTCAGTTCTGCGAGTGAGTGAGTGAGTGAGTGAGTGGGTGAGTCAGTCAGTCAGTCAGTCAGTCAGTGAGTGAGAGCCATTTCGCTTTTATATATATATATATATATATGTATATATATAGAGATGTGTTTATTAAATAGAGTACTTCTATATTTTGTGAATATTTGAAGTTTGGTTTTTGTTTTAACGGAAGTTTCATTATCAATCTATCTAAATTTAAATTCTTGTTTTATTCTGATTCATAGTTTCAGATTGAAGATTTGGTGTTGAAATTGAAGTGAACATAACCTACATAATATTTGGACGATTTGTGACAAAATCAGGAAATTGAAGAAGTTTTGGGCAATAGCCTGTTTTTTCTTTTCCGACTATTGTATTGTTCGCTCTATCTAATAAATAAAAAAATAAATAAATAAATAAATAAAGGTTCAAGAACAAAAAGTGAATTTTTCATGAAGAAATTTCAAAGGCAAGATTACGAATGTATTCCAACCTTTAAATGGAAGTGTTATTGTGCATTACATTATGAGTGGATTTTGAAGCTCATTTTTTGAGTGCCGGACACAGCAATGTCTCCCGGCTACATAGGCCAAAGAAGTTATTGACTCTTTGAATGCTTTTAATTTTTGTATTGGACTATGAGTGCATATGTATATACTACTACCATAGAGAAACAATAGCGTAAGTAGATATCCCATGGTATAGGGAGTTTATGTCGTAACTTCTACTGTTATCTCTAGCCGATAGTCCACATAGTTATTTCCCGTCAAGCTGTGTGACACTGGTAGTCTCTCATATTGTGCCGTTCATACAATCTCACACCAACAAAACAGTAAAAATCGACAATAATCGAAAGTAATCAATCAGCTATAAAACTATACACTATAAACTCCCTATACCATGGGATATTTGAGTATGATATTTTTGGTTTTTATTCTGTTTTTAACCGTCAAAATTTGAAATTCTTGGTTTTCGTTGTTTTTTTAGTGAAAATGAACTAAATTTTAGGAAAGTGAAACCATAACCCTATTTCGGACATTTAAAATGTTATCTAAATTTGGGAGAGAAATAGTACAACGAGTATCCTTAGTTTCTCTCTCCCAATCAGTGCTACTTTGTAAAAATTATAAAAAATTAAAAATGAAAAAAAATGAAATATCTACTTACGCTATTGTTTCTCTATGCTACTACCTTCTTCATACTCTAAAGAGGGTATTAGTGATAATTAAAATAGCTGAATAATAATATTTATCTCGTTCACTCACTATAAAATGATATTATAAGACGAAAAATGTTCTAAGAAATGGAATAGAGTTGAAAACAGGGTACTTTGACTTTTGATTTCAATTTCTATGTAAATACGAGCCTTTACAAAGAACGTAAACACCAACATTTTACATCCAACTAATGCTGGCAGCTTGAAGTGAATCTAACTTTACTATTCTAACACCCTCTCAAGTAACAGACGTTCTTCATCTCTGTAAAACAGCAAAGGGAATAGGAATATGCAGCACATCACTGTCAAACTCTCTTTGGTAGAGAGTTAGTGGGGAGGATATTTTTAATATTCTTCCCAAAGAATGGACATTGATATGTCCAAAGCTCCGCCAATTTATGTAGATGCATAACAATATGATTATTATCTATAGTTATTATATTACAAATTGCTTTTTCATATCATATACAGTTCAATAGTTATTTTCTTAGTCTATATTATGTAAATTCATCTATAATTTTGCTGTATTGTAAGCTATTGTATATAAGTGTATAAGCCAGTATATATTGTAATCTACATAAATAAAGTACTCAATCAATCAAAACAAATCCGTGAGCCGTGCAAACAAAGCGTTCGTTAGCCAACGATACTATTATTAACTATAGTTGAATTCACTTTAAACTGTCAGTATCCCCTATAAATACTGTAAATTCGATGCTTCCCATTCGTCCAATGCTGACACTTTAATGTGAATCTCACTGTAGCCTTGTTCGTTAG
This sequence comes from Nilaparvata lugens, assembly GCF_014356525.2. Lineage (NCBI taxonomy): Eukaryota > Metazoa > Arthropoda > Insecta > Hemiptera > Delphacidae > Nilaparvata > Nilaparvata lugens. Next base: position 59,799,487 of record NC_052509.1, read on the forward strand.
GAGCTCCGACAACGTGATCAGGCAGTGTAGTAGAGCTGGCGCTGACAATGACGTATGCAACTCAATGCATTCACGGCACGACGTGTAAAACCAACTTCAAACAAGGCATTACTCACGGCTACTATTCATTCCAGAAACGTAATGCCAACATCAAACATTGCATTACTCACTCACTACTATTATTCATTCCAAAAACATAAAGCCAACATCAAACAGGGCATTACTCACCCACTGTTACTGTTCATTCCAAAAACGTGATGCAACTTCAAACAAGGTATTACTCACTGTCTGCTACTATTCATCCCAAAAACATTCGTAGCGTGCCAGTAAGTTGTGTCATAGAGAAATAGAGAATAACATAAGTAGATATCCCATGGTATAGGGCGTTTATGTCGCAACTTTTACTGTTATCCCAAGCCAATTACTGTTGATTATTTTTGATTTCTACTGTTTTGTTGGGGTGAGAGTGTATGATCGGTACAGTTTGAGAGACTACCAGCGTCACACAGCTTCACAGGAAAGAGCTACGTGGACTATCGGCTTGAGATAACAGTGATAATAATAATAATAATAATAATACCTGGCTGGCTCAGGTCTGGTGTCAGAGTTTTCAGGTCGCAACTGATCAATTTCAGGGCCTCTGACATGACCTGACGACCGCTTTTTAGGCAGCCGGGAGAGATAAAAGTTAAACAGTAAAAGTTATCTTCATAAACGTCCTTTACAATGGGATATCTACTTACGATATTGTTTCTCTATGGTTGTGTTCCTGACTGTGGTAGGGGTAAAGGTGTAAGCGAACTTCAAACAAGGATTTACTCACTCACTGCTACAATTCATTCGAAAAACATGATGCCAACATCAAACATTGGATTACTCAATCACTGCTACTATACATTCCAAAAACGTGATGCAACTTCAAACAAGGTATTACTCACTCTCTGCTACTATTCATTTCAATAAGGTTTGTAGCGTACCAGTTAGTTGTGTTCCAGACTGTGGTAGGGGTAAAGGCATAAGCCAACTTGAAACGTGGAGTTACTCACTCACTGCTTCACAATTCATTCCAAGAACGCTATGTCAAAATCAAACAAGTCATTACTCACTCATTACTATTATTAATTTCAAAAATGTAATGTCAACTTCAAACAAGACATTACTCACTCACTACTACTATTCATTCCAAAAACATGATGCAACTTCAATCAAGGCAAAACTTACTCTTTGCTTCTATTCATTTCAAAAACATTCGTAGCGTGCCAGTAGGTTTTGTTTCTGACAGTGGCAGGGGTAGATTGGGAGGTTCAAAATGGTTGGGAAGTCCAAAATTACCTTTAGTGAGATCCACGTTCTAAAGTCAGCTTCTTATTAACATTGGTTTGATTTTAATGTCTTTCATTGGACAATTCGCAAAACTCCATCTTTCCCCAACACCGCACAAGTCCCGAAATTTGTGTAGGCTATATGCAGAGATACATTGTCAGATGTTATAAGTTGAGCTGATAGCTGAAATGGTCTCAAGCTGCCTCCCTTCCAACGGGAGAACCAAGTGCACGGCGCTTATCTTTTCAGTAAGATTGAAAGCGAGAACAACCACTCACCTATATCTTTCCGAAAATCAAGCTAGAAATTCAAATTCAATTTAAATTCAAGCCTACAAAAAATTTAGCTTATTTGAAACATGGAAATACTTGAACTGAATCTTACAGTTAACAATATTCCAGACAATATATAACATGTTTAGAATAATAAGGAATCGGTGGTTTTTGAGGTCATGGAAGGTATTATCAAGTTGAGATAACGACTATTGTTCCAATGTTTCTCTCTAACTTCCACTGAAACCCAAGGGGACAATACTTTTATCGCATTATAAAGAAGTATTGTACGTGGCAAAGTTTGTAAAGACTGCCAAGCCGGAGAGGCTGATACCGTGATATCAGAAGCAATGTGGTGGGTGAGATGTTCTCTGTTAAAACTGACCACTTGGTTGGCCTCTAGGTCAGAGGCTTATAACTTTGCCACTAGGCCTATCTGTTATATTCAATACTTTTCTAATAGCAGGTGAGCTCATGGAATTACGAAGTTCCTCGCTAATGGTACAGAAACCTGAATTGGTGAATCACTAAGATATTGTTTTTCTCTCGAAATAGTAGAAATTTGAATAGGAAACAGTGAATTGCCTGTAGCCCTATACTCAATAATCTCATAAAATTGAAAAATCTAACTAGAACGCTTGTATTCGCTCGCCGCTATTTTTTCAATAGAAGGAACGCGAACCAAATAACTCAGAACGACTGATCACTCTGAGAGTTCATAAACCCTAAGCATCTCATGAAAAGCATATCTTTATTAAATAAAGATATGTTTTTGATCTTTATTAAATAAAGATATGCTTTTGATGAGATGCTTAGGGTTTATGAACTCTATAATTTTCTATTCTCTCACATTATTGTACTTGAGTTGAAAATCTGTTTAAGCGTTGGAAATAAAATTAATGAATAAGTCAACCCAACATGGGAAATCTATTGTTACATTTGGTCATGATGTAATGATTCACACAGAATTATCGCATATAAATATCGAATTATAAATTAATGTGGTGGTCTGGATTGAGGTATTTTGAAGCATTGGATGAATTGCGTATCATCACATGCAGATGAATAATATATTATGGGGGATCAAAACTTATTTACAGTCTGGAGTCCCAACTGATTGACCTTTGAATTCATGAGAATTAGACCTATGTCGGATAAATTTTTGAAAAATTATGAAGCTCATAAAATTTGATGCCTGATTCCATGATTTAAAAAAGACTCATATTAACTATGATCTGCAATTTATAAGAAGAGTCGAGACTCCTAAGACTCCAAATCTCTCTCACTCTTTCTCTCTCTCTGGTAGAGAGTTACTGGGAAGGATATTTTTAATATTCTTTCCAAAGAATGGACATTGATATGTCCAAAGCTCCGCCAATTTATGTAGATGCATAACAATATTATCTATAGTTATTCCAAATTGCTTTTTTCATATCATATACAGTTCAGTAATTATTTTCTTAGTCTATATTATGTAAATCCATCTATAATTTTGCTGTATTGTAAGCTATTGTATATAAGTGAATAAGCCAGTATATATTGTAATCTACATAAATAAAGAACTCAATCATTCAATCAATCAATCTATCTCTTACAATAATGATGACTGATAATTTCAAAAATATCATTATTGTTTTTTGTTCATGCCCATCTACGAGAAGAGTTAGCTGATTCAAATAGTGGGAGTTTTGGACTATCTAATGTATTTTATAATGTATTTAAGCTACCGTGATCAATGCTAATACTTTTTTCATTGGATAATTGATGAAGTAATTCCAAACTACTCTTTCTTTTGCACGATCATTACTCATCTTCAAGAAAAATCCTCAATGAAGAAGAAAATCTTCTCCTTTAGACACTTCCCCAATCATTCATGATACTTTAATCGTATAAATGAATAAATACAAAAATTAATACATAATACTGTTCTAACTCTCTCCTGTTGCAATCATTCATAATACTGTAATCGTATAAATGAGTACAGAAATGAAAAGAACATACTGTTTCAACTCTCTCTCTTCTAATCTACGGTTAAGTGCTGAAGGGGAGGGTATCCTCGATACCCTCTCTGAGAATGGACTTCTCAAGGTCCATACTTCACAGTTTCATGTGAAAACATTACAGTAGTACCTTCACTTTCGCATATTTCATCATTTTTCTTGCTCAATATTATTGTAGAACTCTTTAGTTATATACGATTCACCATGTTATTCTACTGATACTGGTTTTTTTAACGCTGGAACGTAAGTTGAATTTTGTATTGTTGAACACATGAATAAAGCAATCTGGATTTGAATCTTCTTGCTTTAAGCCTTACTCAATCAACATAAATACAAGTACATAAATAAATAGAAAATACTGTACTGTAACTCTCTCTCTCTCTCTCCCTCTATTTGGTAGAGAGTTAGTGAGAAGAATACTTCGAATATTCTTTCCAAAGAATGGACATTGATATGTCCAAAGCCCCGCCAATTTATGTAGATACATAACAATATTATCTATTTTATCTATAGTTATTACAAATTGTTTTTTTTCTTCATATTATATACAGCTCAATAATTATTTTCTTAATTTATATTTTGTAAATTCATCCATAATTTTGCTGTATTGTAAGCTATTGTATATAAGTGTATAAGCCAGTATATATTGTAATCTACATAGATAAAGTACTCAATCAATCAATCCTTGCTGCAAATCCTCCAAGTATAATCCTACCATATCCAAGTATATCATGATTCATACCTAGAATTGATATAAGGATATCTCCCATCAACGCTAAATCACAAGTAGTACCATAGATGAAGGATAAGTAATCTATATTATTCTTGTCTCTGGTAGTACTATCTCCCACATCCAAGTGACTAGAAATCTCCTAAGATAAGAGTGATTATCCAATGGACTCAGATAACAAGGTGGCATAAATTTCACTTGGGATGAGTAAGTGAGTGGAGAAGTGATTAAGGAAGCAGCTGTTGGCGAGATAAGAGTCTTCAATGTCTGCCGATATTCAGATATAGGAGGCAGCGAGAACTGACTCCGCTCACAATTTAATAGCCGGATTCGTACTAATGGAAGGGTGCAGGCACTATTATAGTCAGATTCACTTAGAATTGTCAGTATTCCTCATAAATAGCATCAATGCTTCCCATTTAACCAATGCTGACAGTTGAGACTATAAGACACTTTGGATTATGAAGGCAGACACCAATATCACACCATCTCACTTAGAAAGGGTATTAGTGCCTGTTAATCCGCCCTGAATGCTGTTAACACCACCATGTATGAATATGCATGCCTCGTAAATTGCATTTTCAATTTGTTGACTCTTTCATTTAGGCTGAGAAACGGTGAAAAGAGTAGTAGAAGCTATGGAGAGTATGTTTGTGAGGGTTGTGAATTCAAGAGAATGAGCGGTTGTTTGCTACAGTGATAGTATTGTGCAAAGGCTGAAAATAAACTTCCTACTCGTGATATTTTCTCAAGTTTTTCGATTTGTATATCATCAAGCTGTCAAAATGAGAAAGTTTTCTCAAAAAATTATTTTTTCCGATCGTTACTTTTTGAGATATGAGCGCCTAAAATTTAAATTTTTGGGACAGAACATTTCAAATTCGGTAAGAGATAAATCCACGAGGTTCAGAGGATAGATTCTACATGGTATTTGTTGATCTAGTAAAACAAAAATTTTCTGAAAATATCAATTTCCAAGATAGTTATTCAATTTACAAAAAATAACTTTTAGTTGAGTTATTTTTGGTAAATTGAATAACTTTTCCAAAAATTGATATTTTCAGAAAGTTTTTGTTTCACTAGATCAACAATACCATGAAGAATCCATCCTCTAAATCTCATGGATTTATCTCTTACCGAATTTGAGATGTTCTGTCCCAAAACTTTAAACTTTAGGCACTCATATCTCAAAAGTAATGATCGGAAAAAAAATGTTTTTCTGAGAAAACTTTTTCATTTTGATAGCTTGATTATATGTTATATAATATTATGTTGCTCTCTTGGTTCAGTGGAAGAAATATCATTATGGGACAATACTGTTTTCTGCAGATATTGAACTGTATTCAGAGAAGACCCATTATTGAACATATCTACTTTTCGCCACACTGCACAGAAAGCAGCTGTTTTCCAGTCCCTACGTAGATGACAATCGAAAAACTTGGAAAAATATCACGAGTAGAAAGTTTATTTTTAGCCTTTGCACAGCCTTGACTGATAGGGATGGTTTGAACGGTTTGCTACAGTGATATTCACAACTAACCGTTATTGATTGATTAGGAAGCATTGATGCAGATTATAGAAGAAATTATGACAATTTGAAATAATTATGTCACTGTTGTAGTAGTCGTAGATTGGGTAAGAAAGAACATGAGTACGATATGGATATGGATACAAATTCTGGATCAAGTAACATCATATTGATCAATGACTTCGGAATTATTGGATGATAGTCTCATTCTGCGTGGAAATCACAGAAAGGATCGCAAAAACATAACGTTTGATTAAAAAATTTCACCTACATTCAGTAAAGTCCTGTTGCCTTCCAATAGCCAAACTAAGGTTAATGACTTCAATATTATGTTGCTCTCTGGGTTCAGTGGAAGAAATATCATTATGGGACAATACTGTTTTCTTCAGATATTGAACTGTATTCAGAGAAGACCCTTTATTGAACATATCTACTTTTCGCCACACTGCACAGAAAGCAGCTGTTTTCCAGTGCCTACGTAGATCCTAAAGACCTTGTTTGCAGACGACTCTCGTCTGACATAAGAAACAGGTTTCTTTTCCGGCCTAGGCCGGAAAGTGTACTCTTTCCAGCCGCTTGGAAGTCTGTAGTTAATAAGTCATCCGCTAGATTGGACAAGTGTCCACTTTCTTCATCTGAAGTCGCCATGATTTCAGTTCGAATTTCGAATCAAACTAATTCAGCATTCGCTTCGCAACCTGTAGTGTGGCAAAAAATATCGTTCGCACCACGGGCAAAAATGTTTTTTCCGGCTCTCAAATCTTTTATAGTCCCCGGCCTACGGCGTCGGACTTGAAAACCGATTTCGAGCCGGAAAAATATCATTTTCTGCTCCAGGTGCGAAATATACTATATCGAGAATGAATAATTGTAAATTTCCAATATTTAATCATTTTTTACTGTGATCCATGTATTCAAAAACTATTTGATCTATCACTTAGGGTTGGTTCATTTGATCAATCACTTAGGGCCCCATTACAAGTCATTCTCATATTTATTTGAAAAAATGTAATCACAATTTTTTCTCCTATTGGGCCCGTGTTGGAAAATGTGTGACCAGATATTTATGATCATATAATATTACTGTGTAATGGTTCCTTAAATAATTGAAGTAAAGTTCTGATTGTTTTTTGACTAGGAGTGTAATGGCGAATAACCTATAAAGCATCTCAATTGATTGGAGAAGGAAAGAAAGCGATTGGCTGTCTTGTGAGACAAAAAGAGATATATATCCAACTACCAATCTACTGACTGAGATAAGTGGGCTGGTTGGGTAGCATCTGAATTGAATAACCCTGGAACAAGATGGCTGCTCTACTGATTACTTTTCCACTCTCAGACGCCGCATCCACACTAACAAGGTTTATAATACTATTAGCATAGCCACCTCTAATACAAGGCCCCGGCCTACGATATTGCAACGTCGCAGCGTAGGCCTAGAATCTAATACATGATGGTGAAAAAGATCAGCTGGTATTTTTTTAAATATTTTTCATGTATTAGATTCTAGACCTACACTGCAACGTTGCAATATCGTAGGCCGTGGCCTTGTATTAGAGGTGGCTATGCTATTAGTAACCTTTCTTGGCAGAAAACATCGATTTCTATATCATAAAAATCTGGTGTGGCGCACTCACACAACTTTCCTTGCCGTTATGAAAATTGATCACCTGACGCTAGTGTACTCGCGCATCTCAAGTCTACTACTCAAAGATATGAGACAGCTGGTGATAGGTCAATAACGCTGGAAACACACAAGGTCTGCTATCTCTTCGTAGTGAATGATTTAATAGAACCAACAGTTTGCAATTTAATAATCACATTTTCTCAGATTTCAAGCTTATTTCCAATTTTAGGTGGAAATGTTACTGGACATTAATTGCAGAGATTTTCATGCTCAATCTTTTCCACTTGAAATTTTTCGTTCAAATTGTATATGAAGGCTGATAATATGAGAATCTAAAATCAATCTTTGCTTAGATGGGGTGAAGCTCCTGAAATTTTTACAGATATAGGACTTGTAGCAGTTGATAGAGCTTTTCAATGACTATTTCAGGTATGAATTTGATCGAAATCGTTGAAGCCGTTTTCGAGAAAATCGCGAAAAACACTGTTTTTGACAACATTTTCGCCATTTTAGCCGCCATCTTGGATTGCATTTGATCGAAATTGTTCGTGTCGGATCCTTATAGTGTAAGGACCTTACGTTCCAAATTTCAAGTCATTCCGTTAACTGGGAGATGAGATATAGTGTACACATACGCACATACACTCATACACACACACACACACACACACACACACACACACACACACACACACACACACACACACATACAGACCAATACCCAAAAACCAGTTTTTGGACTCAGGGGACCTTGAAACGTATAGAAATTTAGAAATTAGGGTACCTTAATTTTTTTGGAGGGGAATACTTTCCTTACCTATAGTAATAGGGCAAGGAAAGTAAAAAATCACTGAAATTGGTCGATTTAATAAAACCAAGAATCTACTGACTAGCAACTAGTAATTATTAGTTCTAGCTATAGAAAGGAGATCACTCAGAGCTAGGAATCGCTAGCTTTCATTCAATTGACCTAAATGTGAAGAACACTCAAGCTCTTGATTACTGTAAGCTACCCAGATCAACTTCTACTACAATATTACTAATTTCTGTAAGGCGGATAATCACAGTTTGAAGCTGATAGACCTACTACTACAGTGACATTTATTTCAAACTGTTTCAATAAGAAACATTTTTATTATTATTATGAGGGATGTTGAAAGAGTATTCACAAATACGATTAGTTTATAACCCATTTATAAGAATGTAATAACCCTTGATGACTAACTCCAATGTAACCCTAATGTAATCACGAATTTCAAGAAGAATCAAGAGTTGATGCTATTATTCAGCCTATATCCATGCTAGGTACATTCAGAATGTTTATGTAAAATTTCATGTTACTCAGTTCATCAATTCATGAGTAAACATCAATAATTTACATCTTGTTTAATGTCACAATATTCTACAAAATTCATCGACATCGTTCACACAAACATAGTTTTATTGTACATAACTGTATTATATCGCTTTCGGGTAAAATAGAATAAAAATCCCAACGTTGAAAATGCATCTTCATAAATAATAAGTTATAATTCAATCTCACTGTGCTAGTAGTCCAGGCAATGAAAAGGGTATAGAGGGAAATGTTTGGAAGACAATTTTTGACCCTGCAGTTCTGTTTAGGGAAGTAAGGAGGTGAGCATATCAAAAGTCCCCACCCCTACCCACTGTGCTAAGAGGGTGGGGATGGTTTAAAGGTACCATTTTTTGGTTTCTCGCATAAAACTCAAAAACTATGTATCTTAAGGACTTGACTGTTATATAAAAAATTGAAGTTCACTTAATTTCCTACAATATTCATATTACAATTTTTTTTATATCTCCACTAGTTTCCAAGATATCCGCTATTGAAGGTGTGATATTTTGAAAAAAGACGATCACCACCAACTGTTCTTGCTCTTATAACTTTTTAAAAATCGACGAGAAAAATCCATGCCGATTATGAGCTTATAGAGCATTAAATTTGCTTCAAGTTGATGTATACTTTCACACTCATATCTTGAGAACATGATGCATAGTTGAAGAGTTATACGCCCTGAAAGAGCAAAACATTGGAAAAAACCTGTTATTTTAACAATAAAACACCTTTAAGAGCGAATATCTCGGAAACTGTTGGGAGTATCACAAAATTCTACTGAACAAATAGTGTAGAGAATGTATCAAGCTTCATTTTTGAATGGTTAGTTATGTCGGTTGAACGCATTGTTCTCAAGATATGAGTGTGGGAGCAAAAAGCTGAAAAATGCAGCTTTTAAACCACCCTCATCCTCTTAGCACATGAGTAAGGAATGGGGACTTTTAATATTTTCTCCTCTTAACTGGTCTTAACAAAGCTGCAAAGTCAACAATTTTTTTAAAAACATTCCCTCCAAATTCCTTTGTCAATTGGTCTATTGTTGCAAAAATGGAGATTCCACACTCAACACTAAAGCTGCTGCAAAAGGTGTAGGGGGGGATGCGAAAAGTGTGAAATTATACATCAAATTGAAGCGAATTCAATGCTCTATAAGCTGATAATCGGCACGGATTTTTCCCAACTTTACCCTCTATAACCTTTCCTTAACCGGACTATAAGTTTTTCTTCACGAGAAAACTCTTCACTATTACACAAAAATCTGCATAGATGGAACACTATTCAATCATTGTAGCTCCCCCTTTCCAACCCAATACTTGCCAACAAAACATTTTCATCTAGAAAAAAATATATTTATCCAGATACCATGTATCTAAATCGAGTCGTTTAGTTTCTGAACGCGCAATATTTCTCTGGGACACCGTCATTAATCATCCATTGATCGTCAGCCTGCCTGTTGCTAGTGGTATTCACTCTAAACCGTCAGCATTTGTTGAATCTGAAGCATTAATGTTCTGCTAGGAGGGAACTCCGCTGTTTAAAAATGGATCTCGCTTCAGAAACACCCGACTGAAGCTTTTAAAAATCGTTCCACCGTATAATTCCTAAAAGCACCTCTCAATAATACTTGTTACGCTTTTCAGTTTTCTTGTTATACAGTCAATATTATTTTATTGGTGAGTGAAGGTATAGTTTACCTATATACTAATCTTGTTATATATTGAAAGTTATCGTTCGGTGCTTAGTCTGTACGAATTTCTATTACACCTTTCAAGGGAAAGAAATTTGACAGTTTTTTTGTGATATAAGTGACAGGTTTTCATCTGAAAACCTACTTCATCATTATCACCGTTAACGTTTCCTATAAAATTTGATGAAACTGCAATTCACACATCAAAAACAGTAATACGACTTTGAAAATACTGGGATTGACATTATCAACGAGTTTCTGGATCGAATAACGTCATCGATGATAAAAAAATACAAAATGAAAATTACAATAAAAAAATAAAGTCCTAGAATAATCCTTTTTGTTCTAAGCTCAGTTCAACGTGTATAGAAGTTACATGAATGAAGTTACAGCACTGAATTTAACTGTGTGACTTTACTTTGTAAAGAAAATGATGTGATGTGCTCTATTTCATACGATATGTATAAAGGTGCGTACCGATTTACGCCGCGAACATGAGCAATTCACTTTTAATCAGCTGATGCCAAGCTTTTTATATCTATATCTTATACCGTTTCTGTAAAAATACAGATATAGTCAGCTGATTAAAAGTGAATTGCTCATATTCGCGGCGCGTATATCTGTACGCACCTTAATAAATACATGAATGGGATTTGGGTGATAGTTTATCATTTAGGTGAGCGCCCATAGAATATCGTAACCACATCAAAATGAGGGAAGAATTGGTTTCACCGGATTTGTGAACAATTCGTTCGATATTTGAATCAACAGCAATTGAAGCGATGAATTATTTGAATTTCATATTTCATGAATATTTCTGCAAAACTATGCTGGAGCTTATCAGTCATCAAAGAATATCAGATTCTACCTCCAATGATTTGTTCTACATCAAAATGTTGTATTCATTGTGGAATGGAAGAATATTAAACTGATATCAATAATATGATAACAGTGACAGTCCAAAGGATTAAAGTCATTCATCTATGATTCATGCATCTGTGATTCATTCATTCATCTATGATTTACGCATCTGTGATTCATTCATGTCCAATTACGCTCATGTATCCCATGTATCTAAAACCATATTGCATCATTGTCTGTCACATCAGATTGCATCACGTATTGTGATAACAAATTCCACTAATCTAGATTATCACAGTATACGAAAACAAGATCTACATTAGAAAATAAATTTTATGTTGTGATAAAATACAAAGCAAACAGTTGATGATACTCATAATTCTGGGACTTGGTCATCACAATATGCGAAGACAAAAAATACATGAGAAAATAAATTTTATGTCGTGAAAAATACAGAGAATAAGTTGATGAGACACAATTCTGGGACTTGATCATTATAATATGCAAAAAGCAAGAAATCCATTGGAAAAGGAAAGTTATGTCTTGAAAAATACAGAGAAAAAAGTTGATGATTCTCAATTCTGGGACATGATCATCATTATAATCATGCAAAAACCAAAAATTACATTGGAGAAGAAATCTTATGTTGTGAGAAATACAGAGAATACAGTTGATGATACACAATTCCGGGACTAGATTTTCACAGTATGCAAAAACAAAAAAATCTTTGGGGAAGTTCTACGTCGTGAAAAATAGAGAGAATACAGATTATACACAATTCTGGGACATGATCATCACAATATGCAAAAACAAGAAATACATTAGAAAAGAAATGTTATGTCGTGAAAAATACAGAGAATACAGTTGATGATAAACAATTCCGGGACTAGATTTTCACAGTATGCAAAAAGAAGAAACACATGCAAAGTGGGTGAGTTGTAGGTTTGCTGTGTGAGATGACGCTGCTTGCCAAGTCCTAAGTGCTTTGAGTAGGGCTTCTAATTGGCCCTGGACTGCGGCTCTTCCCTCCAAGCCCTTCTCGCAAGCCCTGCCCTGCAAGAGTTACCCTTGAAAATGCCTCTAATTACTGTCTGAGCCACGTAAATATTCCTGAGTGTGTTGGCCGCGCCTTGCTAACTAGCGCTACATTCTCACTACTCTACATATTAGCGCATCTAATGATTTGCAGGCTAGTTAAAACTGACGAAACTACCCTACACTTGAAGATCCCTGGTCGTTAGGCTGGGTTCTGGTGGGATTCTGTGTTTTTATGGGTCTCGTAAGCTTGAAAAAAAGATTTGAAAATATTTCCTTTTCTAAAGGAACATAACAATATTCAACAAAACCGCTCGTTCATATTCAACCATACAAACAAAATTCAACAACGCTGTATGACTATTGCTGTGACTGTGTGAGGTTCGTAACAACAGAGATAAGGGAATACATGTAGTAATCATTTTAAGTACTCAGTTCACTCTGGTAACGATCTCTATAGATATCTGAGAAAAAATTCAATGCAATAAAATAAATTGCTTGAAAAAGTGTGAATATTAACGTGAATTTGATAACATTCAGGTTAGGCTCAGAATACATACAGAATCAATCAAACGCCTAACCAACCAATGCTTTTTACATGTCACAAATACTTGAGTTGAAGAGGCACGTCACGTGACTGCGCAATCTTGTTAGAAACTAAAATCCTGGTCTTTTGATTGGCTCGCGGCAGTGAACGAGATCGATTGATCCAGATCAGTAAAGTGATTCGAACCTCCCATCTATACTATTATAATGCTGAACTTTCTAACAAGATGGCGGATTTTTGTGCCAAGGTACGAGCCGAGTTTCCATTCTGTATCTATTCTGTGACAAAGGTTCCAAAAGGCCTTACTGCTATTAAGGGAAAGGAAGAAGATGATATTGGTTTTGAGTCAATTGATTTCAAGATTTCGTATCTATTTTTTATTCATTATTTCAACAGTTAAAACTCATCATGTATGATTATTATTGTAGAAATAAATTTTTCGACTATTATACGAGTAATAAACTGTATTAGTTCTATTGATAATTTATCGTTACAAAGCTGAATCCTACAGCAAAAAATCGTTTTCATGACAAATTCCATGAGGAAACTGAATAAGAAATCGAATGGAAATATTGTCAGAATTCTCCAGTTCTCAATATTATTGATTCTTCTGAGAATATGTGATTCAATATGGAACAATATTGTCAATGACCCAGATCTTCAAATGCCTATTAAATCAATCATATGAAAAAAGGCATAATATGTTCATATTAAATAGTATCATAGAGAAACGATAGCATAAGTTACGCTATTGTTTCTCTATGATAGAATCAACTTGTTTATCTATTTTCCACATTTCAACTTGAAAATGACCTACGTTATGGTCGTAAATAGTCGTTGTAATATTTTTAAGTTTTTTAATAATAAAGGGTACTACAAGTTATCATATTATTCTTATAATTTGTACAAAAGTAGCTCATTTAAGCTTAGTGTTCTCACTATACTAAACATTTATCTCATAAATCGAGTGGCGCTCAAGAACATTGGCTCTCCCTAATTTAAACTTACAATCTCAGGATTATATAGAAAGCAGAGGTACTGTAATTCATCATACCATTCTTGCTCATATAATCCAAATGTCCAAAAGTGCCTCTCGATTACTTTTGGAAAGATGTGCTAACATTCAACGTTCACAGCCTGTTATCAGTCTGTATTATCATAGAGAAACAATAGCATAAATAGATATCACATGGTATAGGGCGTTTATGTCGCAACTTTTACTGTTATCTCAAGCTGATAGTCCACGTAGTTCTTTCCTGTGAAGCTTTATGACGCTGGTAGTCTCTCATATTGTGCCGTTCATACACTCAAAAACAAAACAATTTCATCAAACAAAACCCGGTCAAAACAGTAAAAATCGACAATAATCGACAGTAATCGGCTTGAGATAACAGTAAAAGTTGCGACATAAAAGCCCTATACCATGGGATATCTACTTACGCCATTGTTTCTCTATGGTATCATTTATTTATTTATTTATTCATATGCAAATACAATTCAGGTAAAAACAACAGGCATTTGCCCAAAACTGCTTCAAACCTTAATTTTGGAATACACACTCTAAGGGTTATGCTACTTACGTAACTTAAATGATAATTCGTACACAATTTTTAGTCCAAAAAATGTATCTACTACAATTTTGAATTTATTAGATTGATCAATTTCCGAATACGAATACAAACAAAACTCTTCCTTCACAATTGCAAAAAAATATTGAAAATTTCACTCAAAATCCACAAACTCATGTAAACATCAATCATATGATCATATCAAAATAAGATATTATAAAATTAACAAAATATAAACATATTATCAAACGGTAGTTCGCATCAAACTATTCCCACCCAAGTAGAACACGACGAAGTTATATCACCTTCGATAATAAAGTCTTCCTCGAAAATTCAATAACTCTTCTCACTTCCAAGCGACTCGAAAAAGTGGAAAGTACCAAAGTATCACTTCTATACGAAGTGAAAAGTATTATCAACACTGCTACTTGACATCAACATATTCATAGAAAACTTGGCTATCAGCGAATTAATAGGGTGTCCCTGGAGTTTTAACGTGCAAAACCACGGACCCAACTCAGCGTTCCCTTGACAACGCACGCCTAACTACAACTGTGGAGATACAGAGTTATATACGGTGAATGTACCACTGTGTATACTGAGTGCAAAATTTATGACACCACTCCTCTTTAGCATCATTTGCATTTCTTGTAGCTCGGCTTCCATATCACACTGTTTAAAGCTGATAGATCTGACGTGAGACTCACTACAAACTGGCAGCGTTAGTTGGATGGGGTGCATTGATGTTACTTATGAGGAATACTGACAGTTGTAAGTTGATAGAACTAAGGTATGTTTCACTTCAAACTGGCAGCATTAGTTGAATCGGAAGCATTGATGTTATATACGGAGAATGCTGACAGTTTAAAGTTGATGATCTTATATATGTTTCACTTCATGCTGTCAGTATTGGTTAGATTGGGAGCATTGATGTTTCTTATGAGGAATACTGACAGTTGTAAGTTGAAAGAACTAATGTGTGATTCACTTCAAACTGGCAGCATTAATTGAATCGGGAGCATTGATGTTACTTATATGAGGAATGCTGACAGTTGTAAGTTGATGAAACTAAGGTATGATTCACTTAAAAACTGTCAGCATTGGTTAAATGGGGAACATTGATGTTTCTTATGAGGAATACTGACAGTTTAAAGTTCATAGAACTAAGGTATGTTTCACTTCGAACTGTCAGCATAGATTAAATGGAGAGCATTGATTCTATTCACAAGGAATGCTGACAGTTTATAGTTGATAGACCCAGGTGATATTCACTTCAAATTGGCAGCGTTCTATATATATCTAGGCTTTGCATTGAATTGCTGATTTATTGATGCATATTGTAATAATACATTATCATGTTAGCAAATATAATTTATTGGAAAGATGATTGAATAGGAACTAATAAATTGTATTCTTCCACAGGAGTGTCGCATTCATCAAGACTCCTAGAGGACAAAGGGGAACTTGTGATTGTAGATCAGGTAAGACGTAAATATTTACAAATGCATAATAAAACTGAAGTGCTAGTTTAGTTGTCTTAGGAGATTTATATCATCAAGCGTCTTTGAACAACAGGTCTACCAGTCAAATATGATGTTTTAGAGCAATAATTTGCCCAGAAGCATCTCTTTGCCAGGAAATTGAAATATTCTCTATGGCAGTAATGGTTCGAGGAATAAGTGGATTTCGTCTCATCATAAAAACATACAAAGTGGAACATTGTGAACAATATCTTAACTACAACTACAGATGTAAATTTCTGATATATTGCAGTTGTTCAAATGTTAATTATTTCATAATTTATTATTATTAAACGAGAATACAACGTCATAGAACGCTTCCAAAACAAGGTGTTGAGAAACATTGCTGATGCTCCTTGGTACGTCAGAAACAGCGACCTTCACAGAGACCTGCAAGTCGACCTGGTATGCAGCGAAATCCAGAGGCATGCAGAGAAACACGAGGCACGACTCCATCAACACGACAACATAGAAGCAATCCAGCTGCTCGAAAATGAAGGATTGGTGAGGAGGCTGAAAAGGAAAAAACCATTTGAACTGGTCTAGTGCTGATTCAAGTGTCTTGTGTCCAGTGAAAAGCAGAGCAGTGCAAATGAGTGAAACCCAACTGTGTAGTACAGTCATAAGCAGTGTACTAATAATATTAGAATTTGAATAGGAGACCCTATGAAGGATTCTCTTGTATGAAGTATTTATTAGTATTATAGGACAGAAAAAAGTTGCTCATTAGTCCCTAGACTTGACAGCAATGTATCGTTGAATAAAAAAAATTAAACGAGAATCCAAATTCAATGTTATGAATTTACATCTAGCTGTTCACCCTGATGTCAATATTTGCAGTAGTAGAAGTCTTCGGAGTGATTTACTGCATTTAATTCAGATTTTTGTTTTATAATAATAATTATTATTGATATCATAACTATCATTACCAAGTCCAAATTTGTGTAGGACGATACTACTCCCACCATGAACCTCTCAGTGACATTTATTTCACGAAAAAATCAAACCATCTCTATAAAAAAGTAATGATCTGAGAAATAAGTTGATCCCACTGCGGATAAAAACAGATCCGTTCTGACAGATAACATCCATCCACAGCTTAGCAGTGACACAGTTCTATTCTCAATTTTTTCCAGCGAGTCAAATCGAAAAAATAAAGAGTGACGCAATTCTGCTGCAATGAATGAATGAATGGCAGAGTGAGGATCCATCTGTCTTCACCAGGATGCGAGTCAATTGAAGTCCACCCTCTTGAAAATGGATCTCGAAGTCCTCTCACTCCGTCACCCTCTTTCTAACTTTCTCTTTTTTTGAAAATGGATCTGGAACGTGATTGATCCTCGCAGAAAGAAAGGGATGAAAGGAGAGTATGTGATCGAAAGTAGAGATGCGGAGAGAGAGAGAGAGAGTGTGAGTGGAAGAGAGTGAGTGATGGAGGTGGAAATAGGATAGACTGGAAACGAAGAAAGGTTAGATCTTATCATTTGGAGGATTGATTAAGTCGAAATCAAATGAGATCTCTCATGATAGATTAAAGGATTTGATTTCATGAGGAATACAAAATATGATACGATTAGATTCTATGAGTTCATCATTTTATCAAAATATTTCTCATTTCCCAACCAATCTTGATTCTTTTGAAGTATGAACTGAAAAATACATTCAAAATTAATGATGGATATGAAGTAGAAGTGTGTTGTATCTTCAAATCTTCATAGAACAGAGCAGAATGAGTATAGTATAAGTAAATGTCAATTATTAGGAAAGGATGTAGAATAAAATCCATTTCATATATGCTCTTTTACCAGGTGATGAGATAACATAAGATTTTGATAGTGTTTGATTCTGATTTATGTATTATATTCGATTTGGCTCTAATGTACATTACAATATACGCATCATCGTGGATTAGGAACAATTAGTTTAAAAATATTGCTAATTACTCTATGAATTCGAAATATTATGAATGATAATACATCAATTGGCTCAAGAAACAGTGCTGAAATGATGAAAATGATTACATAATAGTGTGCAGTATCATCAACAGCACAAATAACATTCATCAACCTAACATGAATCTAAGAAGTTTGAAGATGTCAATGTCACTCCTCAACATTGTTTTATGATACTCTTTCCACTTGATCAGAAAATTGAATGAAGAAAATGATAAAATTCGTGGAACCTATAACTTCATCAGAAACGGAGAAAGACAAGTGGAGGAAGGAAATAGAAAACAGTAAATGAACTGATGGGAAAGAGAGAGTGACGGAGAAAGTGTGGAAAAATGAGTGAAAGAATGAGTAATGGAGCAAATTCTGGATGGATTCATCGAAATACAATTCTTCTTTTTTCCCGAACACCATCACCTTAGTCACTGCTACCGTCCCGGATTATATCCAGTTGAACAGAATCGAAACGGACTTTTTGTCACATCTCATTAGGTACCTCTCTTTCGGACTTCCTTTATAGACTCTGAACGTTTATCCATTTGTTGGCTGAAGGGATGTTCTTCAGGTGCTATAAAGATAGCTCCGTCAAATTCTCTTTGGATAATAGTGGATGCAATTTATTTTGTTTTGCTCGTTACATGCTCCTTGGAACGAAGAGAACAAGTAGAGGTTTTT
Source organism: Nilaparvata lugens (assembly GCF_014356525.2). Lineage (NCBI taxonomy): Eukaryota > Metazoa > Arthropoda > Insecta > Hemiptera > Delphacidae > Nilaparvata > Nilaparvata lugens. The sequence goes on from NC_052509.1 coordinate 59,818,166, forward strand.
GTCGTCGGGATTCTTTTATTTTCATCTCGATATTCTTTTTTATATTGAGCCTCATTCTAAGAAAAGAACAATTAATTTTTTAAGTCAGTATCTATTCATTCCTATCTCGACATTCTATAGAATATATGAGTTCATTCGAATTTGGTACAATTCCAACTAATTCATACTCCTGTAGCTTCTACAGTATATTCTTTTCTATTAGATATTTCATCAAACAGTCATTTATTCAACTGGGTTTCCAATGTAAGGAACTGAAAACGCTAAAATTAAGTAAAAAATTCTTCTTTTCAAATTGAACGTTTCTGCAATAAAACTTAATAATTATTAATATCTCTATTCATCAATCTGTTCTAAGAGAAAAACATTATGAATATATTCATAAAGAATATTGCTGATCTTGACGCTTAATAAAATCAACATTATCATGACTACTTCTAACAATAAGTTGCTACTACTTTCAACAAAAACTTTCAAATTATTACAAGGATAAGAAGACGTCCCTCCCCTTACATTCTGTTCAAACAAAGTCAATGAAAAATGAAAATACATTCAAGAATATGATGGGCAATCCTGATTGACTTCATAGAAGTGAATACATGTTCATGAAATTTATTATTATTAATATATAAATCAATAATTAATATACATGATTATATGGAATTACATTCAAGAATATGATAGATAATCCTGATTGACTATATGATATGATAGTAATTCAGATAAGGCTCCAAATTCATCACTTAAGCTGAAGAGTTGAACACAGTATCGTTTATTCAAAATTATTTTTGAAAAATAAGATAACTGTTTCAAGATATCCAAGCGTAGGAATTGTATCTGGGGCCAGTTCCTCAGAAGATTTCTGGACACATATTATATGAAATCATTACATACCAGTTACCTTCTCTTCTTGTCTATTCACTCTTCTTCTCAGGACTATTGATTATCAATACATAATGGAAATTATCGTAATAATATCCTCCATTTTATTCTAGCACTACTAGTTTCAACTTTTCAAAATCCATTTTCAAGACCCTCCATTGTCACAACACAAGACATAGGAGCCTTCTTATCACGAATGATGAGAATGATAGTTTGAATGTGGCTAGGAAGGCAACATAACAACGACACTTAAATCACCTTGCAACAATACTCCACAATTTACTTCCTGTACACATCAAAATAATAGAAAACTAAAGAAAATTCAAATGCACCGTTAAAAGCTGGATTACAACAACTGGAAGTCATGATAAAGAAAACATAATTTCGAACAATATGTGAGCTCACTTACCCAATGTATTTGCACTCCCACTCTAAATTTAATGTATTACCACTATCCCTGCTCTAGAACATGGGTTTCCCATAGTCGAGTAGGTTAATTTCCGAATTAATTTATTTACATTTTGTAGTGGATTCCATATATTGTATTTTTGTTTTTTGTGAAGTTGAGAAGTTGATATTGTGGTAATTATTCATTTTGAATGAAAAAGATTAAGAAATTGTCAAAAACCACAGATTTATTGATACTTAGAACGACCGGTTTCGGTTATTACACCATTGTCAATCTCTGATAAACTAAAGTTTTAGTTTTACAATGGTGTAATAACCGAAACCGGTCTTTCTATGTATCAATAAATCTGTGGTTTGTGACAATTTCTTAGTCTTTTTCATTCAATTGTATTTTTGAATATTGTGTACATTTTATTGATTGGATTGATTATCTGTATATTAATGGAAAGAAAATTAATTATCATCATTATTAAGACAAAGGGGACACGTAAATTTTTGTTACTCATGTCTAGGGTAAGGGAGATTTTCTCTGGATCACGAGACTTTCTATTAAACTTATCATACAAGCAAATCATTATGAAACTGGCCCAATTGGTGAAAAAGACATGGGAAATTCACAATTTGTGTGCTATTCCAATGCAGAGCTCCCCATCCCTTAAAATCCAATCATGTATTACAATTCGTTCTCCAATCATGAATACATGGAATCATGAATTACAACAATATGCTCTTAAGTTCTCAAGATACCAGATCAACTGCTAGTTATATCGACAGAATCGTAGGCCGGGGACCATTTAAGAGGATTATTCAGCATCTGCTGAACATTTGCCGTGAAGGCAGCAGTCGATAAAAGCTATAGGATCCTGTTACTCCTTGTTAGTAAGGCAGTTGGTGCAGGCAGCTATCCAGTAACAAGTCACAACTAGGGCTCAGCAAAGTGCTTCTATACGCCGAAAGACATTACATGCTTTTAACTCTTCGCCAGTTCGCCACTTGCACGTTTACTGTGTATAGCCGTGTGTATCGAACAGCTATGGAATCGATGTATCAAATTCGATACTTTCACTTTCATAACTTGTTGGAATTGAACATCAGACAATTTTTATCAGGCTGCGATGGAATCGATTTATCGATATCATATTCGATACTTTCACTCTCATAACTTGTGTAAATTGGACATTAGACAATTTTTATCAGGCTGCGATGTAATTGATTTATCGATATCATATTCGATACTTTCACTCTCATAACTTGTGTAGATTGGGCAGCAGATAGTTTTTATTACAGTAACTATATTACCCACAGTATGGTCATTGGAATTTTTTTTTCTCGTCGCCGCCGCCATGAAGATTCCAAATATTTGAATTTTACAATGGAGCTTATAGGTGATTATAAGTAAAATCGCTTGCCTTCAATTATTAATGCATATTTTTGTGATTATTACTTCCAATAATTTCTTTAATGTTTTCTCTATAATCCCAATATAGTTTTGGAACTTGAAATAGTGATTCGTAGATAATAGCGAGTAAAAATGATCGAAACTTTCACTCTCATACCTCGTTTGGATTGGACATCAGACAATTTTTATCAGGCTGCGATGTAATCGATTCATCGATATCATATTCGATACTTTCACTCTCATAACTTGTGTAAATTGGACATCAGACAATTTCTATCAGGCTGCAATGAAATCGATATATCGATATCATATTCGATACTTTCACTCTCATAACTTGTTTGACATCAGACAATCTTTATCAGGCTGCGATGTAATCGATTTATCGATATCATATTCGATACTTTCACTCTCATAGCATGTGTAAATTGGACATCAGACAATTTTTATCAGGCTGCGATGAAATCGATTTATCTATATCATATTCGATACTTTCACTCTCATAGCATGTGTAAATTGGACATCAGACAATTTTTATCAGGCTGCGATGTAATCGATTTATCGATATCATATTCGATACTTTCACTCTCATAGCATGTGTAAATTGGACATCAGACAATTTTTATCAGGCTGCGATGAAATCGATTTATCTATATCATATTCGATACTTTCACTCTCATAGCATGTGTAAATTGGACATCAGACAATTTTTATCAGGCTGCGATGGAATCGATTTATCGATATCATATTCGATACTTTCACTCTCATAATTTGTTTGAATTGGAAATAAGATAATTTTCATCAGGCTGCGATGTAATCGATTTATCGATATCATATTCGATACTTTCACTCTCATAGCATGTGTAAATTGGACATCAGACAATTTTTATCAGGCTGCGATGGAATCGATTTATCAATATCATATTCGATACTTTCACTCTCATAACTTGTTTGACATCAGACAATCTTTATCAGGCTGCGATGTAATCGATTTATCGATATCATATTCGATACTTTCACTCTCATAATTTGTTTGAATTGGAAATAAGATAATTTTCATCAGGCTGCGATGTAATCGATTTATCGATATCATATTCGATACTTTCACTCTCATAGCATGTGTAAATTGGACATCAGACAATTTTTATCAGGCTGCGATGAAATCGATTTATCAATATCATATTCGATACTTTCACTCTCATAACTTGTTTGACATCAGACAATCTTTATCAGGCTGCGATGGAATCGATTTATCAATATCATATTCGATACTTTCACTCTCATAACTTGTTTGACATCAGACAATCTTTATCAGGCTGCGATGGAATCGATTTATCGATATCATATTCGATACTTTCACTCTCATAGCTTGTGTAAATTGGACATCAGACAATTTTTATCAGGCTGCGATGGAATCGATTTATCGATATCATATTCGATACTTTCACTCTCATAACTTGTGTAAATTGGACATCAGACAATTTTTATCAGGCTGCGATGGAATCGATTTATCGATATCATATTCGATACTTTCACTCTCATAACATGTGTAAATTGGACATCAGACAATCTTTATCAGGCTGCGATGTAATCGATTTATCGATATCATATTCGATACTTTCACTCTCATAATTTGTTTGAATTGGAAATAAGATAATTTTCATCAGGCTGCGATGTAATCGATTTATCGATATCATATTCGATACTTTCACTCTCATAACTTGTTTAAATTGGAAATAAGATAATTTTCATCAGGCTGCGATGTAATCGATTTATCGATATCATATTCGATACTTTCACTCTCATAATTTGTTTGAATTGGAAATAAGATAATTTTCATCAGGCTGCGATGTAATCGATTTATCGATATCATATTCGATACTTTCACTCTCATAACTTGTTTGACATCAGACAATCTTTATCAGGCTGCGATGAAATCGATTTATCTATATCATATTCGATACTTTCACTCTCATAGCATGTGTAAATTGGACATCAGACAATTTTTATCAGGCTGCGATGAAATCGATTTATCAATATCATATTCGATACTTTCACTCTCATAGCATGTGTAAATTGGACATCAGACAATTTTTATCAGGCTGCGATGTAATCGATTTATCGATATCATATTCGATACTTTCACTCTCATAGCATGTGTAAATTGGACATCAGACAATTTTTATCAGGCTGCGATGAAATCGATTTATCAATATCATATTCGATACTTTCACTCTCATAGCATGTGTAAATTGGACATCAGACAATTTTTATCAGGCTGCGATGGAATCGATTTATCGATATCATATTCGATACTTTCACTCTCATAATTTGTTTGAATTGGAAATAAGATAATTTTCATCAGGCTGCGATGTAATCGATTTATCGATATCATATTCGATACTTTCACTCTCATAGCATGTGTAAATTGGACATCAGACAATTTTTATCAGGCTGCGATGAAATCGATTTATCTATATCATATTCGATACTTTCACTCTCATAATTTGTTTGAATTGGAAATAAGATAATTTTCATCAGGCTGCGATGTAATCGATTTATCGATATCATATTCGATACTTTCACTTTCATAACTTGTTGGAATTGAACATCAGACAATTTTTATCAGGCTGCGATGAAATCGATTTATCTATATCATATTCGATACTTTCACTCTCATAGCATGTGTAAATTGGACATCAGACAATTTTTATCAGGCTGCGATGAAATCGATTTATCAATATCATATTCGATACTTTCACTCTCATAGCATGTGTAAATTGGACATCAGACAATTTTTATCAGGCTGCGATGAAATCGATTTATCAATATCATATTCGATACTTTCACTCTCATAACTTGTTTGACATCAGACAATCTTTATCAGGCTGCGATGTAATCGATTTATCGATATCATATTCGATACTTTCACTCTCATAGCATGTGTAAATTGGACATCAGACAATTTTTATCAGGCTGCGATGAAATCGATTTATCTATATCATATTCGATACTTTCACTCTCATAATTTGTTTGAATTGGAAATAAGATAATTTTCATCAGGCTGCGATGTATTCGATTCTATTAAGCTATCTATCAAGAGTATCAATGAGAGTAGAAGAAAGATTAATAGTCTAATGTAGAAAGAGTGTTGTCAGGTTTTCACCATTCAACTCTCACTGATAAAAATTATTCCCTTACGAGCACAAGTTTCTGTATGAATAACTTGAGGTATGACGATTCTAAAGTTCTTAAACCTCTGAGATTATCAACTTTTGTATTTTTTCAAAGAAGTAAAAAATTATTTGTTTTTCATTTGAGACCCATTTCGAATAGGCTTACCTCCCTTCTAGTACGATACCCGAGAAATTTTATATCCAATCTATTTTTTCCCTCTCTCACAATATAAAGCTATCTCACGAGAGTTTGATAGAAGAAGATTTATGAATGAGGAGATTACAAGTCTCAATCTCTATTTCCCATATCGTTTATAGAAGATGACATCAACCAGTCCCATTCAAAACTAATGATTCAAGAAATAAAGCGACTTTTTCTGAAGAATATAATCCTTCGAGTTGACTCCTCTCACAAGAAAAGCAATTCCACAATGAAAATGGAAAAAGCTATAAACAGAAGCAGATGAATAGCTTGAGGAGATTGAATCGCTGACTCCTAAAAAGTTTCAAGCATTCTTATAGAGACCTTCCAAAGAATATTAAAAGTAAATAAATAAGGTCGTTCGGTTAATGGAATTGGTTCAATTCTGTCTCTATCAATACAGGAAGAATCATAATATAATCGTTCTCTGGGATGGAAAAACAAAATAAAACAGAACGGTTTTCCAATTATTACAGTGCTTTGTAAGTGACATTTATGGGGATGAATACTCGGAGAATCAGTTCTAGATTATAATATCAGGAACTGAACTCCATCCTTCAAGTAAATAAGAAATATCAAGATTGTTTACAACTTCAGAATTTTTCTGGAATTCTTTTCTTTGCTTCTCTGGAGATGGTAGAAAGCTATATTAGAGTAAAAATATAGATGGTAAAAATATTAGAGTACTGTAGCTATAAGGTATCCTGTATATATTTGAAATGAAGTCTCCGTGGATCTTTGTTGCTGGAAAGATTCGGAAAAACTCTGTCGAAATAATGAGGAAAAATGCATTCAAGAAGCTGCAGATTCAGCAGTGGTTGTAGTAAGACAGTGTTCAGGAAGAAGGGCGGGGAGGAGAAAGTACTCTTTCCAGTGAGGATGAGCGTGGTTAAGAAGCTTTTTCAAATCCTTGCAGTCAATGGTCAAAAATGCCAATTTAAGGTTACCGTACTAAATGCTTGAGAAACGGTTATGCTCCAATAATTCGCTGGATTGGATTGAAATCATATTTTAAATCAGCAGTCAAAACATTTTTCTCTATAGAGGTGACAACGCAATACCAAAAACTAACTCGCAAATCAGTTGATTTGAAATCAATGCAGGAATAAATCATTATTTATAACATGGATACAGAATTATTCGATTCAAGGCTGGAGTAGGCTACCCGCTCCACACTTGTTAAACAAGGATAGTGCGAAGGAAGAGAGTGGGCGCGAGAGAGAAAGAATGACACACTAAAACTCCAAGGTCAAGTTGACCGTAACGGATTTTATAGCGGTGACAGTAGTGAAATGCGGATTGCATAGACGGCTTTCCCAAGGAGCTACAGTAATGAATTAGCCTAAATTCCACTCTGAGCTTAATACTTGATTGCCTTTAATAATTATAGCCACAACGACGATGTCTGTATAATTGAATTTTGTTTCATGATATTGGCTCATACGACTATCATAGAAAAGGAAAATTGAAATTGAAAAGTAGGGAAGTCTATTCTGAAAATGTTTATGAATTTGATACTATACTATTATTTTATTATTGGATTTAGAATAGTGGTTAATACAGAATACAGGACACAACAAACTGGAATAATGATACATGATGAATTTCTTAATTTGGTACTATAACTTACTATTATCATAAATATTATTGGATGTAGAATAGTGGTTGATACAGAATACAGGATACAAAACACTGAAGAATGATACATGATACATGATACACAAGATACCGAATCAGAAGCTTACGTGGAGTAGGTAATTCCCCCTCTCATATACAGTATAATTATCACTCTCTCTAATTTACCCAATAATTTTATATCCCGAATATTTTATATCCTTCTTAGAGAATCGACAATTATTTGTTGAAACACCGCCGATTTATGAAGTTACATCACATTATTATATTATTGTTATTCTAATTGCATCCAATCTTTATTCTCATTGATTAATTAATTATACTTAATTAATTATTTATACTTAATTTATTCGATGAATAACTAGCATTATCGTCATTTTATGTAAATTAGTGTATAAGCTAGTAAATATTGTAACATACATAAATAAAGAAATAATGTAATCCAATCTAATCTTATTCCAGCTGATGGTATTTCGGTTGATTTCTCTGACCCTTTCTTCTTTTCTAGGGAAATCAACTGACCTTCTGACTCACAGTTCAACTACTACTGCATTCTGGGATTATTCAAGATATAGGTCTCTGAATTTTCTAAACTCACTTTACGGAATAGTTCATTACTATTGTTATTCAGAACATGATGATATTGATCATTGATAACAAATTTAATATGATGAGCATAAAAAACAGAACATAATAAAAAAGGCTGATGAGTAATTTCAATGATTCAAGCCACAGATTTTCTTGTCTGTGGTGATATACATAGCGATGTAGAGGATAAGCCTTTATAGGAGATAAGCGATCTGTGAGCCTTTGTATGTAATGAAAATGAATAAGAAATTGTATAAGAGTCGATTGAAATTGAAATTAATAATCTTGGGCATATGTTGACAAGTTACCTATTGCAGAATTCCAGTGAAGGGAAACAGACCATTCATGATTAATCATTTTCTCGGTTATAAAACTTGACAAGAAGTGTCATTCTAGGGGTGACTAATGCGCTTTTGTGATGAAAGAATAATTAATGAAGAGCTGAACTCATTAATCGTTGTTCTAATCTTGTGACAGGAAGAGGGACTTATCTGAGAACCGGAAGAATTTTTATTGTAGGGGTGAAGAGTAAGAAAGGAAGAATAATAGTACGATGGAATATAATAAGCATCAATAATCATGAATCAATCAATCATGAATCAGGGAATCAATCATGAGACTTCTCTGGGAGGAAAACGAGTATTGAGAAAGAGTTCAATTGATCAGATTTTGATCATCAATGATGTTTGTAGAGGACTTGTTATAAAGAATTGAATTGGATAATTGCCTCCATTAGGGGATGAGTTAGGACTCTAGGTTTTCTCTGCCACACAACCCAAAAATCAAGACTTAGAATCAACCCTACTACTTACAATAAACTAAAGACTTAGATTCAATAAGATACACCATAGACAGATAATCTAGGTATCTTTACTACTTCACTCTATGGACACACTGAATATCCTCATTATGAAATATTTTTCGATTAGATTAATGAGGGAATAGAGCTTAATCAAGTTTATAGCGTGAATGCTGATGATGTGTGAGTACACACGAGAGCATGCTGCTGTAAAATATCAATTTTTATTCAAATAAAGTGGATTTTTGACAACATTACAAGTATCTTCAATTAGAGCTTAATCGTTTCCATACGAGTATATTCAGCTGTCAACCATCTAGAAACCTCACGAATCCAATAAAAATAAAGGTGACATGACCTAATAGTCTTCTAATGCTAGGCTTAGCACAGTGATGGTACGAAATAGATCAATACTGGGTTTGATTATTTCAATTTACACTTTACAAATTTTCACAAATCATTAGATGTTGTTCTCGACTTTTAAAACTATTGAAATCATTGAAGAATCAATTTTATTTTGAAAGTATTATCTGCAAATATGATAGAACTAAAAAATCAAGAAACGATTTAAATAAGTCACCAATGTTTCATGAAACTAGTCAATATCTATTTTACCAATGAATCTTATGTTGAATTAAAAATTTCGTGATTCTATCAGACATCGCAACCTATTTCCAATCTATCCAACTTATTCAAGACCAATAAATCCTATTATATTAAGCAAGCAATTTCTTCATATATGTTTATAGTTTTATATCTGGTTATTTATGTTCAACGGATCTCGAAAACAGCTCTAACGATTTTCACGAAATTTGAAACATAGTAGGTTTATGATATAAAGATTGGATTGCACTAGGTCTCATCCTTGGGAAAAATCGCTAAACGACATTAAAAGGATAATTCATCCTTGACTGAAACAGCTGAGACTTTCGTCGTCTGTGGATAATAAAAGTGAGTGAGTGATTCTGTGGAAAATCAAAATATCGCACTCCCGAAACTCATAAGCTGACGTATAGCCAGCTGTGAAATATAAACACGATCATTTTAGAGAATTGTGTTCTGTTTATCAATAAATGAAAATAACGAGCGAAGCTCGTTGCCCCGATATTTATAATTTCTTGAACAAACAGAATCATTTCTACTGTATATCTACTACTATCTTCCCCTCAAATGAATGAGAAAAATTCACTCATAACTGAAATTGAGATGAAAAAGTGGAGAATTCAACAGAGAGATTCTCATGAGTTGACAGTCTGTGTAGTACCGTGTCCTAATTTCGAATTCAGATCTCGAGCTCAACTAACAAAGTAGCTTTGCTTTCCCCCGGAGTATATTTATAACAACGGCAGAATGGAAATTCTGGAAACAGTTTTCAGCTATCTTAGTTTCCGTTATGGCTTGCCGGAAAAGTCATATTTTTCCAAGGGAGTACAGTTGTTGCATATAATTGAGGGGTTTGGTTTCTGTAAGTTTTGTTCAGCCACTACATACAAATTAGTCTGGGGAGATTGGTCTAGTGGGAAGTAATTTATGATTTTTGGGGAAATATGAATAATATTTACAACGTTAGTCTGAACGAGAATTATTGCATCCGCGGTATTTCACTTTCATGAAAATAAATTTCATCGTAACACTGAAATATTACATTCATAGAGTAATTCGCACTTATTTAAATTACATAAAGAATTGAATCTTTATTTCTTATCCACCTATCCTAATAGTGATAATAATTGGAACAGTCATAGGTTAAGAAAAATGATCTGAACTTATCAAATGAGATTACAGAATGGATATAAGAGAAAATAATCGATGATTTTAAGGCTCTTATCAACCCTTCGAAATTCAAAATTCATCAGTCATATCTCGAATACGTATTCTCTGAGTGTTAATCTTTGGTGAAAACAGAAATTTTAAACTTAACCTCACTTTGGACTATTTATGTGCCAAAATCAAGGAATTGAAGAAGTTTTGGGCAATTGCCTGTTTCTCTTTCCAAATATCGTGTTTGTGAATGTTCTAATAAATAAATAAATAAATAAATTTTCCAATCAGCCAAGTAACATTAGTTGAAGTTAACATTAGTTCTTATTCTATTGAAGATTGATGATATAGTAACACCAATAACTACTACTGTTACTTATAGTAATAGTAAATATAAGTAGTAATAGTAGGTATTGGTAACACAGGGAACTGGCTTCTCGTTATTTCATGGATTATTTGATTGTGTCAATTAATAATTTTACTCTGTGAATATTATCCTACTGCGATATCACATCCATTAACCAATTCTACAATACTGCACAAGATATTGTGATGATCTTTACAATGTTGTCTAACTCTACTTGTTTGAAATAAATATATAATAACTACTTACTACTTAGGGGTCGAACAAGAACTTTATCACTAGTACAAATATTCACCTGAAACAGAAAAAGAAAAAGATGAGTAGATGAAACAAAGCAACAAGTACTAGTAGATTTCAGACCAATAACAAAAATTATATCAAATTACCTCTTATAATATTATCACTTCTAACCCACATCATGTTCCTGAATTATTCAATTTCATGCAACGCTCTATTCTCACTGAAAGGCGACTTCAAAAAAATCGTTCATCATGGATATATTTCTCATTTTGGTCTGGCCAGCCTCAAACGTTTGCTACAGTAAACCAAGACTGTACTGCCAGCGAGGAAAGACAAATTATTATCTTCAAGTTTTCACTGCAGTCAGGCATCTGTCAGAGAATCTCAACACTTGGAAAAGACATCATGACTACAAGATCATCAATGCTTTATTCCTGATCCTGAGATTTCTACACTGGATCATCGGTCAGCAACTACAAAATGAAGACACTGCCCAGAAGAATCGTCATTGTATAGCAGATATAGCACTGACTTGCACAAGCTACAGATTAAATGTTAAATGTTATTATATTATATTTTTTGTTATTATAAGAATGATAAATCAAGTGCAAAGCACATTATCATATTCATAATCATTGCATGGGTAAAAAATTTAAATCCATAAAAAATATGTTTATTAAACTAAATAATACGGCACCCGAAAAATATCATAATTCAATTATTATTATAAGAAACAGTATTATTAATATCTAAAAAAAATAAATAAATATTATTCATTTGCAGGAATGATAAAAAACAATTTATGATTATCATATAATTATTATTCTTATGCCCAGCATGTCAAGGCAATTTTCTATTGCAACAAATGCTATGATTTATCAATCTTATCATCATAAGTGTTATAAATTGTATGTTATCCACTACTACTATGTGAAAAATTTAAGATAATGAACTCAGAATGTTGTAATAATATTGGTATATTGAAGGGGCTTCATCCTTGATTCGTTGAATAAGAAACAGGAATTATGGTTGTTGCGATTAGCATCCATAAATTACAATAAATTGTAGGGAATGACATGACATTTTCAATCTAAAGTAAGGAATCGTTAAACAAAAATATAGCTGTAGTTAACACCATTACATTTGAAAAACCTAAAATAGTGTTTTTAATCTGTTATTTCATATTGAAAGCTTTTCAGGAAAAAAGTAATATTATGCTATTTTATAAATAAAATAAAGTAGCCCTGAATACATACATTAGAAAAAAAACTAATAGATCTACAAATATTTTCTTAATAAACCACAGGAAACTGAGTTTCACAGAGTCAAAAACGTAGAAAAACACTTCACTCACATGAGTTACTTTTTAAAAAATAATAAAAACAATATAAAAATCTTGTAGTACCTTTTAATTTTTAAAAAACTTTAAAATAAAGTTTAAAAAAATAGTTTTAAAAGTTTTACTTCAACAAAGTAGGTCATTACATAGCTGAATATATCATAATATTATAACTAAGATTATATTGAAATTATAATCATTTTACGATAAAATTAGAACTGTTATCTTGTAGAAGACTGACCAACATTGAGCTTGAATAAACTTAACAAGGATTTGGAACAGAATTTGAGTTTATACTAAAAGTAGTATCCACTCTGTACATTCTAACAGATTCTGTACACAATAGAGTAAACGTTAGAGTGTTGCTACTATTCATCCATCAATTATAGTCTCCAGAGAGTTTTATGACAGCACTGAATGCCGTATGTCATAATTTATGACACGGTATGCATTGTATCTCTATGAAAGGCTTTTTCCATTTGATGATCCGCTGAAAAACGTCATAACTGTTGACTCATACATTGAGGCCCGTAAAAAGAGGACTTTATGAGGCACTTCAGGCCTTGCTTATCTTTGACGATGGTAAATGTGAAAAATACGCTTATTTGTCAAGAGATATTTTTTAGTCATTCTGGGTATTCTATATAAATACCCGGCTCATAATCACTAGTATAGGTTTTTATAGGTATTTTAAAATGGTGTTCGTGTTGGTAGCCCAAGTGTTTACTTGAGTTTTGCATTACCAGGATAGATTTTTATCGTACCATGAACAGTATAACGTAATGATCTGTATTCAAATTTTGAAAATACATTTTTAATTAACATATCACCGACTAGCTCTTATTCAGCCACTTTACTTATGACAGCAGTATATGAAGATGTATTGTTCCAAATAATAATTGTATTCATCCCATATATTTATTTTTAGGATATATTTTCACTTTTTTATGCAATAGGGTTGGTTAGCCATTTCATAAAATCACTTCACTTATGGGCTTTTTTATTCAAATTATAGAAAACAATATAAAAACTCGTAGTACCCTTTATTAAAAACTTTAAAATATTTTAACGACTAGTTTCGACCATTGGTCATTTTCAAGTTGAAATGTAAAAATAAACAAGTTGTTACTAGATAATAAATAGTTTGACTTGAGTAATCCTATTTTTGATAAAACTAAAAGTAAATGTGATTAAAATTGAATACCCCAACCAAGAATAAAGAATAAGACATAAATTAATCATATGAAATGAGCATTATGTTTATTTATTTATTTATTTATACGTGTTTATTATATGTTCATATTATTATGTATATTATTATGTTCATATTATCTAGTATCATTTGTTTATTTTTACTTTCCTTGCCCTATTACCAAAGGTAAGTAAGGAAAGTATTGCTTTCCGAAAAAAATTAAGGTACCCCAATTTGTAAATTTCTATACGTTTCAAGGTCCCCTGAGTCCATAAAAGTGGTTATTGGGTATTGGTCTGTATGTATGTGTGTGTGTGTGTGTGTGTGTGGTGTGTGTGTGTGTGGTGTGTGTGTGTGTGTGGTGTGTGTGTGTGTTGTGTGTGTGTGTGTGTTGTGTGTGTGTGTGTGTATGAGTGTATGTGCGTCTGTGTACACAATATCTCATCTCCCAATTACGGAATGACTTGAAATTTGGAACTTAAGGTCCTTACACTATAAGGATCCGACACGAACAATTTCGATCAAATGCGATTCAAGATGGCGGCTGAAATGACGAAAATGTTGTCAAGAACAGGGTTTTTCGCGATTTTCTCGAAAACGGCTCCAACGATTTTGATCAAATTCATACCTAAAGAAGTCATTGATAAGCTCCATCAACTACCACAAGTCCTATATCTGTAAAAATTCCAGGAGCTCTGCCCTATCCATGCAAAGTTTAATTTTGGATTCCCAATTATCAGGCTTCAGATACAATTCAAACAAAAAATTTCGAGTGGAAAAGATTGAGCATAAGAATCTCTACAGTTAATGTTCAATATCATTGTCACCTAAAATTGAAAATAAGCTCAAAATTCGAGAAAATGTGATTATTATTATAAAATGTGTGTAATAATTATTCAATATTGCAAACTGTTGGCAACTGTTAATTCTATTAAATCATTCACTATGAAGAGATAGCAGACCTCGTGTGTTTCCAGCGTTATTGTCCTGTCACCAGCTGGCTCAGATCTTTGAATAGTAGTAGACTTGAAATTCGCGGGAACACTAGCGTCTGGTGATCAATTTTCATAACGGTAAGGAAAGTTGTGTGAGTGCGCCACTTCAGATTTTTACATTTTAACTTGAAAATTACCAATGGTCGAAACTAGTCGTTAAAATATCTTCAAGTTTTTATTAAAAGTTTTTATATTGTTTCTATTTATTCTTAGGAGTATTTCCTCTAGTAAGTTGAATAATATATAATTGAGTAAGATAATAATATTTTTTGCCATTGTTCGCCATCTTCTTGGTTGTACTCATTGGATCAGTCATTTTCTTATACTCATTGGACAATGAGTACAACCAAGAAGATGGCGAACCTGCCGAAAGATCTCGCTGTCAAAGTGAGTGATTAATTCATTTATTGTAAAATATCTGACTGCTAGTCGTTTTTTCTAATAGCAGAAAGTGATCTAATGATAAGCAGTTCGTGATGGAAAACAACATTGAAGAATAATATTTTCTCCAGTTGTATGATTCTCAATAATTACCATAAACTCTCCATGTATTTGAAAGTTCATGAATGATTCATTACTTGTATTATATAGGATAGATCATGACTACTCAATCAATAAGTGATAATCACTTACATGAGTGTCCACGGTGGGAGGGGGGGAGAATACTCGAGAACGCAGACTAGATAATTAGAATTCTTGTGGGGGAAATGGCTAGGAAAACAACAATGTTTGGGGGATCCCATGAAAGGTCAGCATCGTTCAAAACAGCGACCGGAGACATTTTTTGAGCCTTCAACGTTGTTGATTGTTCAGATTCGATTTATCCAATGATGAGGAACTTGAAAAGTTATCGGTATATCTTCCTAAATGTAGAGACTGAGCAGTGACCCTATTTCCGGGTTTAAAGTGCTCCTCACTCGCTGGTCACTGTGTGTCACTGACAGAGCCACAAGTGTTTACAAATTATACGCTCTCCACGAGCCCCACACACAAACCTCATATGTTTAGTCAACTAATTTCAAATTCACTTTACGCAGAATCTCTCTAAACTAAGCGAGCTCATATATTTCAGTTTCTGCTCTCATTAATGACACAATTATTAGGTTTCCAAGTGGGTGAGTAATTACATACAATTGCTACCGTAGTCATGAGAGAATTTTGGGCTCAAATGAATTCATCACGAGGAAAACAAACGTGTACTGTCAGATATGTATGAGCGAATTTGGCTGGACATGTTTCTGCTTCTACAAAAACAAGTTATTACAAGTTTACAGTATTCCATTCAGTGACATCTAAAACGCATAAAATACTGGCAATATTGAATCTAAATATTACAAAGTCACACTCACAGTAGGGGTTAAATATATAGCGAATCACATTCTTATCTGTATAGAGTTCCAGTGATTGATAGAAACTGAGTACGGTAGTCCAATAATGAAAAATTGATGAAAAAATCAATAAAAATCAACTTTTTACTAGTTATTTCAAAGATCAATCTACTTCTAAAAAGGAATGGGTTCAACTGAATCTAAGTTTAAACTAGATCAAATCATTGTTGAGTATTGTTTGTCATAATGTGATTAATAATTGAAAATAAACCACCAACTGATTGAATTCAGTTCAAGAGTTTTCACTATACAAACGGTCCTACGGGTCAAACGTATTATATCATAGCCTCTTCTAATATAAGGCCCCAGCCTACGATATTGCAACGTCGCAGTGTAGGCCTAGAATCTTATACATGATTGGTGAAAAAGATCATCTTAGGCCCATATGAGCCATGTTATGTTAAACAATAAATTACGATTACCTACACGAAGATAAGGTCAGATTTATTATAATGTGTTTCATTACGGGTTTAAATAACCAACACCTGATTTATCTTCGTTCAAACCGAGACGGTGCATAGATATGACCTCAATTTTACGATCACATAAAGATTAATCATGGTTGCATTTATTAAAATATGTTATATTCCAAGATTAAACCTATAATATTGATATCGCTCCATTCCAACTGAATCGTTTCAACCAGTATCAAGTTGATAAGGGCCAAATGCATCATCTAATTTTCCACAATAATCTATGATCACATGGAGATATCGTTGCACATTTCGAGTTTTAATCAGTTGCTGATTCATCCCTGTTCAAACTGAGAAGGTGCATACCACCCTATAAGTGGTTGTGACAATTCCAAGTCTATCTTTTCTATAAATTCTATTAGTCTTCAAATTAGTCTATTACAAATGAATGAAGTGGATGAAGTTATAATCTCAATAAGCACAATACAAGGTAAATACATGCATAACTAAAACAAACAAGTTTATAACTAGTAGTTCTGCGAACAGTAGACCTCGCTCATGAATAGCCTAAAACTTTTAAACTAATGAGAAGGGCCATTAAGAAAGTACAGTATATTGTGAAGATTTATCCATGTCATCTATTATTTCCTCCATTGAAAGTGCTAAAGACATTGTTTCCAGGGACGGACTCATAAATGCCTCTCAAGGAGGTACCTTCATATTGTCCCCATATTTACTATATTACAACTTTTCTTACAATCAATTATAAGAAATCGGTCAACTGATAGAATAATGGAATATGAAGTAGGCAATTTAGACGATGAATCGTCTCACAGACGATAGTGAGACGGAAAATGATGGATTTGTTGGTGACAATGACAGGAGGTTGCTAATAATGTTTTTCATGAAAAGTGGATTCAATGTTATGGCGGCTTGTTATGCCTATGCAGAATGTTTATGCTCACAAGTCGGTTTCCGATCTCATACTAAAACGGAAACTAGAGCTAACTAACTAAGCTGTGATGTCTCCGGCCGGTTCGGTAGGTCTAGAAACTATTAATCTATGAAACAGGGAAATATCGTGTTGAAAAGGGAAGAAATGGTGCAATCAAGTGAGAAGTTTTCTTCAGTTAATAGATACAGTATGATTTAGAGCGGCTCAGACGTTTCAAGGTTTACCGCTGACAACTCTTGTCCTCTATCGATAGCATTCCAACGATACCATTCATTCAATACAGCACATTTTAGAGCGGCACAATTTATATTAAAACCGGAGGTCTTATCAAAAATCGTTACACATAAGTTTCTGCGCCTTGTTTCGAAGAACTTGTATACCAAATTTCATTGTAATCGGTCAATAACTGCGACTGTAACTGCGGTACAAACAAACAGACAAAAGCCGATCGAGTCGAAACTAAGACCTCAGCTTCGCTTCGGTCAATTATACTGAACTGCATAGTAACGATCACCAACCAAATTTGTCTTATTAAGAAAAATACGGACCGCTGGAGGGATTATATAAAAGTAGACTATATAAGTCTTTTTCCTATCAATCATAGAAAAAATGATGTTTTCAATGTTCCTGAGATATCAAAGATTCCCTGACAGCAGGGAGAATAAGGATCATGGTGAGAAGGATTTAACTAGGAACAGGCGTGATAAATATTTCAATATCCGTGTTGATGGGAAAGGCTTAGAGAGCGCTTTATACTGACCTCTGCCCAGTCATTCAAAGCCTGCTGCTCTCGGGTTTAAGAGCAACTTTACAACCATCTAATGAGTTATTCAACAGTGTGCCGTGGAGTGGAATCCGCTATTTGTGTAATTACTAATATCAAAGTTATGAGAGCTGTTTATTACGAATCATGAGATAACTTTGATGTCGATAACATCAGAAGTGGAGAGATTATGATGAAAAGTGGAGATTTATACACAAATCATATTGAAAATCATGAAAAAATTATTCCCGACTGCCTAAAAAGCAGTCGCTAGGTCATGTCAGAGGCCCTGAAATCGATCAGTTGCGACCTGATAACTCTGACTCCAGACCTGAGCCAGCCAGGTCACTCGATATTATCATAGAGAAACGATAGCATAGATATCACATGGTATAGGGCGTTTATGTCGCAAGTTTTACTGTTATCTCAAGCCGATAGTTCACATAGTTCTTTCCTATGCAGCTGTGTGACGCTGGTAGTCTCTCAAATTGTGCCGTTCATACACTATCACCCCAACAAAACAGTAAAAATTAACAATAATCGACAGTAATCGGCTTGAGATAACAGTAAAAGTTGCGACATAAATTCCCTATACCATGGGATATCTACTTACGCTATTGTTTCTCTATGATATTATCTTATATAAAAAACGTAAGAATAGAATAAAAGTGTAGATGTTAGAAAATCGAATACGATTGATTTAGATCAGCTCTATTGAAGATTACAATTCTGAATTTTTCTGTTAGTTCACAATCCGAATCATGAAAGTTGTCAATAGGGGAAATAGTGATAATTTAATTTCCAAGTTTCAATTTTTTTGCAATTTTTTTTTATTGGAGGGAATATTAAATTTATCTGTTCATTAAAGCTAAGTATTCAATGATTTTACCAAGGTATGAACTGGATAACTATTGAACGATATAAAAGCGGAATCAACTATGGAGATTCTAATCAACTATTTATTGTATAAAGGGGAAACTTCAACAATACAGTAGTTATGACGAAGAAAAGTGATAACAATACAACGATAATTATACAGAGTCACAATCACGCATCGACTGTATCGTCAAATATTATCCGATGAATCGCTTCACGGATCCCAACAACATCCCACCTATTTGAACATTTCTAGCAAAATGGAGTTCCTACAATGACGTAATAGAATCGGCCAATGACGGTGCGATGTGGGCTTGGTCTTGTACTAGGCAGCAAAGTGTACAAGCATTGGTCGATGTATAACATAGTCAATCTCTCATCTGACAACAAAGTTACCACTCATTGAAAGAGTTAGGCCAATACCCACCATTACTATTACTTATAGTTTAGTAAACTTACGTTTACTAACAGCAGAGAAAACTTCTATGAAAGAAGTATTCTGTGCTTACAGTAATAGTGGGTATTGGTTAGGCCCGTTTGCAGATGTCGGTTAAAAACGGAGAAATGCTAGCTGTTTGTTCAAACCCCGAATAAAACTAATCATGATAAATGCAACCATATCATCTATGAGTAAAAGTGGTTTAGCGTTAAATGTAGATTTTTCCTACAGAAAGGTTTCATGTAGGTTTCAAACATCGGCTTCTCTATGAAATAGAAAAGCCGTAGGTTTTAAACATCTATTCAATAGAAAAGCCGATGTTTAAAACCAACATAAACCTTTTCCTAACCTCTAAATTTTAGAGAGGACTGTCTATGAGTGATAATTGCTTATTTTTAACTACTTTTGTTCAAGTCTGCAATAGTTTATTTGATTGCAACTAGATTTCAGGATTAACAACAAAATAACTCTCATACAATTTTCCATCAGAAAATAGTTTGTTGTTTTATTCCTGAGTATAGATAAAAACCTACTTGAAATAGACAGTTTTCCTCTATCAGGGAAAAACGAAGACTCCGTAGTTGAAGCCTGATGAAGTGAGATACCAATGGTTGGGAGGAAAGGCGCAGTAGAGTACATGAACCTGAAAAATCGTACCAATAAATTTCTGATGAACCTCTGGGAGGAAAAGCTCTGTGAACCGAAAAAACCCACCGGAGACCAAAACCCCCTCACCACGGAAATAAGCTCTAGGTTCTATTATCCTACTGCTGTTTAATCAGGCAGAAATTGTTTGCGAGAAAATAAAAATAGTTGATGTGTGATTTTTCTAAATAGAGAACAGTTTTTTCCACTTTATTGGATTAGTAGTACACGGTCACTGAGTTTTCCATTGATTTTCTGTCGTGGTATAGTTAATAACAGACCTGCCACGTTCTGTTTTTCCCCACAAAACTTGAAAATATTGTGTTCATTTTCCTGCAGGCGTTTTTTTCTCCATCAAATGTATGACACAGTTTTTTGAGAGTTACTGATTTACGAAAAACTCATCGACGCGAACTGATTTGTGTGGTGATGGTTTTTGTATGTTGGACAACAATGGAAGGATCATGCATGAACAATCGACGAAGCAACCCTCGAGGATTGAAAAAATGTAACTATAGCGACATTCTATTTTGACACTGTTAATCACAGTTTGCTGCTGAAAAATTAGAAGCCATGGGAATTAGAGGAGTTCCTCTAGCATGGTTTAGATCATACCTCTGTGACCGGCGTCAAAAGTCAAAGTTGAAGAACATCTCAGTTCAGAGGGAACGATGAAGTTTGGGATTCCCCAAGGAACAGTTCTTGGGCCAATTCTGTATTTGGCATATGCAAATGAGCTATGT
The DNA here is from genome assembly GCF_014356525.2 of Nilaparvata lugens. NCBI lineage: Eukaryota > Metazoa > Arthropoda > Insecta > Hemiptera > Delphacidae > Nilaparvata > Nilaparvata lugens. The sequence continues at coordinate 59,839,362 of NC_052509.1, forward strand.
TCAATTAAGATAAGAGGAAGAGTAATAGCTTTTGCTGATGATACGTGTATACTATTTGAAGGAAACACCTGGGAGGAAGTTTTTAATCTGGCACAGGAAGAATTGATCAAAGTCGATAAATGGTTAAGAGAAAATTTGCTTACAGTAAATGCAACAAAAACGAAATTTTTAGCCTTTTCTCTGACAGAACGGACGAGACCACCGGATTCTTCAATAATCCTGCATCACTGTGGAAGCACCAACAACCCGTGTGATTGCCCTTCAATTCAACAAGTCAATGAAATAAAATATTTAGGAACAATAGTGGACAACAAATTCAAATGGGACAAGCACATTAATCTATCAATTACCCGGATCAGGAAGCTTCTCTACAATTCTATCAACTCCGTAAAATCCTCAACTATGAGACATTAAAAACTGTTTATTTTCTTTAGTGCAATCAATTTTAAGATACATCATAATTATCTGGGGAGCTACGAATTTTACACATGTTGAACCTCTCTATAAACTTCAAAAATAATAGGCTTCAAGGAGAATCAATTCCCCACGAACATTCTTTTCAAGGACAGTAAAGTACTGAGTGTAAGACAACTCTACATCCAGGCTATCATCACGCGAATGAGGAGAAACAACGAACACATAAGACTGGCAGATCATAACCATCAAACAAGGCAGAGAAACACGTATTCAATAGTACCAAGGATGAACACTACATTTGGGCAAAGAAACTACACATATTTGGGACCAAAAATGTATAATTCAATACCAAGTTACATTAGGGAAGAATTCAATAGACACAGGTTCAAGAAAAGTTTATTTCCTGGTTGGTTGATATTGGAGTGGAAAATTGTGAAAATTTAGTTAGACTGTAAATATTGAAACTATTTATTCTTCATTCCACTCTTTACTGTTTTTCATTTTTCTAAAAATAACCTTTCTTATTATTATCCTAATAGAACATTAATATTTATTTACTAATGCGTCCACACTGGCTACGGGCAAACATTGTTTGTCAAACATAATAAAATTTGCCCAAACTTTTTCTACAAACATGTTAGTCGAACATATTTGTTCTGTGTGGATACGGTTTAATATTGCTGCAAATACTGCATTATATTTACACTACACGATACACAATGTATGTGTATAATGTGTATATAATGTGTACTTTGTGAACTCGCTTGGAAAAGAGAACTGAAGAAGTATCAGGTGTGACCTGCAGCTGAATAGTGACAGTAGCCCCACTACAATTCATCAAGCCTTGATCAAGACAGATCCAACTAACAAGATTTATCATTTTTCAGAAGACTCTGAGATTTATTCCACAGGTTATGAAATTCTGAAATGAATAAATCATTCTAAATAAGCTTCTCTTCTTCCACTAAAATCGTTTCTCTAAAACCACTCTCCAAATTCATTAGCGTCGGATCACCTGACCACCAACTAACCAATAATTTTTCCTCAAGAAATGCTGAAATAATCCAGGCTTATATTATGAAATCTGATTAATATAGGCCTTATTGAGGATGAATAGTGGGTTAACATATAGGTATACAGCATGGTTCGGTAAAAACTGAGCTTCGAACATCATGCAAAGTAAATTCTTATTGCGCAGATATAAATCTCTTGGCTGCCAAGTGTGTATGAGGTGGGAGGGTGTTACGGCCATATTTCATCTCTTTTACCTTTGCGGGTGGTGAAACTAGCATTATGAGAGAATAACTGAAGGAAAGAGAATGAGTGCATGATACAGAAAACGAGAGAGTGATAGAGGAAGAGATAGGAAAGAGAAGGGAGATGGAATTAGGGATGAAAGAAACGAGGAAATAAGAGTGAAACATGGAACTCAGAGAATAAGAAGTGCATTTATTTATTTGTGCATACAATCACAAATCACATGAATATGATTGAAAAAAAAACAACAGGCTTGGCCCAAAACTATTCTATTTCTCCCAAATTTTTATGATGGATAACATTTCCAAAGAAATAGTGAATTGGTGAGTTGATAAGACGATCATTCATCGAGCGTCCATGCCAGCGGCGGGATTCGAACCCACGACCCAAGCGGTGCTAGCAGACTGGAGTGTCAACTCTCCTGACCTCTGAACCAACCAGGATGGCCAACCCTTCCATTCTCTCTGTTTATAAAGTGTTTTTTTGACAAGTTTACCATATAATGGAATTCATTATCTTAGAACTGTCAGCATTGACAGGATGGGAAACATTCAAGTTACATGTATGGAATGCTGACAGTTTGGAGTGAATCTCTTAATAGAATAACCTTTGCATTCTTTGGTTACCATTTGTGGTAAGAAAAATTTGTAAGAAGTGATAGGATATGAGTGAAAGAGAAATAGTTAAGGGATCAGACAGAGAAAATAAAGATAATACAAGTGGCAGATAAAAATAGAGGGAAAGAGGAAAGTGTGACGAAAAAGAGAGAGATAAGATTGAGACTGAGTAAAAGAATGAATGATCAACCAATTTTTCGACTACCCAAAGATAAAGAGTAAGATTGATTGATTGATTATTTGCCTTTATTAGGGCGGAGTTGGGACTCCTGGTCTTCTCTGCCACACAACCCTAAAGAGAGTGACAGAGGGAGTCAGTGAATGAGAGAGAAACTAAGCGGAAGAGAAAGATAGAGTAGTCAGATAAGGTAGCGCAAACAGAGAGCAAGAAAGAGAGAGATTGACTAGACCAATAAATTACCTCTTTCTTACTCAACCCTGTTGCTTATCTGAAGTTTCCCTCCTCGGGGTGGAGCGAGATTTGGCTACTGGTCAAACTCACTTACATAGAAGTAACTTGGCAGCATGACGTCTACATAAATCATTGTCGGTCGAGATAATCTCGAACCTTGGCTAGGATATTCCGAAATTTGTATCGCAATGGTTTTCAATAGCGCTGCCAAATGAGGCATATCCTTTCCCTTTAGAGAAAAATGAGTTTCAATTTATATGAACGGAAAGTCAGTGAGAATAATATAAAAAGTCCAAATCAAGAGGGATCCTATACGATACAGTACAGTTAATTAACTGTATATCTGAATATTGTTATGAGTTTTATTCTTACTAGTAGTTCTGTGAACAGTAGACCTCGCGCAGTTATAACGACGTCCCAAACCATAAGCACTTCCACACTGATGCACTAACTATTTATTTGATCAGATCATGCTTACACAAGATTTAATTATCATATAACGCTTTCCGGAATTTAGCGCGAGAAAACCAGAAGACATTTGGGCGCCCAGACGAGCTGTTTATTTGCATCCTATTTAATAGTCCATAAAAATTGCATTCAATGAGGCATGCAATTTATAGTCTACACAGGTGTTAATTTTCTACCAAGTTATATCGAGATATTGAATTGCATGCGTCATGGCATGCAATTTATAGTCAACTCGACAGCTGATTTATGATGAATAATTCTATAGTCTGATTTTTACGGTAATATTGGCGTATGAAGGAGGCTCCTTTTTCCTCTTATATTATCCTTGAAATGCAAAATTTCCAAAAACCTTGTATATACGTCGACGCGCAATTTAAAAAGGAACATACCTGTCAAATTTCATGAAAATCTATTACCGCGTTTCGCCGGAAAATGCGCAATATGATAAAAACATATAAACATTTAAATATTAAGAGAAATGCCAAACCGTCGACTTGAATCTTAGACCTCACTTCGCTCGGTCAATTATCTTTTTGCACCATTACACTAATTAATCTTTTTTTGAGCTGCTCAATAATCCACTGAATGTAGTAATAATAGTCAATAAGCTTCTGAATGCATCAAAACTAGTGTTTCCTTCCTTTAGTAAAAATCTGAGTATGCAACTCTTGCGCAAAGGCATTGGCCGATGCAGATCATTTTCTAAGAAGTTATTTAGCTTAGTGTATTCATGAGATCGCTTTTATTTTTTGTTAAAAGTCATGAGAAGAATGTTTTGGCTCCGTGAACTTGTAGTGCACAAGCCCGAAAAAAATTGACAATAAACTACGAATTTTGTGTCGACAGAATATCCAAAAATTAAATTTACTGTTTTTCCAAACATTTTCAGTTTTGACAGCTGTAAAACATAAAACCTGTTCTTCCCACTTACAAATATTTTGTTTGGTCATGCGTCCACACTGGCTACGGGCAAACATTGTTTGTCAAACATAATAAAATTTGCCCAAACTTTTTCTACAAACATGTTAGTCGAACATATTTGTTCTGTGTGGATACGGTTTAATATTGCTGCAAATACTGCATTATATTTACACTACACGATACACAATGTGTACTTTGTGAACTCGCTTGGAAAGGAAAACTCAAGAAGTGTCAGGTGTGACCTGCAGCTGAATAGTGACAGTAGCCCCACTACAATTCATCATGTCTTGATCAAGATAGAAACAACAAACAACAAACAAAATTCATCATTTTTCAGAAAACTCTGAGATTCATTCTACAGGTTATGAAATACTGAAATGAATAAATAATTCTAAATGAGCTTCTCTTCTTCTACTAAAATCGTTTCTCTAAAACCACTCTCCAAATTCATTAGCGTCGGATCACCTGACCACCAACTAAACAATAATTTTTCCTCAAGAAATGCTGAAATAATCCAGGCTTATATTATGAAATCTGATCTGTATTGAGGCTGAATAGAGGGTTAAAATATAGCTATACAGCATGCTTCGGTAAAAACTGAGCTTCAAACATTGTGCAAAGTAAATTCTTATTGCGCAGATATAAATCTCTTGGCTGCCAAGTGTGTATGAGGTGGGAGGGTGTTACGGCCATATTTCATCTCTGTTACCTTTGCGGGTGGTGAAACTAGCATTATGAGAGAATAACTGAAGGAAAGAGAATGAGTGCATGAGAGAGAAAACGAGAGAGTGATAGAGGAAGAGATAGGAAAGAGAAGGGAGATGGAATTAGGGATGAAAGAAACGAGGAAATAAGAGTGAAACATAGAACTCAGAGAATAAGAAGTGCATTTATTTATTTATCTACATGTGCATACAATGCAATGATGTATATGATTGATTGATTGATTGAGTACTTTATTTATGTAGATTACAATATAAACTGGCTTATACACTTATATACAATAGCTTTACATACAGCAAAATTATAGATGAATTTACATAATATAGACTAAGAATATAATTATTGAAAGTATATGATATGAAAAAGTAATTTGTAATATAATAACTATGGTAATTATTTGTTATGCATCTACATAAATTGGCGGAGCTTTGGACTTATCAATGTCCATTCTTCGGAAAGAATATTAAAATATCCTCCCCACTAATTCTCTACCAAAGGTGAGAAAGAACAAAAGGCTTGGCCCAAAACTATTCTATTTCTCCCAAATTTTTATAATGGATAACATGTTCAAAAAAATAGTGAATTGGTGAGTTGATAAGACGATCATTCATGGAGCGTCCATGCCAGCGGCGGGATTCGAACCCACGACCCAAGCGGTGCTAGCAGACTGAAGTGTCAACTCTCCTGACCTCTGAACCAACCAGGATGGCCAACCCTTCCATTCTCTCTTTGTTCATGAAGTGGCTCTTTGACAAGTTTACCATATACTGGGATTCACTACTTAGGACTGTCAGCATTGACAAAATGGGAAGCATTCAAGTTAGATGTATGGAATGCTGACAGTTTGGAGTGAATCTCTTAATAGAATAACCTTTGCATTCTTTGGTTACCATTTGTGGTAGCAAAATTTTGTAAGAAGTGATAGAAAATGAGTGAAAAAGAAATAGTTAAGGGATCAGACAGAGAAAATAAAGATAATACAAGTGGCAGATAAAAATAGAGGGAAAGAGGAAAGTGTGACGAAAAAGAGAGAGATAAGATTGAGACTGAGTGAAAGAATAAGTGATCAACCAATTTTCCAAAGATAAAGAGAATGAGAAGTAAACTTTTTGATTGATTGATTGATTATTTGCCTTTATTAGGGCGGAGTTGGGACTCCTGGTCCTCTCTGTCACACAACCCTAAGTCAATCTCTCTCTTTCTTGCTCTCTGTTGCTCTACCTTCTTTGACTACTCTATCTTTCTCTTCCGCTTATTTTCTCTCCCATTGACTGACTCCCTCTGTCTCCCTCCCTAAGAGAGAGTGACAGAGGGAGTCAGTGGATGAGAGAGAAACTAAGCGGGAGAGAAAGATAGAGAAGTCAGATAAGGTAGCGCAAACAGAGAGCAAGAAAGAGAGAGATTGACTAGACCAATAAATTACCTCTTTCTTACTCAACCCTGTTGCTTATCTGAAGTTTCCCTCCTCGGGGTGGAGCGAGATTTGGCTACTGGTCAAACTTACTTACATAGAAGCAACTTGGCAGCATGACGTCTACATAAATCATTGTCGGTCGAGATAATCTCGAACCTTGGCTAGGATAATCCGAAATTTGTATCGCAATGGTTTTCAATAGCGCTGCCAAATGAGGCATATCCTTTCCCTCTAGAGAAAAATGAGTTTCAATTTATATGAACGAGAGGTCAGTGAGAATAATATAAAAAGTCCAAATCAAGAGGGATCCTATACGATACAGTTATGAAATTCGACAGCAAATTCTGATGTAACATGTAGCAGTATTAAACGTAGAACCAGCGACCAGCTGGGCAAAGCCAACTAAATCAAATATGTAATGTCTGTAAACATATGATTATAAAAAAGTATGGTAACCCCAAAATTGTTATTTATTATTGTTATTTATTATTGTTATTTATTATATTATTAATGTCGGTATATTTATTTATATGTTTTATATTTATTACCGTTAGTTATGCCACGTTTGTTACCTGAAAAAAAAAAAACTAAAGTGAATACAAGCTACCAAAAAACCAAAGAGCCATTAGCAAAAGAAAAGTATTGTACCTGATGTATAGAAAATTATTTATATTAAGACCTAAGAAATACTATAAGATATAAGCCCAGAAGTTTGTGAATCGAAATTATTGTCTGAAAGGAATCGATTGTGAGAATCATGAAATGTGTGTAGTTAGGTTGGCGGCCCTGCAAGCGGCGAATTTAAAAATATTACGTTTTAAGTGTTGTCAGGAGGAGTGCGTTTAGAAGTTTATATTTATGATATTTTATGTGTGTTGAGGAGGAGAATTTGTTAGTGTATTTGATAAAGGTATAAAGGAGATGCAGCAAATATGTCTGCGAACTGTGATAGAAGTATGAGAGTATAATTTATAAATAAAGTATAGTGTATATCTATGTATTGAAGGGTGGGTTCTCATTAAAAACATTGTGATTCTCAAATATTTTGAATTCAAACCCAGGGGCGCGTGTAAAGTATCGAATTTGGGTAGATAAAAATCCCTAACCGAAACAGTAATAGGTCTGAAAATAAAGTAACCGGCTAATATCGCCAAATAGATAATAACTAAGATTAGATAGCATCAGCTTGTTCTGGCTTAATGGTACAAAAAACCTAAAAAGGATTTGAAGGAATTCTGTTGCTCACAAATAGATTATTATATAAAATATTTTGAAGATTGAGGTTAGGTACATGTATTCACGGATCGGTGACCTAGAGATCGATCAAATCGAGAAACGTAGAATCTGACCAAAACCCCTTGGCAGAGCTCTATTGCAATCAAATAGTGTGCAATGTGAAAAAACACCTGTTCACGTGGCTAATTATTAGGTAGCATGAAATTATATTAATGTATAGAATATTAGCTAGCATGTAAAGAGCATAACAAATAACCAAATAAAATAATTAAATGTATTCAGGAAATAAGAGGTACCAGGCGCATGAATACCGAATAAAATTTGCATGCACCAATAGTAAAACGGCAGTTAATAGGCGGCAACTGTAGGCCAATTCAAAATATTTCTATATATTTATATAAATGTACTAGATTTTGTGTTAAAACTTTGTATAGTCTATGTTATCGATATGGCTCGAATGCAAAGAAATTATTAATCATACAATCTAAGCAATATTTTGGTATTTTTTGTAAGATCTATTTGAACCTAAATGGCGGAGGACTAAGATATTCAAATTTATGTTAATTTGAAGTCGGAAATAAGATTTGTAAAATTGAGAAAGGAGAACCAGCACTCGCCAACCAAATGCCACCATAAGAGGACCCCAAATATTTTAGAGCGTAGTACCTTGCTAATGATTTTGTAAAAGTTAAAGTTAAATTAAATTATTAAATTTCTTAAAGGATTTCGTGATGCTATTATAAGCAGAAGTCATTTTCATTTTTGTAAATAAATTTATAACCCCTTGGAAGAGACGATTCCGGCTACCATATTCCAGACCACATGGAGTTGGATCGACATCGGCGGCTTACAAGAAGATTTTCGACACGTGAGTGATAAATTTGAATTAGTGATGGGCGCCCTAGTGCTTCGAATTAATCTGATGATCAAAGCTAGTTCGCCGAAAGGGTTTTTATTATAAATTAAGAAATTAATAAGAGTAATACTTGCGCAAGTAAAAAAAAAATTAGTATTAAAGGTATTTTATTGAAAGAAAAATATAGATCAATACATTTTCAGAAAATTCTATTGGATCAAAGAAGTATAAAATCTAGGCTATTAAAACATATGCATATGATATTTAATTTTTTGCAATATAATTTGCGATAGTTTATTATAGCTCTAATTCACTAGATGAATGGCTCTACCTATTCCGTCAGGTGCCGAATCTTGCACCCTGAGATAAAAAATATATATTCGATATAAAGAGATCTACTAAGTACTGGAGATTTTATATATATATATATTTGGATTATTAGTGGCTAATTTATCAAGCTGATCTTAAAGCACATATTTTTTAATTGAATTGTCCAAGTCGACAAGTATTGGCAAGCGCATATTGCAGCTACATGCAAAAGAATGCATATGATTTTAAGATAAAGGCACATGGTAATGATTCGTGCCATAAATCTAGAATATAAAGTTTAGCCTGTGATATTTTACTGATTTCAATTATTGTTCTATTTTTTATATTATATTTTTTATCGCTCTTTATATATTTTTGCCTCGATTTATTTTTTGCATATTTGTTTAATATATGTATGAAACGTTTATGGTGTGCAATTTATTTTTATTCCTCAACACTATAGTATAAGTATCATATTTATATATATTTATTTTTTATTGAATTACAAGAGTTATAGGAGAAGCCCATATCTAGGCCTATCAAGATTTTTGAGACTGAATCCTATTAAAAAACCACGACCTAATTATATAATTATATCAATCTCATGCTTTACCGACTGATGCCAAGCAGAGGCTAATCGTTATTTAAATATAAAGAATAAGTCAGAGAAACATGTCGCCCAACGTGATAGGCCACGGATACAGCAGAGAAACATGCCGTACCAACGTGGGACTGATGATGAGAGCCAAGCTCATTGAATAATTATTTGAAATTAAGTCAATAACCATATTGAAAATTATAGATAACTTATACAGTAGAGGAAAACAGGCGAAGTGAAATTTGTATTACTTTTTGGGGAATCAATAGCTTTAAATAAAGAGAAATTATATGTTTTAAAGAAATTTTATATTATTAGTACTGTAAAAAATACATGTTTATAGAGAGAGATTATATTTTATAAGCCTAAACTGCTAGTCAGTAATTAACTGAATATCTGAATATTGTTATGAGTTTTATTCTTACTAGTAGTTCTGTGAACAGTAGACCTCGCGCAGTTATAACGACGTCCCAAACCATAAGCACTTCCACACTGATGCACTAACTATTTATTTGATCAGATCATGCTTACACAAGATTTAATTATCATATAACGCTTTCCGGAATTTAGCGCGAGAAAACCAGAAGACATTTGGGCGCCCAGACGAGCTGTTTATTTGCATCCTATTTAATAGTCCATAAAAATTGCATTCAATGAGGCATGCAATTTATAGTCTACACAGAATGATGTTAATTTTTTACCAAGTTTATCGAGATATTGAATTGCATGCGTCATGGCATGCAATTTATAGTCAACTCGACAGCTGATTTATGATGAATAATTCTATAGTCTGATTTTTACGGTTATATTGGCGTATGAAAGAGGCTCCTTTTTCCCTTTATATTTATTATCCTTGAAATGCAAAATTTCCAAAAACCTTGTATTTACGTCGACGCGCAATTAAAAAGGAACATACCTGTCAAATTTCATGAAAATCTATTACCGCGTTTCGCCGTAAATGCGCAACATAAAAACATATGTAATCTATATATATAAAAGCAAATGGCACTCACTCACTGACTGACTGACTCACTCACTCACTCACTCACTCACTCACTCACTCACTCGCAGAACTAAAAATCTACCGGACCAAAAACGTTCAAATTGGTAGGTATGTTCAGTTGGCCCTTTAGAGGCGCACTAAGAAATCTTTTGGCAATATTTTAACTCTAAGGGTGGTTTTAATGGTTTAAGTTCATCTTTTAGCATGTATATTCTTCTTCTCCCAATCTCTTAATTATAATTGAAATTTCCATATCATATGTTACTATAGAACTATAATCTAGATAGAGTACCTCTTCGAAACAGTTAACCGGCAACTAAATTAATAATTTTGTCAGGTTGGCATTAAGTTGAGTTGACTTTGTTAGGTTGGCACCAAGTTGAAGATTTAAATGCATTTATCGCGGAAAAATTGATTGGGCACTGCTACTTCAATCCTGGGAATATTATATTACTAGCCGTCAGGCTCGCTTCGCTCGCCATATCCGTTTAGTCTGGACCCCCGACTGGATTGTCCTAACATATGATAAAAATGCTTAAATGAAAAATGCAGGCGAGCGAAGCGAGCCTGCTGATCTCATTCTTGGACGATTCAGTCGGGGGTCCAGGGGGCGGAGCCCCCTGTCTAGACGGATATGGCGAGCGAAGCGAGCCTGACGGCTAGTTATATATGTTATTATAAATATATTTAAACATTAAGAGAAATGCCAAACCGTCGACTTGAATCTTAGACCTCACTTCGCTCGGTCAATAATCTTTTTGCACCATTACACTAATTAATCTTATTTTTGAGCTGCTCACTGAATTTAGTAATAATAGTCAATAAGCTTCTGAATGCATCAAAACTAGTGTTTCCTTCCTTTAGTAAAAATCGTAGTATGCAACTCTTGCGCAAAGGCATTTGCCGATGCAGATCATTTTCTAAGAAGTTATTTAGCTTAGTGTATTCATGAGATCGCTTTTATTTTTTGTTAAAAGTCATGAGAAGAATGTTTTGGCTCCGTGAACTTGTAGTGCACAAGCCCGAAAAAAATTGACAGTAAACTACGAATTCTGTGTCGGCAGAATATCCAAAAATTAAATTTTGTACAAGCACCGTATTTTTACACGCATTTGACCTTGATCGCGACTTCAAATGCGTGTAAAAAAACGGTGCTTGTACAAAATTTAATTTTTGGATATTCTGCCGACACAAAATTCGTAGTTTATTGTCAATTTTTCTCATATTTTTACGGACTTGTGCACTACAAGTTCACGGAGCTGAATGAACCGGACACGGTTTTCACTGAACCGGACACGGTTTTCACTGAACCGGACACGGTTTTCACTGAACCGGACACGGTTTTCACTGAACCGGACACGGTTTTCACTGAACCGGACACGGTTTTCACTGAACCGGACACGGTTTTCACTGAACCGGACATGGTTCTGATACTGATACATTGGAATCCAGCTCTAGTATTCAGAACAACTGCACTCATATATCTTCATGTTTCTACTGTACAGCCTATTCGATTTAAACGGAACCTACTCTGTCCTATACTCATTCAGTTGTTGGTATGATATCAATTTCAAACAAGAAAATATACTTGCAGAGTAGTATCACTAAAATTCCAACACATGAAAGCACCATGTAATCAACGAAATAATGACACAGATATAAACTCTTTTCTCAGGATGTAACTCTCTTTCATTATTACCCAACTTGTACGCTCACAACCAGACCATTAAATTTGCAACAGCATGTCATATAATCCCTCAATATTCATGAACTTGAAACACAGAAAGCGAAATACACATTAGCTAGGATTAAAAATAGCTCCACAATATTTCAGGTCACGAGTGGTAGCTGTAGTGAAATCCACATTAAACTGTCACCATTCCTAATAAATAACACCGAAAACTTATCATTCGAACAACAGTGACAGTTTGAAGCTGATCTCACAGTATCTACTTTGTTTAGGTCTCATGTTTTGCCTCTTATGAAATAAGAAAGGATTTGATTTGCATCAGTTCTTATCATGCAAACGGGGAAATCAACCTCTAATCTTTTATCATGAAAGCACGGAAACATAATTTCAACTTACCTCACCAAAACAATGGAATAGTGTGATTATCCGTAACAGAAACAACTTGTCATTATTTTTTCCATTTTTGTGTGTTGATTAGTAGCCTATCAGCTATGAGAAGCATTGATTCTATTATTTATAAAGAATGCTGACTATTAATTAAGTTTGTAGCGTGAATATTGATGTTCTGGAACTTTTCCAAAATTGTAGAGACTTGTCAAAAATCCACTCTATTTAAATAAAAATTGATATTTTACAGAGAATATTAATTATTACTGTAGAATATTAATTTTTATTTAAATAAAGTGGATTTTTGACAACATTTCAAGTCTCTTCAATTAAGAATGCTGACAGTACGACGTGAATATAACTGTTGTTTTGAAACTACCCATCGTTAATGCCACGTTTTCCTATCGCTATAATGGTTTTATTACTATAGTAGTGTTTTATTTTTATAGTTATAGTATTTTTTCATCAAAGTTGATAGTTAACTAGCATAAACAGGCAGAGAAAACTATGATTGTTATAATAAACTATAGATTGTTTATTCTATGATACTGGCATAATGTGGCTACCACACACAACCCAATAATACACAGTTTATAAACAATGGTAATCTACTTGATAGTTCATCAACTAGCCTGTCAAAAAGATTGTTATCATCTATGGAGCAAATGAATGATTAGTATGTCGCGTTTTTACGATGTCAGTGTATCTCCTTAACCAGCCCATCAACTGGACGAAGAGAGATTCACGTTTCACTGACATCATTGTTTGAATTGAATGAATTCATTTAAAACATATGCGGTGCCGACAATTTGAAGTAAATGTCACTAAAGACTAACCACTAGTATTGAATACCCCTAAGTGCATTAATTTTCTATAAATTCTAATCATAAACATATCACAATGTAGGGTTGTGTGGCAGAGAGGACCTAGAGTCCCAACTCCGCCCTAGTAAAGGCAAAAAATCAATCAATCAATTCTTTCACTTCACTACCCTAGTTCAAGACGATAACATAATATACAGGGTGATTCTTAATTATGGTAAAATAATTTAATACGTGATAGTAGAGGTAAAAATAAGAATAAGAGTTCTCATAAACATATATCCATAAACGCTTCATTAGCGAGCTATACAGAGTGAAAGATTTCGCCCGGAATTCAGTTCCTCTGGTGAAATACACCGATGCTGAATTGTTTGGAGACTAGTTCTTGGAAAACTTATGCTGGATTCATATGGAAAAATATCTGAAAAATTGAATAAAGCTAGTCTGGAAGCTGTAGTGTGAGTAGTTTTTGAGAAAAAAGTTGAAATATGCAAAAAACATGAGTAGAAAAACACACACTTCTACGTTTGATGCCTAATAACTTTCTTTAATGACCAGTAAACAAATAATTTTTCGCAATAAAAATTGTAGAGAATTTAATTCTGAAAAGAATCATGTAAGCTGTGTTAACTAAATTTGAATAAAAGTTGAATAAAATGTATTATTATGTAGTACGTTACACCACAAAAATTTGCTGTTTTATGAGGAGAGAACTAATAACTCATAGGTTGTAGCTGATTGCAAATAAAATATTCGGTTTTTTATGAAAATTTTGATTCTTATATGAAAGTAACATATCTAAATGACATTTAACTTATACCATAAGACTTAAGATGATGTTCAAAGTTTAATAAAGAAAATTTAATTAAGAATCACTCTGTATATGGACTTAGACTATATGGCGAACTTATGAGGGCGAATTTTAGCAGAACAATACGTAAAGGAACAGCAATTGAACAATAATAATTAGTTTGGTCTTGCTTCTATTTTCTCAATTTCCATCGCCACATATTTTTAAGAATCAACTTGTACTCATAATATTTAAGAGATTCACTTTAAATAGTCAGCATTGTTGGAATAAGAAGTATTGATGTTATCCATTATAAATGATGACAGATTGAGTATCACCATTGTCAATAATAGAATAATTTCCAATTTTGTGACTACCAAACTGATAACACAGTTGAAGAGACTTGAAATGTTGTCAAAAATCCACTTTATTTAAATAAAAATTTACAATCTACAGGAGCATGCTTTCGTGTGTGCTCACACATCATCAGCTGATTTATTTTAATAAAGTGGATTTTTGACAACATTTCAAGTCTCTTCAATATTATGAAAATGTTCCACAACATCCAAAGTTAGTAGACAGACATCTGTCTACTAACGTTGCACAACATCAATATTCACGCTACAAACTTGATTAAAGAATATCGGGGACCGAGCTTCGCTCTGGAGTACAAAGGCATAAAAAATTCATTACGAAAGAAGAAATTATAATAAAATTCATAACATTCATACAGAAATGTTGTATCTCATCACAGTAAATTGAGATTAATTCCCAGAGGAATGCAAAAATTCCCCTCACCGGTTGCACAAAAGCCGGTTAAATTTTAATTCTGATTAACTTCACATGAACCAAATCAGAGAAGACCATTTCAAAAAGATGAATCTAATGGAATTAATAAGGATTGAATGATTACAAAAGTTAAACAGCTGAGTCATAATTTTGACACAGTCCCACACACATGAGCTCGCTCATTCACTTCCATCACCAACAGACGACGAAATAGTTATTATCAGCTGTTTTTCCAAGGATGAATGATATCCTTTTAATGTCATTCAGCTAGTTTTCCCAGGGATGAGACTTAGCGCAATCGAATCTTTATATTATAAACCTACTATGTTCTGAATTTCGTGAGAATCGTTAGAGCCGTTTTCGAGATCCGGTGAAATACAAACATATAAACATCCAAACAGAAGTTGCTCGTTTAATAGTATAGGATGAAATGGTATTTAGTTTAGAAACAGGCAGTGAGTATAGAATGTATTCGATAATTATTTCGTCGTCTGTTGGTGATGGAAGTGAGTGAGCAAGTTCATGTGTGTGGGACTGTGTCAAAATTATGACTTACTGGATACAAGTTTAGATGGCAGAGTATCTAGAGTATCAACAGAGTATCTAGTTTCTAGCAATAACATTATTTCATTCTCATACTAAGTCTCATTTGAGAATCCCACCATCAGAGCTCTGTTTTATTTCAACTAGCAAAATGTAACTATGTGCGTCTTCACTGTCTACATTTGAGGCAAACAAGAAGATAATGGGGATGGAACGTTGTAACAAAATAAATTGCTTTTCCTCAGCTGACAAATGTGTTTCGTGTTGATTTTTTCTTGTGCTGCAACTTGCAACGCCGGCTGGGGACTGAATGAGTCCTTGACTCGAGGCAGCCTCCTCGAGTGTGTGCACTTGAAGCAGAAGCAGAGCCCAGAACTCACAAAAGGGACTTTGTCCTTGAATTTCTTGCTGATAATAATGCTGTTGCCGTGGACTGTATAAAATAATGGAGTGCAATTCAAATCATTCCGTTAATTGGGAGATGAGATATCGTGTACACAGACGCACATACACTCATACACACACACACACACACACACACACATACAGACCAATACCCAAAAACCAGTTTTTTGGACTCAGGGGACCTTGAAACGTATAGAAATTTAGAAATTGGGGTACCTTAATTTTTTTCTGAAAGCAATACTTTCCTTACCTATGGTAATAGGGCAAGGAAAGTAAAAATTTACATTCTACAGGAGCATGCTTTCGTGTGTGCTCACACATCATCAACTGATTTATTTTAATAAAGTGGATTTTTGACAACATTTCAAGTATCTTCAATATTATGGAAATGCTCCACAACATCCAAAGTTAGTAGACAGACATCTGTCTACCAACGTTGCACAACATCAATATTCACGCTACAAACTTGATTAGAGAATATCGGGGACCGAGCTTCGCTCTGGAGTACAAAGGCATAAAAAATTCATTCACGAAAGAAGAAATTATAATAAAATTCATACAGAAATGTTCTATCTAATCACAGTAAATTGAGATTAATTCCCAGAGGAATGCAAAAATTCCCCTCACAAAGGCCCGGTTGCACAAAAGCCGGTTAAATTTTAATTCTGATTAACTTCACATGAACCAAATCAGAGAAGACTATTTCAAAAAGATGAATCTAATGGAATTAATCAGGATTGAAAATAACCCGGCTTTTTTGCAACCGGCACTAAGTACCTGATTGAATGATTACAAAAGTTCAACAGCTGAGTCATAATTTTGACACAGTCCCACACACATGAACTCGCTCACTCACTTCCATCACCAACAGACGACGAAATAATTATTATCAGCTGTTTTTCCAAGGATGAATGATAATAATTATCCTTTTAATGTCATTCAGCTAGTTTTCCCAGGGATGAGACTTAGCGCAATCGAATCTTTATAATTATTATAAACCTACTATGTTCTGAATTTCGTGAGAATCGTTAGAGCCGTTTTCGAGATCCGGTGAAATACAAACATATAAACAGAAGTTGCTCGTTTAATAGTATAGGATAGAATGGTATCTAGTTTAGAAACAGGCAGTGAGTATAGAATGTATTCGATAATTATTTCGTCGTCTGTTGGTGATGGAAGTGAGTGAGCAAGTTCATGTGTGTGGGACTGTGTCAAAATTATGACTTACTGGATACATGTTTAGATGACAGAGTATCTAGTGTATCAAACAAACAGAGTATCTAGTTTCTACCAATAACATTGTTTCATTCTCATACTAAGTCTCATTTGAGAATCCCACCATCAGAGCTCTGTTTTATTTCAACTAGCAAAATGTAACTATGTGCGTCTTCACTGTCTACATTTGAGACAAACAAGAAGATAATGGGGATGGAACGTTGTAACAAAATAAATTGCTTTTCCTCAGCTGACAAATGTGTTTCGTGTTGAGTTTTTCTTGTGCTGCAACTTGCAACGCCGGCTGGGGACTGAATGAGTCCTTGACTCGAGGCAGCCTCCTCGAGTGTGTGCACTTGAAGCAGAAGCAGAGCCCAGAACTCACAAAAGGGACTTTGTCCTTGAATTTCTTGCTGATAAATAATGCTGTTGCCGTGGACTTGGATAAATAAATGGAGTGCAATTCAAATATATTGAGAGAAGGAATACAACATTCTGCACATTGAATGTAATAACACTGTCTTGGAATTTTTTCTTGTTTAGAAATGTTTCAGAATACCACATACTGTAGCCTATTTATATTTGTTCACTAGGTGGGGAGTGGAGAATGATATATATCCTTGAATAGAAATATATCGAGAGAAGGGATGAAACAATCTGCACATGGAATGTAATTGCACTGTCTTGGAATGTTTTATTGTTTAGAAATGTTCGAGAATACCACATACTGCAGCCTATTTATATTTGTTCACTGGGTGGAGAATGTATAGTAATATTCATCCTTGAATAGAAATAAATCAAGAGAGAGGATACCCACAAGATTTTGCACATCAAAAGTAATAGCACGGTCTTGGAATGTTTTATTGTTTAGAAGTGTTTGAAAATACCACATATTATAGCCTATTTATATTTGTTCACTGAGTGGAGAGTTGAGAATAATATTTATTTTTGAATAAAAATATATTGAGAGAAGGGATAAAACAATCTGCACATCAAATGTGATAACACTGTCTTGGAATGTTTCATTGTTTAGAAATGTTTGAGAATACCATATACTGTAGCCTATTTATATTAGTTCACTGGGTGGAGAGTAGAGAACAATATTCAATCTGAATAAGTAACTATGTAGGGACTCCCATGAAAGGACTTGATCGAAGGGAACTCTATAGAAATAAGAGAGGAAAATCGATGTATCAGAAACCAATGTGTTTGACAAAACACAGAAATTGGGAACGGTGCTTGGCAAACACATTGTATGTGCAAGCCAAACATATTATGTGTTTTTCAAGCTATGTTTAATGTAATGGAATTTATTAGGACGACAAAAATCGGACGTCTAGAAATCGATGTGTGTGTAACTAGCCTAGCATTTGTGGAAGTCGAATTTTTGCCGTCCTTATGGATTGTACCAGATTAAAGGAAACTTGCAAAGGGAGCATCGTCTGTTTGATCTAATGGAAATTATAAGGACAGCAAAAATTCGAACGTTCAAAAATCGATGTGTGAGTGACTGGCTTATCAGTGTAAGAGGAGAGTAATTGACGATATCAAAACTGTGTTATATATTTGGTGGAGTGGGAGCCAACGCTATCTATCAGCCAATTGTATAACTAATAGATGGCCTCAGTTTGCAATACTCGCTTGTGATTGGCCGGAGGAGTGGCGAGATTCGGGCGAGGCTTAGTGAGACAACCAATCGCATTGCGAGAAGTATTGAAGTTGGTTTATCAGTCCTCGCCTGTGATTGGCTAAAAACTCATATATTGTATGATATTAAATCATATCATATTTTCTCTTCACACTCCATTCAAAATGTTCAGATATTTGGTACTATCTCATGACTATCGGATAAGTTTGACAAGATATGAGGCTGCACAACAGATTAGATGACTAATATTACACAAAATCGAAAATAGATGTTCTATGAAGTAAAAAAAATGATTAATTGAATCGTTTAAAATAAAATAAAAATTTATAAAATTTATTGATTGCAGCTTAGCGCTGAGAGTAGGAAAGTTAAGAGATGGACGACTATAGCCTATAGTCTACTTCAAATTATCTGCAAAAAAAATCTGCTAACCTCTAAAAAATCAACAAGAATATTAAAAATCGAAACAGAGTCAGTCATTCCATTCTATTGATTGAAATTAATCATAAAGCTTGATTTTTTATTATTGATTCATTAAGATGGATTCTTCAGAAACTTTCTAATCTTCTGAGAGTATTTTGCATCAAGTTAAGTGCTTACAGAGTTCTGAGTTTTTAAGATAAATTCAAATATTTTTTTAATCAAATTGCAATAAATTATTGTGAAATTGGAAATGATTAACATTCTGTGATGGAAAACAATGATCGAAACAGTCAGAATCGGTTGAAATTGGGAAATAAACTACTCCAAATAATTCGTAGTCTACAATAATAGTGTGGAAACTATATAGGGTAAGGGCACCAATTATTGACACTTTAAGGAAAATTTTGCAGTATTTTCTCAATAGTTTCTGACTACATGGACCAATTCTCACTTTTTAAAGTTTAAACTATTGGCCAATATCTGTGCTACAACTCCTAATTGAAGTTTAAGGTCTGAGACTTCATTATATTTTTCTATTAGCTAAAATATAGGAGCATGTTTTCTCCCATATTAGTGACACCCATGAATCAATTATTGACTTGTAAAAGTACCAATTATTGTCACCTATGAACCAGTTATTGACGTCTTAAAGTACCAATTATTGACAATCTACATAACCTTAAATGATAAATGAATAGTGTAAGAATGTTCAAAGTTGCCTCGAAAGCAAAGTAGATCAGGAAAGAGGATGAGAAACGTAAGATGAATGCAATCAACAAATCGAACATGAAATGTGTTCTGAATAGGAGCTCGATGTGTTCTGATTTATATTGTACAAAGATTTAGGATCCATACTCCCACATGCTTTGAGTTGTTTTAAGTGAGGAAAATGTTATCAACATTTCATGTATTTCAGCATAGTACCACAGGTTGTGATTTGAACATATTGATGAAGCGAATTCAATCAACGTGACTATTTTGAAATTGTAACTCTTCCATCATTTCAAACATAAAAATAAAAAATCTGGTGTGGCGCACTCACACAACTTTCCTTGCAGTTATGGAAATTGATCACCTGACGCTAGTGTTCCCGCGCATCTCAAGTCTAATATACAAAGATTTGAGCCAGCTGGTGACAGGGCGATAACGCTGAAGACACACATGAGGTCTGCTATCTCTTCATAGTGAATGATTTAATAGAATCAACAATAATTTGCAATTGAATAATCACATTTTCTCGAATTTAAAGCTTATTTTCAATTTTAGGTGAAAATGTTACTGAACATTAATTGTAGAGATGTTCATGCTCAATCTACTCCATTTGATTTTTTTTTGTTTAAATTGTATCTGAAGCCTGATAATTGGGAATCTAAAATCGAACTTTGCATTGATGGGGCGGAGCTCCTGAAATTTTTACAGATATGGGACTTGTGGCAGTTGATAGAGCTTATCGATTACTATTTTAGGTATGAATTTGATCAAAATCGTTGGAGCCGTTTTCGAGAAAATCACGAAAAAACCTGTTTTTGACAACATTTTAGCCGCCATCTTGAATTGCATCTGATCGAAATTGTTCGTGTCGGATCCTTATATTGGAAGGACCTTAAGTTTCAAATTTCAAGTCATTCCGTTAATTGGGAGATGAGATATCGTGTACACAGACGCACATACACTCATACACACACACACACACACACACACACACACACACACACACACACACACATACAGACCAATACCCAAAACCACTTTTTTGGACTCAGGGGACCTTGAAACGTATAGAAATTTAGAAATTGGGGTACCTTAATTTTTTTCGGAAAGCAATACTTTCCTTACCTATGGTAATAGGGCAAGGAAAGTAAAACTCGAACAAATCCGTATAGAGTAGATTATTGAGAGAATCGGATAAGAGAACCAAGAAAAACTTCACCACTTGAAACAATGTGGAAAGAGTGTTCCAACGTGTTCTCTTTTGATCATATTGACGCGAATATTTATTTTTGTTTTGGGATGCTGTAATCCGCATTAGAGAATGAGGAGGAGGAGGAGGAGGAGGAGGAGGAGGAGGAGATAAGAGACAAAAATAACATTTGTTTCACATACATATAATATAGTGAGGTTCACTTTAAACTGTCAGCATTGATTGAATGGAAAGCCTTGATGTTATCCATAAGGAATGCTGACAGTTGAAAATGAATAGAAATTCCTTCCCATGATTCGTAGGACTAATCCTCAGTCAACAAAGGATTGGAATACTTTCGGATCTGTTGAAAATACATTACATGAAGCATTTATGTGGTCTCTTCCAAGTTCCAACTTCAAATGAGTCTTGTGCTTGAGAATCGAATTGAATTTATTTGAATCAACATGATTTCCAAAACTCCTCTTGTCCAATATTGATTTTAATCCCTCTTGAATAATTTTAATTAGTTCAAGAACAATTAGGTAGCCATCAAGAGCCGTTCGAAACTAAGTGATATAATATTGATAGAATCTTCTATGAAACCATACCTATCAATCCTATCAATTAAAATTTCCTACCAACAATTTATGATTTGTTTTCAAATGCCTAAAATGAACTGATCAATCAGTCCATATTCATATTCTAATTCTAATATTCAAATTTCATTTTTTCGAAGTAGGCTACGACATTGATTATAAAATAATTATTGTAAATTATTATAAATAAATCATTGACATAAATAATAAAATATTCTTCTTCTTCTGCTTCAATCGTCCGATTGGTTGGCAGCTTTCCATCTTTGTCTGTCCAGAGCCAGCTGTTTTAGTTGGGTATAGCTCTGGACCCCAAGATCCCGGGTTATCTGCTTCAAATATTGTAGCCGAGGTCTTCCACGAGCCCGTTGTCCACTGATTGCACCTTCCAGTATTGTTAGCGTGAATTCGCTGTGTCTTATAATATGTCCTATCCAAGAATGCCGTCTGTCCCTAAGAGATTTCAATAGAGTTTTTTGTGTCTCTTCAGCCCTTTGAAATACTTCTTCATTTGTTTATTCTATCGGTCCATTTTATTTTCAGCATTCGCCTCCAACACCATACTTCAAATGCATTAATTGCCTTTTCTTCCGCCTTACCGATAGTCCATGTCTCTGAGCCATATAGTGCAATACTCCAGATACAACTCTTTGAATAAAATATTATCATTATCATAATCAGACATCATTATGAGCTGATTTATAGTCTTACCAAACTCAATCTTAATCTAAAATTGAATTGATGGGGCGGAGCTCCTGAAATTTTTACAGATATGGGACTTGTGGCAGTTGATAGAGCTTATCGATTACTACTTTAGGTATGAATTTGATCAAAATCGTTGGAGCCGTTTTCGAGAAAATCACGAAAAAACCTGTTTTTGACAACATTTTAGCCGCCATTTTGAATTGCATCTGATCGAAATTGTTCGTGTCGGATCCTTATATTGGAAGGACCTTAAGTTCAAATTTCAAGTCATTCCGTTAATTGGGAGATGAGATATCGTGTACACAGACGCACATACACTCATACACACACACACACACACACACACCACACACACACACACACACACACCACACACACACCACACACACACACACCACACACACACACATACAGACCAATACCCAAAACCACTTTTTTGGACTCAGGGGACCTTGAAACGTATATAAATTTAGAAATTGGGGTACCTTAATTTTTTTCGGAAATCAATACTTTCCTTACCTATGGTAATAGGGCAAGGAAAGTAAAACTCGAACAAATCCGTATAGAGTAGATTATTGAGAGAATCGGATAAGAGAACCAAGAAAAACTTCACCACTTGAAACAATGTGGAAAGAGTGTTCCAACGTGTTCTCTTTTGATCATATTGACGCGAATATTTATTCTTGTTTGGGATGCTGTAATCCGCATTAGAGGATGAGGAGGAGGAGGAGGAGGAGGAGGAGATAAGAGACAAAAATAACATTTGTTTCACATACATATACTATAGTGAGGATCACTTTAAACTGTCAGCATTGATTGAATGGAAAGCCTTGATGTTATCCATAAGGAATGCTGACAGTTGAAAATGAATAGAAATTCCTTCCCATGATTCGTAGGACTAATCCTCAGTCAACAAAGGATTGGAAAACTTTCGGATCTGTTGAAAATACATTGCATGAAGCATTTATGTGGTCTCTTCCAAGTTCAAAAGAGTCTTGTGCTTGAAAATCGAATTGAATTTATTTGAATCAACATAATTCCCAAAACTCCTCTTGTTCAATATTGATTTTAATCCCTCTTGAAGAATTTTAATTAGTTCAAGAACAATTAGGTAGCCATCAAAAGCCGTTCGAAAGTAAGTGATATAATCATTGATAGAATCTTCTATGAAACCATACCTATCAATCCTATCAATTAAAATTTCCTACCAACAATTTATGATTTGTTTTCAAATGCCTAAATGAACTGATCAATCAGTCCATATTCATATTCTAATTCTAATATTCAAATTTCATTTTTTCGAAGTAGGCTACGACATTGATTATAAAATAATTATTGTAAATTATTATAAATAAATCATTGACATAAATAATAAAATATTCTTCTTCTTCTGCTTCAATCGTCCGATTGGTTGGCAGCTTTCCATCTTTGTCTGTCCAGAGCCAGCTGTTTTAGTTGGGTATAGCTCTGGACCCCAAGATCCCGGGTTATCTGCTTCAAATATTGTAGCCGAGGTCTTCCACGAGCCGTTGTCCACTGATTGCACCTTCCAGTATTGTTAGCGTGAATTCGCTGTGTCTTATAATATGTCCTATCCAAGAATGCCGTCTGTCCCTAAGAGATTTCAATAGAGTTTTTGTGTCTCTTCAGCCCTTTGAAATACTTCTTCATTTGTATTCTATCGGTCCATTTTATTTTCAGCATTCGCCTCCAACACCATACTTCAAATGCATTAATTGCCTTTCTTCCGCCTTACCGATAGTCCATGTCTCTGAGCCATATAGTGCAATACTCCAGATACAACTCTTTGAATAAAATATTATCATTGTCATAATCAGACTTCATTATGAGCTGATTTATAGTCTTAAGCTGCGTACACCTATTCGTGCCTCCAACCCGCACCGAGCACGCTCCTCCCTCGTACCGCCCTCGTACCGCCTTCGTACCACCATCGAACCACAGTCGGACCACCCACGCACCCATCATGAACGTTACGGAAGATGTTAGATCTTCTCGCGTTCCCCGTGTAACTACTCTTGCTCCCCGGTCGATCATCAATCGCTCTGCTGGAGTGACGTTCGGTTGCGGAGCAGAGCGACAGTCTGTACGCACCTTTATAATACCAAACTCAATCTTCATCTAAAATTGAATTGAACGTTATTAGACTACATTTTAGACGTACTAAAAGCTTGTGGATTTTGACTCTCGAAATGATGTCATCAGTTCAATCATGTCACGGTTTTGTTTATGAGCTTGAAAAACGACGTAAAATGGATGTTTTCCAATTTCATCTGAGTTCATCACGAATACGTTGTAATTAATGAGATTCCTATCCAAACACTATGATTCGAAACCAGCCATTGTACAGTTTGATTAATGTGAGACACTAATAAACAATCTGATCGTATCAACAATACAGTTCACATTGAATTGTCATAATTGAATGAATTGGGAGTATTGATGCTATTCATATGGAATTCTGACTCTTTGAAGTGGATCTGACTGCTATAGCTGACCCATATCAGCTCATAATGAAGTCTGATTATGACAATGATAATATTTGATCAGTTCAATCAATGTCGTAGCCTATAATCACTATTTCGGATGAATGAAATTTGAATATTAAAATTAGAATATGAATATGAACTGAATGATCAGTTTATTTTAGGTAGAATTCGTCTGTAATTGTAATTTATTTATTTGCAAAAGAAAATCAGTAAGAAACATAATGAATAAAACAACCAACAATCTTGAACGCCTTATAGAAATTAGGAAACAATATTGTATTTGCTTTTTGGGATGTATTTGATTGTTTATTTTTTTAAATAAAGATTTTGAATTTGAATTATTATGTACATAAAATGTATAAGTTTATACAACTTACAAAACTGTATTATTAATTCAATCTTTCTTCTGCACTGTCAATAAGAGAGGAGCCTTAAAAGGTTCTTACATAGAGAAAACGGTTCCATGAAGTACTATTCAAGAAATCGTTATTGTATGTTAACAAGCAGAGTTAACTTGGTCCTTGTCATATAGTGCTTTACTAGGTCAAACTGTTGGCAGTGAGTCGCTGGAAACCACTTGCATATAATTAAAATTTTTCTTACATATTTTTCATATAACCGAAACTATCCACTATAACCGTTATATCCACTATTTTGAGAGCTTGTGACTTAATAAGGACAATAATAATATTTCATCAGTTCAATCTACGTAGCCTAAACACTATTTTGGAAACATGAGACTGGATTATGACAATAATTGTATTTTATCTTTTCAATTCATTATTTTGAAAAAGAATTTGATTAGTTTTGCTTAGCAGGGTGGACTCTAGGGAACAATACTCTCGCATCACTTCATTCTACTAAAACATACGCGGCGACGAGAGAAAGATTGATTGATTGAGTACTTTATTTATGTAGATTACAATATATACTGGCTTATACACTTATATACAATAGCTTACAATACAGCAAAATTATAGATGAATTTACATAATATAGACTAAGAAAATAGCTATTGAACTTTATATGATATGAAAAAAAAACAATTTGTAATAACTATAGATAAAATAGATAATATTGTTATGCATCTACGGAGATTTGGACATATCAATGTCCATTCTTCGGAAAGAATATTCAAAGTATCCTTCCCACTAACTCTCTACCAAATCTCTCAAGAGAGAGAGAGAGAGAGTGTGTGAGTGAGAGGTTTTCTATGATGAGATTCATTCCAAACTGTCAGCACGCTTCATAAATTACACCAACATTTCCTATTCATACAATGCTGACAGTTTGAAATCAGTCCCACTATACCAAGAAATATTTAAGGCATTGAAAGCTTTTCTTAGGGAGATTCACTTCAGCACTCCTTATGAATAATACCAATGCTCCCCTATCCAACCAATGCTGACACTTCAGAGTGAATCTGACTATTGCAATTCAATTAAACATTATCAGTTGTTCCGAGCAGACTGTGGTGATTTACATCGACAGAGATGCTTTCAAATAGTTATGAATATTCAAATGCTATGCAGATTGCTGAGCTAAACTGTTAGCTCTCAACTGGGAAACGGTAGTCTGGGATTCCTGGGTCCAACTGCAGTCTGCTTCTGCAGGGTTCCTAGTCGAATTGTAATAGTCAGTTCCACTCTAAAGTGTCAGTATTCGTTGAATGGGGGAGCATTGATGTTATTCATAAGGAGTGCTGAAGAGAATCTCCCTAAGAAAAGCTTTCTATACCGTAAATATTTGTTGGTATAGTGGGACTGATTTCAATCTGATAGACACTGACATTGTTTGAATGGAAACGTTGGTGTTACTTATGAAGAGTACAGACAGTTTGGAATGAATCTCATCATAGAAAAGCCCAGCTCTCTCTCACTCTCTCCTATAAACGTAAAATTCCGAATATTTTTGCCATTACCTCGCAGATCCGATCTGTATACAGCGCTTAAGGGCCGGAAAGCTGGGTGGACAACTTTTTCGGAAATCGGAAATAATGTGTTGCCATGTTATTTTCGAATCAAGAATATTGGAAGCTCCCAGCTCTTTCCTATTGGAGATCATTTCAGTTTTTCTGGGATCGGATGCTATGGATACAGGAGAGGTCCTCTATGTTCACCGAAACAACGAAAATAAGGGCTGAAGGGCCAGTAAGTTGAATGGACAACTTCCATTTCTAGATAGGAATTAATGAGTTG
Organism: Nilaparvata lugens; assembly: GCF_014356525.2. Classification (NCBI taxonomy): domain Eukaryota; kingdom Metazoa; phylum Arthropoda; class Insecta; order Hemiptera; family Delphacidae; genus Nilaparvata; species Nilaparvata lugens. The sequence goes on from NC_052509.1 coordinate 59,866,210, forward strand.
TCATGCTATTTTCGAGAGAAGATTGGGGTTTTTACATATACGAGATTATTATACACTTTCCAGCTACGGTACTAGCCAAGCTAGTACAAAATTGAACAATATAGGGAATTATCTATTCAAGAACCCATTCAATTCAAGGTATACTACCATAGAGAAACAATAGCGTAAGTAGATATCTCATGGTATAGGGCGATTATGTCGCAGCTTTTACTGTTATCTCAAGCCGATTACTGTCGATTATTGTCAATTTTTACTGTTTTGTTGGGGTAATAGTGTATGAACGGCACAATTTGAGGGACTACCAGCGTCACACAGCTGCATAGGAAAGAACTATGTGAACTATCAGCTTGGATAACAATAGAAGTTGCGACATAAACGCCCTATACCATGGGATATCTATGCTATCGTTTCTCTATGATACTACTTACAAAATTACAATTCTTCCCGATAAAGTACGGCAGAGTACATTTACGCACAGATATGAGCTTTGCAAGCTAGCCCACTATCTTCACAAAATAGCATTTTCAATATGAAATTGATTTGATTGGAGAAACAAGATGAATCATCATCTACTACTAAAACTGACCATTTTCAAATGAACAAAAAAAAACTGGTGTGGCGCACTCACACAACTTTCCTTGCCGTTATGAAAATTGATCACGTGACGCTAGTGTTCCCGCGCATCTCAAGTCTACTACTATTCAAAGATCTAAGCCAGCTGGTGACAGAACAATAACGCTGGAGACACACGAGGTTTGCTATCTCTTCATAGTGAATGTTTTAATAGAATCAACAGTTGTCAACAGATTGCAATAATTGAAATAATCACATTTCTCGAATTTGGAGCTTATTTTCAATTTTAGGTGAAAATGTTACTGAACATTAATTGTAGAGATATTCATGTTCAATCTTTTCCAGTTGAAATTTTTGTTTAAATTGTATCTGAGACCTGATAATCGAGAATCTAAAATCAAACTTTGCATAGATCGGGCGTAGCTCCTGAAATTTTACAGATATGGGACTTGTGGCAGTTGATATAGATAGCTTAACAATGACTATTTTAGGTATGAATTTGATCGAAATCGTTGGAGCCATTTTCGAGAAAATTGCAAAAACCCTGTTTTTGACAACATTTTCGCAATTTTAGCCGCCATCTTGAATTGCATTTGATCGAAATTGTTCGTGTCGGATCCTTATAGTGTGAGGACCTTGAGTTTAAAATTTCAAGTCAATCGGTTAATTGGGAGATGAGATATCGTGTACACAGACGCACATGCACTCATACACACACACACACACACACACACACACACACACACACACACACACACACACACACACACACACACACACACATACAGACCAATACCCAAAACCACTTTTTTGGACTCAGGGGACCTTGAAACGTATAGAAATTTAGAAATTGGGGTACTTTATTTTTTTCGGAAAGCAATACTTTCCTTACCTATGGTAATAGGGCAAGGAAAGTAAAAACTCTTAAATAACACAAAATAAAAGTTTATATTCAAAAACTTGACTGTAGTATCCTCAAAATAGTTCAAAAACTAATTATCTACTAGCAGTTCGTCATTAATAGTGAAATAGATGAAAATTTGGAACAGAATAGAACGCAATTCAACTCATCAACAGTAGCACCTGTTAAGAAGATCAGGTAACTCAACTCTAACCATTGAGAAATGGATTCATATTTTCCATAAATTAAAGACATGAACCATGTGATTATATCTTGCTCAATTAGTGACGACGTATCCTTGAATAGGGCGTAGATACAATCTCCACCTCTGGTACAGCTTTTATGCAAAGAAAAACATTATTTAATCGTGTTAAAGTAGAATTTAGAGCTACCTTTTTACAGTCCTTTTCAATCGCATATCCTTTTATTCGCGGACAGGAACATCCCTGGATGAATTCATTAGAATTAATGATCTGTATTCAGGTTGTGTGAGATTTCCCTACTCTTTTTGATACGATCGTACTCTCTGTCATCCTTTCTCTTTCTCTCTGGAGTTTCCTCTTGTCCTCCCATACCCTCTCTCTCGTTCTCTCTTGCCTCTGTTTTTGGAATCATAAATCTTCTTTCTGTTTCACTCTCTGGCCTCTCACTCTCTCTCTCTGTCTTTTTCTCACACATTCTCTCTCTCTCTCTGACTTCTCTCTCAGTGTTTAAAAACTCTCTCTTTCGCAGTGCACTTCTGTCCAACAGGCTTACAACAGATTTGAATACCTCATCCCAGATTAATTGAATCTTTTCCGTGTTTCCCAACAAAAGCCTGAATGAACCTGAGACGTTTGGAGACACGGAGTTGAATTAATTTTATTACACAAACATTATCGACTTGATTCAACAACACCTGGATACCAGGGCTTAACGATTTGGTAGCCTTTTATTACTTTCAGCACACTATGGGTCCTGATTCAATTCCTGGATACTAGTGCTGAACGATTTGGAAGCGTTTGATTACTATTGGTGCAATATTTGATTATTAGGTCTCAATAGATTTGTAATGTAGTTACAATACTATTGTCTGCCTGAACTAGCCATAGTTTGAATTAACCGCTCATTATGATCGTTCATTGTTCCACCACAGACTGTTGTATTCTTTCCTCTACAATGTAGTTACAATACTGCAATACAGTAGTTCAAATTAGCAACTCACTATGGTCATCCATTGTCTTACCACAGCTATAGAAGCGAGTTCTGTCATTTGTGGTTTAACTCAATGACAGATTCCCACATTATGGTGAGGTCCACGTTATAATGGCAGTATTTGATTAACATTGTTGTTGCTATCATTGTCTATCATTTGGAAAAGGAGATTGCGCCATCTTTTTTCACCTCCACAACGTTGCCAGATCGTTTTTCAACAATGTAGAAATATAATTCATGAACGAAATTCCTAATCTATATTATTAAAATGTTTTGCAATAATGTAGAGATATCATTTATGAACGAAATTATTAATCTATATTATGAAAATGTTTTTCAACAATGTGGGCTGTGTCCTTTTTTTCTTCCACCATTTAGATTTTTTGACAAGTTCCTGATCCCCCTGTTTTAGGTGGGCAGTGGATGCTATTTAATCTATCTATATGTAGAAATATTATTTATTAATAAACGGAATATTTAATCTGAATTATTATAAAAATTAATCATTATATCATTGGAAAATATATTTTCTTGACGAATAAGATACTGTATATATTTAATCATTTTCAACAAGAATGAACAGATAATATCTTATCAGGTATACTGGTATCAGCTATACTCTATAGATGACAGTGGCAAGGCAAAAAATCTGCAACGCTGTTCTTTATATTTCCATTATCTTTACAAGGTGAGGGATTATTCTTTTCTCTTTGGTCTCACCATAGAGAGACAATAGCGTACCTAGATATCCCATGGTATAGGGCGATTATGTCGCAGCTTTTACTGTTATCTCAAGCCGATTACTGTCGATATTTACTGTTTTGACCGGGTATGAACAGCACAATATGAGAGACTACCAGCGTCATAAAGCTTCACGGGAAAGAAATACATGAACTATCGGCTTGAGATAATAGTAAAAGTTGCGACATAAACGCCCTATACCATGGGATATCTACTTATGCTATTGCTTCTCTATGGTAGTACTAACTAGCTACTAACAATAACAAAATAATATTCAATTCTCATCTCATGATATCCATTGACTGTCTTGAAGAGAAATGAGAAGGATGTAAAAGCATTTGTAGCTACACAAATTTTATCGAAAGACATATTGGTGTGTAATAGTGTGAATATTGAGTGGGTATTATTGTAGATGTTTTTGTGTATCTTATATTGTTTTTCAGGTTTTTGAACTGGAATGAACTTTGATTTTACTGTTTGTTGAACCCTGCGTTTTTAGTGTGAGAATTGACTCTGTCTTGTTTGAATTTGCTAACTTGTTGCTCAGTTGTCAAAATTAGAGCAATTTTCGTGCATTTTCCAAGTGCAGTTTCAATTTCATGTCGAAAAAGCCACTGTATTTGAAAATTGTACGAGCATTGACCTTTTTGCAGCTTTGGCTTTTCCACTGGAAGTTATGCTCAACGCTCGTGGAGGGGGAATAATTTTCAGTGAAAAGGCCTCAGTTCGAATTGAGACGTAACTGGGAAAACATGTAACGGTGTGCGATCCTAGGTCCTTTGAATGGGCCCATTTCCCATTCAGAGGGACAAATTGTTAAGTTTTTAGTTATCAGTAATTTTTATCTAGTTGATTAGGAAACCAAATTTTATAGAGTTAGTGGGGGTAGAATCAGGAAATTTTTTGTGCGTGTGAGTTCAAGTATAGTGAGTTTTATTAAAGCGTATGTGAGTGTTTCTGAAGAGTCCAAGTTTGAATATTGTTAAAATGGTGAGTGCAAAACTTTTGTTGTTTTTCTTATTAAGCTCAAAATTTAATTTCATAGAATGACCAAGGCCCAAATTTAAATGCAGCAAGTTAGCAGGTTCCCAAAATGTGTAGATTGGAATTGAATATATTTTTTGTGAATCAATTGCTGAATCACTTTGTTCTGTTTGAAAATTTGACATGTTACCTGACTTTTATTAATTCGTTCCATTCATTTAGAGTTCAATAAACCTGAAGTTGAATTTTATTAGTATTTTTCATTGAGGCTCCTGACTCGTAGTTGCTAGTTGCTATAATAGGTGACAATTTATGATAATGATGATAGTCTGTGCATTTGAATGAACGAATCAACTAAAAGCTCCCAACCAATCAAGGATTCAAACACCGTTAGATGATTTGATAGTGGTAAATTTTAGCAAATATTATAGAAAAGAAGAAACAACCCCCCTCCGTTTTCAGGTGTAATCTTATCAAAGATCCACGAGGGGTAGAATCAGATCAAAGAAACGAAAGCAAAACCAACAAGGAACGGAACAAGCAATAAGGCGGCAGTTGTAAGGTGAAGCAATTCAAAGCAATCGATCTGCCAAGTTCAACAGGCTTATTGCGAGACCCACTTCAGACTGTCAGCATTGGTTAAATGGGAATCGTCGTTGTTATAGATAAGACATGCTGACAATCCCAACCTAATAGTTTAACTGTCAGTGTTGTTTAGATTGAAATCGTCGTTGTTATTTATCAGGAAAGCTGACAGTTGAAAGTGAATCTCACGATAGTAAACAACCCCTCCAACACCAATATATTATAGATCCCGTGAAAGGGGAGCTCGTGCTGAGGAAGAACGGAATCTACAGTATTTGCTGAACAGTTTCTGCAAACATTTTTGGGAATCTTCCGTTAGAATGCGCAAAAGGCGTGAAATGTTCCTGGGAGAAATATGCCGCTGGTATTTGGTATGCAAATTTGCACTGTCTGGGTTGTATTTCACCTCTATCTGCTAAGGATTGTATGTTATACGCATGGATAGGAATAAGGGTTTATCTGAATTGAAAGTATATTCCTCCCAAGTATTCTTCCCATGATAAAGTTCTTCCAGATTCATGTGTTCAGGCTCTTTCTTTCATTGGTGGCGAGGGGGTTTCAAGCAAGTTCATATTAGTTTTTTACATGGGTGGGACCAAGGTATCTAGAATACATATTCTAGATATTCTGTATTCTAGATACCTTGGGTGGGACATAATCAAAGTAGAAAATAGGCACGAACTCTAATTTAATACATAGTAGGGTGTTATTTATAAGCAAATTGAGGTTTCAATAAATACATTTCAAATTCTATGTAGATTCCTGTATGTACATCAGAGAATTATTTGTATGATGAAATTCATGGCACGATATACATGAATAGATATCAAATCAGTTCTGAATAAACACCAATCAAAATGGTTGATGCAATAAATTGGGATAACAAGGCAATTTGGAGAGGATACACGAGTATCTTATCAACAAAGTAGTGGATAAGATAGAATAAATTAATATATGAGATTGTGAAGCTTACTACCTTGAACTAAATTTTTATTTGAGGATGGACTTGAGAATAGAATTGATATAAGAAAGAAAAACATAAAAATCCGAGTACCCTTTTTTAAATTGTAAAAAAACAATTCTAAAAAAGGTACATAGATTTTTATTTTTTTCATTTTATTCAAGAGTAGCCCTAACAAAAACGGATAATGAGAAAGAAACAATATATTCTTCTTAAGTTGACGTTGATAATAATATAGCTTCAATACAACTTTTCTTCGTTTCAAATTATTATTCCATTCATAGTCATGCTTTGTTTTATTCCTGTAAAACTGGGAAGTCAACTGTTATGGTTGAGCAGTTTACAGGTCTGGTATAATCTTATTCTGGTGGAAATGCAAGTTTTGTAGACTTGTGTCACATTCTTGCGGAGTTCTCAAACACTTTACATCACGCATGACATATTTGCAAGCTGAAAAGTACGGTTTACGACTCACGAAAAAAGCTGCTTTGTATTATTTCAACAAGACCACTAGTTTTCCATATCAAGTGAAGGTATGGGTGAAAACCCTTCTCTTTTTTTGAATCCTCATATTGTATGACTATTCCAGTTTTAAATCATCCAAGAACTATTCTGAACAACTCCTCTTCATCAATCATCAACTGCCACTAGATTCTTCTGCATAACTTCTCCTATATCGATCTACATAGACTCTCACGTGACCATAGTCTTCATAATATTTCATTTCTTTCATTGTAATGTCGTCAGTCTTTTGCTGCACACTTTGATAATAATACATTATTTTTTGATATTATTATAGCTTGAGCGATATTTTTGACGTCTCCTAATATCAACCAATTTGTTTATTCCAAACAAGCGGAGCTATGTCTCTTACGCTATGAAATACAGGTCGCCGCTCCAATGGTTCCCACGTAGCCATCGCTCGATATTTTTGGCAGCTTATGTGCTCTAAGCTAAACAATGACACTACCACAGCTTGAAATGTGATCAAATACAGGAATAACTTACTTATCATGGTGTAAACTGTTTCATAGCCTACGTATTAATACGCTGAAATATTTGCTACATCGCATGAAGACGCTACGGAGGTCTAAAACTGCCTCAAAGTTTACGGCCATCTAACTAGTAGTTCTGTGAACAGTAAACCTCACGCAGTATTCTCATCCACAAGTACCTGATTGGAACTATGAACCTTATGAAAATACAGCAATAGACTGGCTTCTACACACATCTGTGTAATCATTTGTCAGCTTATTTATGATGAATAATAATATTATTCTTTAGTCTGATTTTAACTCTTATATTGGCGTATGAAGGAGGCTCCTTTTTCCTTTTATATTATCCTTGAAATGCAAAATTACCAAAAACCTTGTATGTACGTCGACGCGCAATTAAAAAAGGAACATACCGGTCAAATTTCATGAAAATCTATCACCGCGTTTCGCCATAAATGCGCAACATATAAACATCTAAACATTAAGAGAAATGCCAAACCGCCGACTTGAATCTTAGACCTCACTTCGCTCGGTCAAATATACCTTACAGTTTGCATTTACCATTGACAAATTCTACCTTTTGACAAAAAATCGAACTACAATACAGAGTAAGATTCATAGCTATACATTGCCTTGTTCTCTTTACGTTTACTGTCAATATTATTGTATCCATTTTTTGGACCCCTCTGTAGATACATCTTACAGATACATTGTCCTCAGACACTGTTACATTTCGAGTTGCTAACAAAAAATTTTTTGTTTGCAGAAATTCGAGTGGCCAGTAGCACGAGCCGTGGAATGCCATGAAGTGCTGTCAGTGCAGCTGTACACCCACAACCGCTACCTCAGTGACAAACTGGTGGGCAGCTACTCACTGGTGCTGCAGAAGGTGGTCTCCGATGGCCGCATCACTGTCTGTGATACGCTTGTTGATCCCAACAACAAACCTCTTCCTGTGAGTACCATTATCTATATTCTGACACACCTTCTTCTTCTTCTTCTTCTTCTTCTTCTTCTTCTTCTTCTTCTTCTTCTGGAGGTTGGCTACCATCATGGCATTTTTAACTCTGTTAACTGCTGCTCGGAAGAGGTCCTGTGACGAGCAGTTGAATGCTTCCTTCAGGTTTCTCAACCAATACATTCTTTTGTATGTCCCACTGAACTCTTATCAACTAGTTTACCCTATATTATGAGGTGCAAAATTACTTACTTCGGTCCTCTAATAATGACACAACTAGTATATCATAATATTACAATTTTTTCCATTCTTGGAAACTTTGGTGCAGGTTGAATCGCTTTCGTACATCTGCAGGCAGTTGTGCTCAAGCACAGACTACTTGGTGCATAGCCACTGACCCCCACTGCACCTGTGGAGATGTGCAGACGATGCAGCACTTGGTGGAAGACTGCCCACTGTATTCCTATGAAGGGGGACTCAGGGGTATTCACCTGGCGGATGAGCGTTCCATGTCATGGCTGGAAGGGACTGTTGGAGAGCTTGGCATTTGACCTCCCAAAAATGAAGAAAACCCAACGAGACATATTTATGTTGAATATTATAAAATACATGTTAACCCTATAAGTACATTTTTTTATTAGTTTATCTATTTGTTGTTTTTTGAGTATTTTATTACTGAACTGGGCCTGGAAAAGCATAAGCATATATACATTATCTTTGCACACGTTATCTATCATCAATTTTGCACATATGGATCAAGTTGTTTACTCTGTAGGGTTGAGCTTTGAAAAACCCGACGTATAAAGAAGGAATACCTTGTAAAATAATAAAGTTAATTTCAATGAAATCACTTTCTGGCAGATCCTACATGCGAATCTCTTTTGTTGCGAATCTATTGTTGTGACAGTATTGTTGTCAAAGATATCCGTTTTTAAATCAAGGTGATGCATTTATCATGTCATATCCATTTCAAGGAAATCCCCTTTCTGGCAGATCTTACATGCGAATTTCTTTTTTTGCGAATCTATTGTTGTGAAGGTAATGTTTTCAAAAATATTCGTTTTTAAATGAAGGAAATCCATTTATCATATCATATCCATTTCAAGGAAATCACTTTCTGGCAGATCTTACATGCGAATCTCTTTTGTTGCGAATCTCTTTTGTTGCAAATCTATTATTGTGAAGGTAATTTTGTCCAAAAAATCAATTTTTTATTAATATTCCCGATAAGCAAATTTTATGAGAGAGTATATGGTCGCCAAATTTTAAAAGGTTTTTCTTCCAAAGCAAAGATCCAAAGAAATTCTTCTTCACAAAGCAAAGATCCTCTGGGATATAAATTAAGAGCAAAAGAAGGATTCTCACACAAAGTTCCGATCGGAAAGGCTGTTCAATTTGAATCATAATTAAATGCCACGAGACAGAACCAGAGAAAGTTTTTGAAGAAATTACTTCTCTGATTAGTTCTCTCTCGTGGGCTTTTTTGTCACGGATGATGACCACATGAGCTTTCTGCTTGTGCGTGGGTAATGGAAAGTTCGTTGCCGAATTGAAACGTCCATGTCATCGATGGGATTCGAACCCACGAACCCCGTAGTTTGTAACGCTCCTTACAACTATGTAAAATATAAATATGAATCATAGTTGACCAAATATAATTTTATATTCAAATTTAATCATGATTGGAATTTAACAGGCTTATGTGCAACCGGACTTTCAAATGTTATTCAAGAATATACTACTAATACGAATATAACGTTTTGATAATATTCTTTAGAGTATTTTTTCATGCAATTTTCAGGCAACAGTTGACCTTGAAATAACGTACTACAGCATGGACGAGGCATCAGCCGCCCCCAGCTCCCTACCCTCCGCCTCCGGCCTCGACATGGACCAACAGATGCTGGTCGACATCGAGCAGAACATCGCCAACCTGGAGAGGTCGATGACCTCCAACCAGGAGAGGTCCACCGCCTCCAACCAGGAGAGGTCAGCCACCTCCAACCGCCGCGGCAGTTGGCAGTCCACACCGTCCAGTTCCCCAAAGAGCAAGAAGGCCTTCCTCATGAGGGGCGGCTCGCTCTCCGCCCCCGAGAAGGAGAAATCACCTAATCCTGAACGGAAGAGGTGAGACTTGCTTCAAGATGTATCTTTCTTCAGATAATGTTGATAATGAGATGTAGTGATATTTATCCATGATGAGACACTGGGATGTTGTCTAGAAATATCATGAACTTATATGAAATATCAAAATTACATGCATGATTCAACATCAATGGTGTCATCTTCAGTGTGATAATACGAGTATTTCTCCAGTGCGAGTACTCTCACAGTAAATATCTTCTTCTTCTTCTTCTTTCAATCAGGGATTAGGGTATTGCCTGTTCCGACTCACATTCAGCTTGTAATTAGAATAAAAAAAAATAATAATAATAAATAAAATCTTTAAATTAATAACACCAATATAATCTAATGTAATATCATCATAAGCATCACTACAATCTACTGTTTTCATTTTATAATAAATATAATGATCATTGCCATCTTTTTCGTGGCCTGCCTATGTCTCTTTTGCCTACCGGTTTATACTTGAAAATTCTTTGAGGAAGCCTATCAGCTGACATTCGTTCCACATGCTCTTTCCATTGCTGACGATAAGATGCAACTCTCTCATTCAGGCAGAAGATATTCAGCTCTTTCCGTATATCCTCATTCCTGATGTGTGTCATTCTTCTGTCACAGCCCTTAGTTCTGCGAAGAAATCTCATCTCAGCTGCCTGCACTTTACTCTCAAGTGGCTTTGATGTTACCCACGATTCACTACCATAGAGTAGTAGTGGAGCTGCCATTGTCTTATAAAATTTCATTATCGTGCTTGTGGTGACTTTCTTTCCCAATGTCCTACTGATACTTCCACAAATCATTTGGAATCTTCCTACCTTCTCCTCTACATCCAATTCATCTTTATAACTAATTTCGCAACCCAGATATGTGAACTGAGACACCTGCTCCAATACCTTGTTGTCTATCACAATCTTTGATCTTATTGGGTACTTTCCTTTAAAAGCCATGATTTTGGTTTTCTCCTTTGATATCTTGAAATTATATTCTTTACAAATTTCATGCAGGATTTGAACTGATTTTTGGAGGTCATTTTCGTTCTCCTGTACTACACACAAATCGTCTGCAAACAACAGAGCATTCAGGTACACACCTTCACCAATATCAATTCCTAAATCTACTTTACATTTCCATTTTCGGAAAATGTGGTCCACATATACATTAAATAAAGTGGGTGATAGACTACACCCTTGTCTAACACTTTGGTTGACAGTGAATATGAATCCATTAATTGATTTTGAACATGTATGTAATTTTGCAATAAATTCGTAATATAGTTTCTAGACAACATCCCAGTGTTTCATTATGTACCTTTCTATCCATCTATTTTAAAGATCTTCTTAAAAATGGCTGTAATTTGTGAGTTTGATATATTATCCAAATTGTACAAGTATTTCAAATTATCGTTATTTGTGTTTATTATCTTCAATTAACTACACATTTCAAGTAATATTAACATATTGACATTTAAAACCAAAAACCTAACCTCCCTAATATTTCCTTTCACCTTGAAAATTGAATAGAGCCTTTTATGTTATCTCCATATACTGGACAAATTGAAATATCGCAGTACACCCCCTTCAAAATCTATCTTCAAGAAGTAAACTAAAGTGTGTAATGTTCAGTAGGCCTGAAAGGGGTGTTATGTCCGGTGGGTCAAGAGTGTAGATTCATGTACATTCTATTGGTTTTCCGTGTAGGTGGCTGATTGAGTTAGGGAATCCCTTTCATGACCTCCTAGATTTCAAAGCTTCTACCAAGACTGGATCAAATTCAATAGTTTTTAGTATATGGACATCTCAGATAATTTGACAAATGAAATTGAATATAGCTTAGATAAGAAGTATGTTTTATACCACGTAGCGCACAAGTGTACGTAATTATCTTCTACCTAGACTGAATGAAATTCAATTGTTTTTATTATATAGAGATCTCAGATGAATTGAGAAATTAAATTTAATATAGCTTGAATAAGAAGTATGTTACATACCACGTAGTGCACAAGTCTAGTGTACATTCACTTTAATTCAGAAACTTCTATTTTTAAATCAAACCCGAAACGCAGGAGTATGATGGTAACGACCAGTTACACGAAAAACCATTAAAAAATTATGTCATTTAACGATCTAACTTGTACAATTCAACGAGAACCAATTAACAAGTCTGATGTTAATAATCTCTTAAGTCAATATTCAATTACGTAATTTAATAGTATTCTATTACAATTTGATTTTTGTGAATTCAATTGAATCCAGATGCTGAAGACATAAATAAGTTCATTCTCTGAGATCATAAAAATTTTAATTCTGAAAATGTCAACCTCCCTCAAAATATATCATATTCTTCCTAATTCTTTTTTTAAAAATATAGAACATCTTTCGAAAGGCTATATCTCTCCATTTTGTAAACATATCCTACCTCTTTCTGTACAAAATGACCTATCTTTTCTCTTCAGTTTGTGAACATGATATCTAACCTATCTTTCGTTCGAAATGTATGATCTCCTCTCTTCATTGTGTAAACGTATCCAACCTATCTTTTCCATGAAATAATTTACATTTTCTATTTATTTTGTGAATATCATCAAGCCTATCTTTTGTACGGCCCTTTTTACCTTATCGTAAAGATATCCAACCTCTCATTTGTACAAAGTATTAGACCTCCTCTCAACAGTATGCAAAACCATCCAATCTTTTTGTACAAAAAGCACAACCCTTCCTCTCCATTATATAAACATATTCATACTCTCTTTTGTACAAAATATACAATCCTTTCTCTTCATTTTTGAATCATATCAGACCTATATTTCATAAGGCTCTTCCTCTTCATCTTGTAAACATATACAACCTCTCTCTTGTACAAAATGTAAAATAACGACTTTCTTAATTTTGTTGAATTCTCCATCTTTTTCTTCTCACAGCCGAACGCTGAAGGCGAGTGTGAAGAACCTGATTCGGCTGGGTAAGCAGAGACCAGGGAGAGACGATGCTCTGCTATTGCCAGACGCGCACCACTCATCGAACCCGGAACCAGCCGCCTTCTCTTGTCCGCCAAGGGCTCCCTCCCTCTCCTCTCTCTCCTCAGACAACGAATCCATCTCCTCCACGGCCGGAGACTATGTGCCAAGTACCAGGAAGTGAGTTTAATCCAAAAATCTGTCCTTATACAATCAGATTATAAGAGTTTGATCCAATTTCATATAAATAGAAAGAGTTTAGTTCAGTCTATACTGGATTCTAACAAACTGAATCAATTTCAAACTAGGATAAGAGAAATCGTATGAGTAGAAATATAGTGGAGTAGTAATTATAGAGTTCATATGATTAATTATGAACAAAAACTAGCATTAATTCAATGTTATTTATCCATTTTATTTACACCTGAAAATGACTCTTGAAGTGTTGCAACTGGTTGTCTTATAATGAAGTAAAGGGTACATGGTAGTAATTTTAATTTTCTTTCAATAATCAGTAGCCCTAGGAAGAAAAGTGAATATTGAAGATAGAGTGTATCAGAGAAGATACACCATGATACACTCCGATAGTACGACACTGATAATACGTCTATCTGCAAAGGAAGTATCAGAGTAGGTTTAGTGAGGTCCACGTTATAATGACAGTATTTGATTAACTTTGGTGTTGCTATCCTTGTCTATCATACAACAATACAGGTAGTACGATCAATTTCTAGCTCCACAACGATGTAAAAATATGATGAATAAGTACAGAGAATCGGCAACGCTATTTTCCCATCTTTATCCACTGCCATTATAACGTGGACCTGACTATAGCTGAGATTGTCGGAAACAATACATGTTCTCAAATGCTGCATCAGAACATATTGAATCAGCGAAGGTAGGAATAGAGGAGGAGGTAGGCGGAACATTATCCAAACACACTCAGATACCTTCTACAATACACTCCACATCCGCCGCACCACTATGTGACGACCCTAATTTAATGCCAGGGGAGAACAAAAAAAATGAAATAAACAATCGAAATATAGATGTGAAAAAGTCAAAGGTTTCACAAGGGAAATCAAGTTTATCTGTAATTCAATTGCTTGGAAACAAGATAGTGAATTAATATTTTTTTGAATCTGTAGCAGCATTTGTTAAAGTTTATCTTGAAGTTATCTCTTTGAATTCTCTCAAATGCCGATTTGCCAAATTATTATTAATTTGTTGCGTTTAGCCGCTTAAGTGAGCAGGGCTCTTGCAGCATGCAACACATCAAGTTCCTGTCTTATTCTATATGCTGGAGTTGCCTCTATCCCCTGATAGTTTCACAGCATTCACCTAATGTGTAGGGTACTCCAACAGCCTTTGAGTCAGAGTTCTTAAAAGAGTCTTAACATCTAAATCTCTCCATGATGTGGAGAACTGGTTGAAGAACCAAATTCCAGAATAATACGGTCCTTTCTCAAACAAAGTTGTCTTATGAACAAGGTAAGGATGGAATTCTAATTTCGGGTGCCATACGCATGTTGGGATCTGTTTGATTCAAATTTATGTCCATTCTTCATAACAAACGTAATTGCTTCCAAGGGCTGGAACAGGTAGCAGGTTTGGGTTTAAGAAAATTGGTTTGCCAAATAACTCAATTTCAGTGCATGACAAATAACTTAATAAGAGAATAGTCAAAAATTATTTTGAATGGAAATAGAAATTCTCTGTGAGTCAACTGCGAGGAAGCTGCATAGTAGATGAATCGGGGAGTCTGGTCTCACAAGATGTCAAACTATCTCTATCTATTATTGTTTATTGTTTATTATTTTTGAAGGGACGGATTCAAGGATCCAAAGGTTCAAAGAGCCCCACACGTCAACCGAAGCTTATTGTGTTCCCAAATAGTAGGTTAGTTGGGCAAACTGTTCAGTTCTTTACAAGAACCAGGAGTTTTCCCTATACTAACATCCCATTCATCACCCGATTGCTTGTTGCAATCCAGTGTGATATGCTTGGCAGTCGCTTCAGACTAATTAGTCCTCGTGACCTACGTGAGTTCCACTCCTGGTCTTTTTGTAGGTCCTTCCGCTGAAGGAGAGGTCGCCAAATTGCCTCTATGGCACCTGGCCACCCTCGACTTAGCCTCGTGACCTACATTTGTGCCTGGAGTTTCACCCATCTCTGGTCTCTTGGGTTTTTTTTTGCTCCACTCTGCAGGGTGAGAAGCCTCACCTCTCCCAAGAAGTTTTGCCTGAATGACCGCCCTTCTCTGAGCAGTGGTAAGTTTTGGTCTCCCCACCCACAAACTCGTGACCAACGTGAGTTCCACTCCTGGCTTCTTTGTAGGTCCTTCCGCTGAAGGAGAGGTCGCCGAATTACCTCTAGGGCACCTGGCCACCCTCGACTTAGCCTCGTGACCTACAAATTGTGCCTGGAGTTTCACCCATCTCTGGTCTCTTAGGGTTTTCTTTTTAGCCCTCTGAAACTACCCTGATAGGGCAGATCCCGTAGGTTTAAAGGCAAGAAAACTTCTGGAGTTGCCTTGAGGTCCATTTTAGTCGCCTCCTACGACAACCATGGATACTGTGGGTGAATTCTGGTTTTCAACACATTCTTGAGTACGATGATCGACTCAAAGCTCCCCCAACCCACGGGGGGCATCTCTATCTATCTCTAACTATCTCTAGATCAGCTTAAGAAGTTCAATATTTCCTGATTTTGTATTGTAATTTACTAATGACTAATTTCCCGTTTTCACAGACTGGCGAAACAGAACGCAGCGCTAAGTACATTGCAAAGTGCCCTGAAAGCGCAGGATTTCCAGGTTTGCGTGACAATAATCGAAGCGAGGCAACTGGCTGGCCTCAACATGGACCCCGTGGTCTGTGTGCAAGTCGGCGATGTCAAAAAGTACACCAGCGTCAAAGAAAGTACCAACTGTCCTTATTATAACGAAGTGAGTAAACTACACTCAATTCCAAAATAAGGTATTGAGAACCTACTGAATAGCTAGCCTACTATATACTGCTAAACACATCTTTGGATGAAATATCTCCCTTGAAGAAGAATCAATGGAACAATAAATCACCCAAAACAAAGAAACGCTATAATAGTCTCTTTTCTGTATAGGGCTAATTGTAATATAAATATAAATAAAAATCTCAGTACCCTTTTTTGAATTATTTTATCACAACATGTTTCAACATTAATGACATATAAAGTGAATAGATAAATGCTAGAAGATTCTTATTTTTGATCATATTTGTTATTTTTGTAGCTTGTTAGTATATTCATATGATTTTATGAACTAGGACTGTAAATTTTGGTTTTTGCATGATTCTATCAAAAATGGGGTTATTGGTGTCTAATTGGATTAAGTTTATTATTTTATCTCTTTTTAATTTTGCCTCCTCATTTTCATATCACTTGAAATGGCATTAATGTTGAAACATGTTGTGATAAAATCATTCAAAAAAGGGTACTGATATTTTTATTGATATTTACGCTATAATTGCTATATTAAGCTGGGTTTACACCAAAGTTATTAACAAAATGTTAATAACTTAATCCTTATAGATTCTATTAGATTGAATATAACTCTGATCACACACATGATGAACATGTGTGTTTGTCAAGTTCCGTTCAAACTAATGTTAACAAAAATGTTAATAACTTAATCCTTATAGATTCTATTAGTTTGAACAGAGCTTGACAAACACTCATGTTCATCATGTGTGTGATCAGTTATATTCAATCTAATAGAATCTATAAGGATTAAGTTATTAACATTTTGTTAATAATTTTGGTGTAAACCCAGCTTTAGGGTCTTCATCATTCCAAAATGAAATATTGTGTCAATTTTCAGATGTAGTACACTATTATTCTATCACATTATTTAGAGCAGTTGCAAGGTTTCACAAGCAGAACATAACAAGTAAAATAAGATCTTGTCTATTTTGAGGATTGTGGATAAGGTTTCTAGAGGACCAGTCGTCATCTCCAGAATTGAGAAGCAAGGTTAAAACAAGTATAAATCTAATAAAATGAGAGAACCAACAACCTGGAATCTGAAAAACCGGGAAATGATTTTTAAACTCATAAATATGAACTTCAATATTGTTTCATGAGTATTATTATAGTATTATCAAACTCTCCATGATACTAATAAATTTAGCTAGCTAAAATGATACTTGGAACAGATGTATTATTACTGATTTTTTTTTATTATAAAAAACTTTAATCCTATATCAGTGAATGAAGTTTGTAAATAGTAATTATAACACGCAATAAGCAACTAATTACTTATACCCCAACACATATAATTTATAGTGGGGTGTATATTTATTCATTGAAGTTATCATTTATTCATTGTTGAAACACCGTTGATTTATGTAGTTACATTACAATACTATATTGTCAATATTCAAATGTTCCATTCAATCTTCATTGTAATTAATAAATCAAAATCAAATCAAATCAAATTGGCTTTTATTTTGCATATAACAAAAATACAAGAAAAAACTTATAACTCAATAACATAACATAATTTTACAAACAGTGTATACTTTAGGCAGAACAAATTCTAAAAATATTATGCATCACAACCACTTAGGCCAGAGCCTGTGTGTGGTACATGGAGTCCGTTAAAATAGCCAATACTATTTAAATATAGGCCTAATAGCCTATATTGTTACTTAAAATAAGCATTTTATACTTATAGAGAGAATATACTTTATACTAGAGAATATACTATAAGAGAGAATACTATACTTTAAGTTTTACTATAAGTTTTCTTAATATGTGAAATTTGTTGCATAATTGGCTGTTGTACTGTAATTTATTGTGGATTCGTGTATAGACCAGAATGTATTGTGACTTACTTAAATAAATAAATTTGAATTGAAATTTGAATACTGATGAGTTTGAATTTTGAAGATATGGTTCTGTGACTCAAAACACGGCCAAAATCTCTGTTATTTACAAAGAGAACGCTTGTGCCTTGGTTGATGGATAGGATGATTGGACAAGAACAGACTTACAGATCTGTTGGGCTTTCGAGTCATTAGTTGTGTATGTTACATGTCATATATCAAATTCAAATTTATTTATCCTTATAGTTACAAAGTTTGAAACTTCAAGTATAAAATACATAACATAATATAGTTAGATGAAAAGTAGTATAATAAGTAATTATAAATATATAACGAGGGATATCTAAACATCCAGTTACTGAAAATAGTGAGTTCTGATTGATATTGATTTCTCAAGTTTTAAAGTGTCTAATTTCCAAAGCTCTCTCTCCTTTGTTAGTGGGAAGGATACTTTGAATATTCTTTCCGAAGAATGGACATTGATATGTCCAAAGCTCCGCCAATTTATGTAGATCCATAACATTATTATCTATAGTTATCACAAATTGCTTTTTTCATATCATATACAGTTCAATAATAATTTTTTTAGTCTATATTGTGTAAATTCATCTATAATTTTGCTGTATTGTAAGCTATTGTATATGAGTGTATAAGCCAGTATATATTGTAATCTACATAAATAAAGTACTCAATCAATCAATAAATCCTTCAAGGAAGTAATAATGAATTGTTTTCCATTTCAGTATTTTGTTTTCGACTTTCATATGCCAGCCGTTATGCTTTTCGACAAAATTATAACACTCTCGGTAAGTAGAGCACTCACTATTAATGAAATTTGATTCCTACTTTCAATTAGAATTTGCATACAGAAATAGTCTAACATTGACAGAAATATAATTATGTAACTCATCAATGAATTATACAATAATAATAAATTTGAATAATAACTTTCTTGATGAATCAGAAACAAATATTTTTTGTAGTCAAGCTTGCTGTACGGGTATTCAAGGCTGAATTAACTCAAACTATGTAGATTTATTCTAGAAATTATAATTTTCAGACTTATTCAAATTCACTCCTTGAATAATAACTTTCTTGATGATTCAGAAACAAACATTTTTTCTAGTCAAGCTTGCTGTACGGGTATTCAAGGCTGAATTATCTCAAACTATGTAGATTTATTCTAGTGAGTGTTATTTTCTAGGCTTATTCAAATTCTCTTGGAATCGTAGTGGGATAACAAAAGTTCAAAATCCCAAAAATAAATAATGAGAGATTGGTGAAGTTTCTCGAAAAATTGAAGCTTATAGAACGGCATGATGTAGTAATAAAAATAAATTTTACTGTATTATTATGTAGAAATTGTAGAGCAAGCTTGAGTACTGTACTGATAGGCAATGATGCAGCTTGCACTTATTCAATCAATGTTTAAATAATTATTTCATTTCAACTCCTTTGACGTGCAGTTCAAAGAGCTCATAGATTTGATGATAGAATTTTGTGTTCAGTACATATCAATTCAACTAGCGAGCTTTCATATTGTTTCATGAGTATTATTACAGATTTGGAAAGTTATTACAAAAAATAATCATCTAGCAAGGAGTTTAGATTATAGAATCCAATTAATGATAATTATAATACATTTTATTTCCATTAATTTATACGAATAAGCAATCTAATCAATTAAATGTACATGATATTCAAAAATACAATATATGAAATTTACTACAAATATAAATAAACTGCATTTTTTTCGGAAATTAACCTACTCAACTATGGGAAACCAATGTTCTAGAGCAGGTGACTCATTAACTTTGATGTTGTTTGAAATGCATTGCATTCTTTGCATGTGATGATTTTCCTATTTAAAATTTTTGAAATTATTTGAAATCTGTTGAATTAGTTAGCGGAATTCATACCATTAATTTTCTGGTTCAAAAAATGTTCCCAAAAACTATTCAACAGACTCAACAGAAGTTTCCATGAAAAATGTTTTTAAGAGTGAAAAATTCTATAAAATTCAACTATAAAACGATTCTTACAATGTTTTCTATAATTGAAATATATACGAGGATCTAAGACCTGAATTTTATTTCCTAAAAAATGATTCAAAATGTTAAGGGTGATGTTGGCAACAAAACCATAATGAATAAATTGAAATGTCTTGCAACTAGCCCCTATTGAAACGATTTATTAATTCCTGTCATTCAAGTCCCATCTCTTAATCTGTATTGAAACGATTTTTCAATTGAAATTGTGTAAGAGTTTTTTCTAAGATTTTGTTTGACATCAGAACCATACGACTGAATGAATAAATTAAATTGTCTTGCAATTAGCCCCTATTGAAACGATTTATTAATTCCTGTCATTCAAGTCCCATCTCTTGATCTGTATTGAAACGATTTTTCAATTGAAATTATGTAAGAATTTTTTCTAAGATTTTGTTTGATATCAAAACCATACAATTGAATTTTGTTTTCTTTCTATAATATCAACATTTACTCATATCATTTTTTCAATCTGTATTTTTCTCAATTTAGTTTAATATAATATCAATTTTCATAATTTAGTTTATCGATTTCAAATTCAGCGAATTACGCCAGACCCTCACAAACACAGGCTTAAGCCTACATGTGAGTCTCTCATAACGTAAGGGTATATATAAATGTACTGTAACTGTACTGTATTAGTTGTAAATTGTGAGAATAAAATTGATTTGAATGAATAAATTGAAATGTCTTGCAACTAGCCCCTATTGAAACGATTTATTAATTCCTGTCATTTAAGTCCCATCTCTTAATCTGTATTACAACGATTTTTCAATTGAAATTTTGTAAGACTTGTTTTTAAGATGTTTTTGGAAATGGTAGTGGATTGGGCTGTGTCAGTGTGAGGTGGGTTTTATCTGTTGTAGGTGTTGCATTCTAGGAAGTTGTTGCGCTCGGGGACCGTGGTTGGCTCGTTCAAGATTGACCTGAGAACAGTCTATGACGCTCCCGGTATAATAATATTGTCTCATCTCAATAAATATTCATAAAATAAGAGCGCAACACTATTTGTTTCTGGAATGCTCTTTTTAATAATTATTATCATTACAATTTAGTGATAATGATAACTGTAGTGATAATTTTAACAGTTATTATCATTACTGTTATGTGATAATAATGACTGTTTTGATAATATTATAGAGCTGCGTCTACACCAAAGTTATTAACAAAATGTTAGATTCTATTAGATTGAACGTAACTTGACAAACACATATGTTCATCATGTGTATGATAAGTTATGTTCAATCTAATAGAATTTATAAGGATTAAGTTATTAACATTTTGTTAATAAAATAACAAAAAAAAAATAAAAAAATGATAATAACTTTGGTGTAAACGTAGCTTAACAGTTGTTATTATCGTTACTGCAGTAACTATATTACCGATAGGTAATATAGTTACTGTAATCGTTATTATGTTGAGCTATCTACTTATGCTAAAGGTTTGGAAGATCACTTGCTAACTACAAAATATCGATATGATTCATAATTTATTGTGAATAGTAATAAATTAAGAAGAATCTAGTTTGAAGAAGTATTTTTGAGAGTTGTTATTGTTCAATTATGAGAAATAGAAGCCTTTTAGTTGGCTGAGATCTTCCCACTGAATTCAACGAACGTGGAGATGAAATCTTGTCAATAACTCATTCATTACTGGTTTCGTTAGATCATTCCATCTCAGATCTTACATACTTTTTGTGCAACTTGAGACTTAAATTTGAATTGGAAAGATCAATTTATTGATATCAAACTTTCCTTATTTGCTACTTTTATTCTCTCTGATCTTCAACTGCATTCTTGTCATTTTCCTTATTGCAGAATGTAAACATTTACATCAGGCTACAGGTTGAAGTTGCTGAGATGTTGCAATTACTCAAATGCAAATGAATTAATAATAATAATTATTATTAAACAAAAATCCAAAGTAAATGCTGTAATCCACCCCAAAGACTTCTGCTACTGCAAATATTGACAACAGAGTAAACAGCTAGATGGAAATTCGATGAGATTTTTGAATAGTGGGCTAGCGATCATCGAATTTCCATCTAGCTGTTTACCCTGTTGTCAATATTTGCAGTAGCAGAAGTCTTCAGGGTGAATTACAGCATTTACTTTGGATTTTCGTTTAATAATAATAATTATTATTAATTCATTTGCATTTGAGTAATTGCAACATCTCAGTAATTTCAATCTGTTGTTGCCTGAAGTAAATGTTTACATTCTGCAATGAGGGAAATTATAAGAACGCAGTCGAAGATAAGAGATATTACTTCAGGCTCAAACTCTTTTCCCATGTGGGATAGTCTCAGATATTTCTTGGTATTCTGATATTACTTGGTAATAATGGAAAAAGATAACACAAATCTCCAAGGATGATGTCCATAGATATGAGATATATTCTTCTTCTCAAACTATTTATTCTTAAGAGCCATACAATTTGATTCGGTTTTGAATTATGGTTATTATGAATAGGATGAATTCAACGACAGTAACGATTTTCTGACAGTGATCGTACAATTTATTCTACTGAAACTAGAGTGCATTTTACAGTGTTATAATTCTGTCCAAACCTTTAGCATAATACTGATAGACCCAACATCCTGCAAACATTACTTTTACGACGTGTTGAGTGTCCGCACTTTGCTTCTCTAGTGATCACTTTTTCTTTTCTCTCTGTCACGAATATTGCTTACCCTTCGTTGATTGGCAGGTCATGCAGTCAAGAAATATACTCAGATCGGATAGAATGTTGGGAAGCTTTAAGTTAGATGTCGCTACCGTGTGGTCACATGCAGGTACAGTCAGTGTCAAAAGCTAACCACTCCCAATCCTGTAGTTTCCCTTTGGCTGTATGTAGTAGCTAGTCTGCTGCACATTACGTAACTTTTGATCATCACTGTACTAGAAATTTGTTGACACCTTGTGACTCACACATACAGTAGCAATTTGTCTCACGAATAAAGAAAAACTAACGACCAAAGTAACTCTAACTAATCTCCAAATATTTCCCCTATAAGTTAATAAAGTAACGTAAAATCATAACAGTGGCTGCTGTAACTAAATATTCTCAACAAATAGGTAATCAAATGTTAACAATCACTCTACATCAGCAATCCAAATCATTTTAAAACAAACCAAATAAATAAATTTAAAACTCCTCTTCCACTTCAAATTGTAAAGATCATCCAATGAAACATAGGCTATAGAATTTTTTGACATACTGAGAAAAATATTCACAAGCTGCATAGCTAGCTACAGACATGCAATGTTCGCTCAGCAATCAATCCATGTATTTTTTGTGCTTACAACTCTTTATAATTCAGGCTAGAAATTTAATTTTAAAAAAATATTTCAAAATATATTGGAGAAGAATCAATTTGATTCAAATTCAATGTCAAACAAGTGTCATAGGCCTACCTTCATCATAGAGTGTTACAGAAGCAACGAAACAAGAGAATATAACTCAAATTATATAAAAATACAATACAATCAAAAGTCAATCTCACAATCTTCACTGGAATTTGTGAACAAGATTTATCATTGATCATACATTTCTTGCATCTGAGTGTTTTTCAAGTGGCTATGCTCCTTTTTAGATTTCTCCAAAGAATGCATTTAATATTGCTTATTTCGGCCTTCTTGTCAGCACCTTCACTTTAAATCCTTATTTTACCTCTCTTTACCGTACTTTAATTTGTAGGTGTTTACTTTTGTTATAATATAATATACGTTTTCTTGCAATAATTCTGATATACATTTTCTTGTGTAATTGAGAAGTTGATGTTGTGGTAATTATTCATATTGAATGAAAATACTGTTTCATTTTTATTTAATTCTGATATTTCTTTTTGTTTAAAATCTATGCCAATCATTTCTTCCAGGTGTACTTTTGTAATTGTTTATGATGTCAATGTTCTTAATGATAATTGCTAGAGATGTTTGATTGTTTATAAGATTTATACAACAATCCTATTCATCACGTTATAGAGAAACTAAGTTGTATTTTTTCTTCAGGGCTATTTTTAATATAAACAAATTAAAAGGGTACTAAGATTTATATTTTTATTTACATAAACTGAGTTATTGTGGAACGGAAACTAGTATTCAATTACATTATCTACAATGAGAATTAATTAAGAGACGTGTGTGCACACGGAAATTTATAATTTAAAAAAAATTGTTGATCTTGGTGGAATTTTGCACCAAGTAGACAGGAGATGAAATTAAAAATATTGCAGATAAACTTATTAACAAATAAAAGAACCAAAACGAGTCACAAAAACCAAAACTCTAACACTTAACTTGAAAACCAATGAATACGCTGGAAATGTTCATGAAAAGCATGCTTTAGCGCAATACCTTGCACTGCATGATTCCTCTTTGTGAATTAGATCCTAATGATCCAATTGTTTCAAACTTATTCATTGCATTCCAAATTCTCCCCACACAATACAATATGACAAATATCTTCAAACTTTTCAAATGCATTACTTCCTTGGGAGCTTCCTATAATTTGGTATGCCATTGCGTTTTTATAAATTTTTAGAGTTTTCAATTATACTCCCCCATTGCAATATTTGTAATTCAATAGTTGAATCGGATATATTCAATAAGATCCAATTTTGATGAATGCATGCTCCTACTTAGTGCTTCTGAATTTTCTAGAGAATAATTTTGATTGTCATGGAATTTATATAACTTATTCTGGATGTAAATTTGAGAATCATACAACTCTAAATATCTTCCTAATATTGAGAATCATTCAAAATGAATAAATAAATTGATTCTTATGCTTGTAATAAATTGAATAGATCCTACATTCTAATGATATAGCTTGATCAACTATCAAACATTTCATTAATAAACTGTTGGGTTGTCCAAATGAATCTAATGGTACGTGAGTTGCATTACACTTCAGAAATTCAGAGATGATTCAAATTCAAGAGTTAATTCTGAAAGTGGTTATGAGTAACTTTTACAAGATTATGAGTAAAATACTCTCATCCACTTGCATTTCAAGATGCACATCTTCACTTCTTTAGTAATATTGAGTATGTTACTGGTCCATTCAGGTACCAGAATCGACTCATTTCAAATTCTACTCGCCTGGAACACTAGTTCCTCCATAATGAGTACATGCTGAATTGAAATGGGTAACCCAGCAATTGATCGACTCTCCATTATTTGTCCCAATGACCACTTCCCCGATATTAAATACATGCTGTATTGGTATCCCAGCAATTGATCGACTCTCCATTTGTCCCAATGACCACTTCCCCGATACTAAATACTTGCTATACTAGAATGGGTATCCCAGCAATCGATCGACTCTCATTTTAACCAGAAGAGACCACTTCTTCCATTATGAATACTTTCGGTATTGAAAATACTATCCCAGCAATTGATCGACTCTCAATTTCACCAGAAGACCACTTCTCCCATTATTGATACTTTCGGTATTGAAATGGGTATCTCAGTGATTGACCGACTCTCCATTTGTCCAATTAACCACTTGTCCGATAATGAGTACTTTCTGTATTGAAATGGGTATCCCAACAATTGATCGATTGTGTTGTTGTCCAGATCACCAATTCTTCCACAAGTGGGCGTTGCTGACCGACCCTGACGACATAGCCGGCGGACCAAAGGGTTACCTCAAATGTGATATCAGTGTCATCGGAAAGGGTGACACTGTCAAAGTGCCTCCCAAAAGCGAAAAAGATGAAGACGATATCGAAGCGTAAGTATCGTACAAGTTCCTGAATCCATATTCATTCATATTTAGTCACAATTACTACCTTGCAAACTGCAGGGGTAACTACCCTCCCCCATTGAATTGTAAACCCAAAAAATATCGTCAGTAGTCATTCTAAACACTACTGACCTTTTTGGGGACACCCAAGATCAGGGCACCCTTGCATAGTACTACATACAGTGAAACTACTACACTTGAGAAAAAGCACAACTTACCCTTGATCATGCACAAAACTGTTTCTCTTCCAATATATAATACAGATCTCTCCAATTCTTTCTTTCTAATAAGTCTACGCTATTAAAAGTGAAATACTGATCTTGATAAGTTTTGTGAAAGTTATAAATTAATGAGAAATAGAATAATAGAGGAAAAAGAAACACAATTGAAATGGAATCAATTGAGGATTGAAAAGTAAATATCCTGATCCTGGTAAGTTTTGTGACAGTTATAGATGAATGACAGATAGAATAATAGAGAAAATGGCATTAGTGGCCGAAACATGTCGTTACGAAATAATTTAAAAAGGGTACTAAGATTTATATTTTTATTTATAATAATAGAGAAATATGAGACACAATGGAGGTGGAATCAATTGAGGAGGATATAATATATCTCTTGATGAATATCTTGATGGTTGATGATTATGACCACGCAAGCTCGAGACCATACCATACAAACAAGATAAACATGCAGCACAGCATTCAGCAACATGGGGAACATTCGATTAAAAAATCAGCTGATAGTTGCAGTGATAGTAGTTTTAATTTTTCTGCTCAAAATTTTCAAGTTTATTTCAATATTATTGAAACTTTTGGATTGTTTAGTGTTATTTCCGGCTCTTATCAACCCTTCGAAATTCAAAATTCATCAGTCATATCTCGAATACGTATTCTCTGAGTGTTAATCTTTGGTGAAAACAGAAATTTTAAACTTAACCTCACTTTGGACTATTTATGTGCCAAAATCAAGGAATTGAAGAAGTTTTGGGCAATTGCCTGTTTCTCTTTCCAAATATCGTGTTTGTGACTGTTCTAATAAATGAATAAATGAATAAAACAGGCAAGCTCCCATTTGAAAGGCATTCTAAAAAAAGGCACATTGAAAGGAATTTTAGAGTTTCCTTAGGCGTAGATTTCTTCATTCCTATTACTTCTTCTCATCACATCTCTTGTGATTCTAAAGATTTCTAAAATTTCATTTTTTTCTAGGAATTTATTACTACCGGACGGAGTTCCAGTCGAGCGACAAAGGGCCAGATTCATTGTGAGAATTTACCGGGCCGACGGATTACCGAAAATGAACTCTACGATAATGGCTAATGTCAAAAAAGCATTCACAGGAGAAGTTAAAGACTTGGTTGATCCCTACGTGCAAGTGTCATTTGCTGGGCTTGTGGTACGTATTTTTCCATAAAATATTCCCAACCCATCCACATTTCATATAATTTATAATTTTTCCATGCATTTATATAACCTATAAAATAAATTAATCCTAGTACTAATCAAACAATACATTACCTCCAATCAATACAGATCGATTGTATTGGTCGAACTGGTCAGCTTTGAGAGTGTTATCCAGCTTCCAGCTTACTTGAATTTTTGACAGACTGAGATATTGGTATTATTGGATGCGTTTTCCCTTCCTTCTACATGAGGGATACTCTTCTAAAAATTTCAAGTGACAGTGTTTTGTATCAATGTCTTTCTTATTCAGGTTTCCCTGACACTCATCAACTGACTATACTGTATAACAGTTTAGAACTAGTACAGAACTGTTTCAGTTGATAAATTATTCTTCACTATAGGCTACCTACTTACTTATAGCACATAGACTTTACCAAAATTATAAAGATCGCACAATGAATCGGGAAATCTAGACACAGAAAGTAAATTGAGCAACTTCATTAAGACATTACCTAACTTCGTCAAAACATTCGAAACATTCATGGGCGATACCATTCCGTGATTGGTCGAAGCTGCAAGCACCGGATTGGCTGTAAATGTCACTCAGAGCTAACAAGAAATGGCGGATTTCGAAAGCTAGCAGGAGATTGTATTTTGATAGCTTTATGGAAAACAAAAAAGAAAATCACACAAAGAGAAAGCTGATAATCAAGATTAGCATGTTGACTTGCATCTGTAGTGAGATTTACTATAACTTATCAGCTTTGGTTAAATGGGTAGAGTTGTTAACATTTCTGAGGAATGCTAAGAGTTTCAAGTGAAACTCATTAAAATACATGTCCTCCTTTCACATAATTGTAATTCAATTAATAAGAAATGTTTTTCCATGCCGATTCCTAATTCAATTTCAATTAATATATCCTATCATCACCAACCGACGCTTATATCTTCTGCAAAACTTCAAAGGCTGCGCGTCATAACATGATCAAACATGATCAATTGTGGAATAAGATGTGATTGTGACCTATTTTTGGACAATTTCTATCCAAATTTGAGAAAGGAACAGTTTTGGGCTTTAAGCTTGTTGTTCCATTTCAAAAGCAGCACATCAAACATTCATAATTATTGTATTGTTCCAGGGTAAGACATCAGTACGAAAGCACAGCTACGCTCCAGTGTGGAACGAGCAGTTAGTTTTCAACGAGATGTTTCCTCCTCTTTGTCAGCGAATCAAAATCCAGTTGAGGGACAATGACCCAGTCAACAACACAATCATTGGCACACATTTCATTGACCTCAAGACAATATCCAACGACGGCGAGAAAGGTGGTAAATGGCTTTCCCTTTCTTCTACTCTCACTCTATGGATTAGTGTTAGACTAGTAGGCACTATATGCACTAGGCTAAGAGATTAACAGAATATGTGCACCGTAGTGTATTAGTGATATAGTGGTCTAGTGATGTGGTGTGTAGTCCTTTCTAGATTTGAAGATAGCAGTAACATTATTAAAAAATATATATTCTGTGAATTCATCTTGAATCATTAAAAGGGAACGCACACATCAGCAGACAGATTGGTACAAATCATGAAGAGCACCTTTTCAGATAAAAAAACACTCTCCACTTGTTCTGGACTGGACTAATGTATTGTGAAAAAAACAATTTCAATATTCAGAGAAACAGGAAGCACTTTTGATGAAAATCGAATATAGAATCGAGTTTGATAGAGTCTTTGGAACATTCTATATGAATAGATTACTATAATAATATTTTCAGGATTGAGGATAAAGTTTTATTGATACATCTCGTTCTCTTTTTTCAATCCTCTTAGTATGTTTCTTATCTATTCTATTCTTGGCATCATGCTATTCTTGATAACAATGTTGTATCAATACGTTAGTCCAGAACAAGTGGAGAGTGTTTTTGGATCTGAAAAGGGGCTCTCCATGATTTTTATCAATTTCTCTGCTGATAAGTACGTGCCCTTTTGATTCAATATGAATTTGCCCTTTTGATTTCCTTTGATTCAATGATTCCCTTTTGATTCCCTTTGATTCAATGATTCCCTTCTGATTCCCTCTGATTCAATGATTCCCTTTTGATTCCTTTTGATTCAATGATTCCCTTTTGATTCCCTTTGATTCAATGATTCCCTTTGATTCAATGATTCCCTTTTGATTCCCTTTGATTCAATGATTCAATTTTGATTCAATGATTCAAGATGTATCCACAGAATAATGTTACTGCTAGAGATTTTTTATCAAACATTTTTTGATATGTTTTAAATATTATTGGAGCGTCATATCATCGTTTTAGATCATGAAGAGTATCTTCTCAGATACAAAATCATTCTCCACTTTGCGCTGGACTTTAGATTATCATTATTGTCACTTTGAATTACCAATAAAACATCAACTGTTGTCAATAAAAACGATGGCTTCTCAACCCTAAAAAAATGATTCTCGTAGGCTATAAATACTTTGGTATCAGGGTAACCGAGAGCTCTTCTGTTACAAGTTACAGTAGGAGTGTAGGAGTGAGAGAAAGTCAAAATCATGGACTTTCATAATTTACGATTCCGAACCTTTCAAGGCGTTCTTAAATCCTGGAATTTCTTGAATTCTGTCATTTAAGGAATGTCAGAAGCTATATAATTATACAGAGTGTTCTGAAAACATAATTCAGGGCGTGATTCCTCACATCAAAAGAAGAAAAAAAATCCAATTAACATAGGTGCGAAAATGCTTGGTTACCAAGTTATACAGGGTGAAAGATTTCGTCTGAATTTCAGTTCCCCTGCTGAAACGAAGCCCTACGGGTATTTGTTGGCTGTTAATTAAGATGTACAATTTAGTGTACTTTATGTAAAATGAACTGAAAATGGAATAAAACCGTTTCCAGATCTGTAGCTACAGTAATTTTTAAGATATGTGACGAAATACGCGAAACTTAGTCCCGAAAAGACATGTTCCTTTAAGGTTTGAAGCAGATTTACTATGATAAATCAATGAACATCTGAATTGTTCATCTTGAACATCCAATGTTCATTCAATGTTAAATCTATGAATCTATATCATTATATGATTAATCAATGAACATTAAAATCAATCAATTTCATATGTTAAATCAATGAACACAGAATATTTTTCTACAGAGCTTGTAGAAAATTTAATTTGGAAGAGAGAGATGTGAAATGAGTCTATAATAGACAAATGCAACCTTTAAAAAAAATCCTAATTACATACAAAACGCATGAAAAGAGAGCTTAACAGACTTTGTCTATTTCTCATGCGTTTTGTATGAAATTAAGGATTATTACTTTCCTTGCCCTATTACCATAGGTAAGGAAAGTATTGCTTTCCGAAAAAAATTAAGGTACCCCAATTTCTAAATTTCTATACGTTTCAAGGTCCCCTGAGTCCAAAAAAACTGGTTTTTGGGTATTGGTATGTATGTGTGTGTGTGTGTGTGTGTGTGTGGTGTGTGTGTGTGTGTGTGTGTGTGTGTGTGTGTGTGTGTGTGTGTGTGTGTGTGTGTGTATGAGTGTATGTGCGTCTGTGTACACGATATCTCATCTCCCAATTAACGGAATGACTATAAGGATTCGACACGAACAATTTCAATCAAATGCAATTCAAGATGGCGGCTAGAATGGCGAAAATGTTGTCAAAAACAGGGTTTTTCGTGATTTTCTCGGAAACGGTTCCAACGATTTTGATCAAATTCATACCTAAAATAGTCATCGATAAGCTCTATCAAATGCCACAAGTCCCATATCTGTGAAAATTTCAGGAGCTCCGCCCCATCAATGCAGATAGATTCCCAATTATCAGGCTTCAGATACAATTGAAACAAAAAAATTAAGTGGAGTAGATTGAGCATGAAAATCTCTACAATTAATGTTCAGTAACATTATCACCTAAAATTGAAAATAAGCTTCAATTCGAGAAAATATGATTATTCAATTGCAAATTATTGTTGATTCTATTAAATCATTCACTATGAAGAGATAGCAGACCTCATGTGTGTCTCCAGCGTTATTGCCCTGTCACCAGCTGACTCAAATATTTGAATAGTAGCTTTGAGATGCGCGGGAACACTAGCGTCAGGTGATCAATTTTCATAACGGCAAGGAAAGTTGTGTGAGTGCGCCACACCAGATTTTTCTTTAATCAGCAGGGGAACTGAAATTCAGATGGAATCTCCAACCCTGTATAACTTGGTAACCAAGCATTTCGGACCTATGTTAATTGGAACTTTTTTTTCTTCTTTTGATGTGAAGAATCACGTCCTGACTTATGGGCACCTTTTCCAGAACACTCTGTATAATTTATCAAATATTATTCATTCTACTATCAAAGATATCTTTTTATAACATTTCTGATAGTCCATCAAAGATACCTTCTTAAAAGATATTTGATAGTCCGATATTGGTTTGATGGTAGCGTTGTTTGTTTGTTTAGCGTTTATGTGAGCTTATTTGAGTGCAGGTTTCCTGCCGACGTTTGGCCCCACGTTCATCCACGTGTACGGCTCCACACGCGACTACAGCCTCATCGACGAGCACTCGACGCTGAACAGTGGGCTCGGCGAGGGTGTGTCCTACCGGGCGAGGCTGCTCGTCGCCATTCGCACTGAGATCACAGACAACGTCGACATGGCGCCCTCACAGGTCGAGGTCGAGCCTACCTATCCCATCACTGAGGTCAGTTCACTTCTTTTCAGTTATTTCTTATTCATTTTTACATGAAAATTTTTAGTTCTAATTCATTTTTACATAGATAGTTTTATTCCCAATTCAAGTTCTTCTTCCTCCTCTTCCGGTTCTTACTGTTTTTCTCCTCCACCTTCATTTCTAACTCCTTCTCCTATTTCTACTTCCAACTCCTCCAAATTTTCATTCTACTTCTCTACCTACTCTTGTCTCTTTCTTCATCCATCTCCTTTCCTCCCTCTTCCTCATCATCTGTTTCTTCTTTTTTCCTCGCCTTCATACATCCTTCATCACCACTTGCTCATCCTTTTGCTTCTTCTCCTCTTCACCCTCATCCTTCTCCAACGTTTTCTCTACATCTAATAGTTCTCTGCTTATCTTCTCCTCCTTCTCTCCTCACTCCTCCTTCTTCATTTTCTGTTTCTTCTCCTCCTCCTTGTCTTCATACTTCCCTCCTGCCTCTTCACCAATTACTAATCCATCTTCTGCTTCTTCTTATCCTTCCTCTGCTCAATCATCTTTCTTCTTCTTCGTCTTATCCTTCCCCTCCCATTTATTCTTCACAACCTACTTCTACTTTTTCTTTTTTTTTCTTCTCTTCACTCTTCATCTCAGTCACCTCCTCCTCCTCCTCCTTCTTGTTTCTCTTCTCCTTCCCTCCTTTTTCTTTTCTTCTTCTTCTTCTTGTTTTACTTCTTCTGCTCATTATGCTACTCCTACATGCCCTCCTACATTCATTCATTATTCTCCTCCTACATTTTTATGTTTCCTCAACCTTTTTTACCCTTTCTTGTCATCATTCCACTCTCCTTTCTTCATTCCCACCTACTAATCATTCTTCTGTTTCTTTCAATTCTTCTCTTTATTCTTCACCCTCTTAACTATTTCCTCCTCCATCTTACTATTCGTCCTTTCCCTCTCCTCTTCTTCTTCTTTCTTCATCTTCTTCTTCTTCCTCTTCTGCTACTTCTACACCACTTCTCAAATTCCTACATTCTGCACCTCCCACATGCATCTTCTTCTCATTCACCTCCTCACTCTTTTCTCCATCCTCCCGCTCTTCTCTCTTCTTCACCACCTACAAATTCTTTCTCTGCTTCATTCTTTCATCCTAATCCTCCTCTTCATTCTTCATTTCTCTTTCATTCTACTTTTCTTCCCTTTCTTTTCTTATTCTTCCTGTTTCTCTTCTTCTTCTTCTTCTTCCTCTTCTTCTTCTTCTTCCTCTTCTTCTTCTTCTTCTTCTTCCTCTTCTATTTCTTAGTCTTGTTCACTTGCTAGAGCAGAGAGCAGTAAGTAGCTTTCTATCCTTTTTTCAATAGAGTACATCAACCGCTGAATATTCCATATTGTCAAATTCAATCAACAAATTCATAATACTGTAACTCTTGAATGTTGCAGACTTCCTACGCAAAGACTGAAGAATTTTTTCTATTCACAACGATTCTGGAGGCGTCGATGATTGACAAGAAGCTGGGCGAGAAGCCACTCTTCTTCGAGCCGATGACGCATGACAGAACCTACTACTTCCTTCCCTACTGGGACGACAAGCCATGCATGCATGTCAGGTCTCTCTGGCCCGACTATCGGCGCAGAATGTACAACTCCAACATGATCGCCAAAATTGTCGAGAAGTTGGTGAGTCCAACAATTATAAATTTGTTAAGGATCACAGAATATATGTTGAAGATTATTCATTTGTTAAGAATATACAACTCCACACCACCATAAATACAAATATTCAGTACAGAAGGATTCTTGAGGATCCTCAAAGAATATTGCACTAATAGCTTGACGAAAGATATTTGTCTATTCATGAAATATAGTTTTATTGAGGATTATTCAACAGTATTATTAGATCTTTCCGACAACAAATCTGTCTAGTTATGTTCTTCACAAGGGAGAAGGACTGGATAGACGATGAAAATATAAGAAAAAATGGGATATGCAATCTTGAGTAATTCTCGATTCTATAACATAAGAATGAATGGAATGTGCAATCTTAATTTAATATTTCCAAAGTATTTTGAAGAACATTTCTTGCTTAGAGCGTTTCTTGAAGAACTTGCCGACAGCAGATTTGTCTAAGAATGTTCTCCGAAAGATGAATACTTATACAATGTTAAGGTAGACGCACAGAGATCGTCATAGGACGGACGGCACGCATCGGATTATTAGATTTGATGCATTGTTTTCAATTGGAGTGCGCATACCTATACGGATGCGGAAAGTTTTCGACCAAACCATGGAGGTGCCAAGAAGGTGGTAGTCGTATGTGTGGCGGTATTACAATGTGAAAATACAAAATTTAACATATAAAAATATCATTTGATTTATCATTGACTGGTGCAAAGAGTACAAGACCATTCCAAGATTCTATCGACAACAGATCAGTCGATAAAAAGAGATATCTCTTTCTATGACGGTCCACAAATCAATTAACGGTATGTGAATGAAATGCTTATGAGTTTGATGAATATTTATTCTAATTATTTGATGATTCTTCCTGGGTAATATCAAGAATAGCTATACATATATACATACATAGATTGTTTATTCTATGCAAGCCTAATAAAATATATAGATTGTTTACTCTATGGCTCAAGCTTATTGAAATATATAGATTGTTTATACTGAAATATTTATTGTTTATAATGATATATATAGATTGTTTATTCTATGGCTCAAGCCTATTGAAATACATAGATTGTTTATACGGAAATATTTATTGTTTATAATGAAATATATAGATTGTTTATTCTATGGCTCAAGCCTATTGAAATACATAGATTGTTTATACTGAAATATTTATTGTTTATAATGAAATATATAGATTGTTTATTCTATGGCTCGAGCCTATTGGATCAAGCCTAGATTGTCTTTCTCAATATATACAGTATGAGATTTTTGGAAATTTCAAGATGTTCACTTCGAATTGTTGGTGACAAGAGATGTGTCTAGACATGTGTTTCCCCAGGAAGAAGGTCTGAGCGAGGTTAGCAGTCTGATTGATGGCGAGGAGGGTGCAGCCGAGAGGAAGCTCCGAGCCGTCCTCGACGAACTGAGTTCGAGCTGCGCCAAGTACACATCTGTGGCTCGGGGAAACAGTTCGGGCTCGGGGGTTGGGCGGACCAAGCTCGACAAGGAGAGGATGAAGTTGTGCCTCAGGGATATCGTGAGTAGTCAACAATTACCAGAAATATTTTAATAACTTTTGAACAATTAATTACGACATAGCAGTCAGGTAATTGGCAATCAGATACCTGACTGTTATGTCGAAAGTAATTGTTCAAAAGTGATTATTTAACAAGCAGTTCGTAATGGAATCAAACATTGAAGAGAAATATTTTAATGAATTTTGACTATTTTATCAAGTATCAAAATACGGGAAACAGTCATGCGTTAATTACATTCTTCAATCATTGTTATAATTTTTGAAAAATAACATCACTCAGATGACTGCAAGGAAGAAGATTGACTAATTGATTTTTTATTTTGTGCTAGGTCTAGACAGGCCTATTGTAACATGCCAGAAGAGGGATAATATACAAAGATAGAGATAGATATACAGAAAGAGTAGATTTAAGTGGTGCATCAAAGATTTCATTGATACATTCTGCTATTACGTTATAACATTACAAACAAAAAATTATCAATTAGCCTATAATCCTCACGAAGAGAAACTGAATCAGTACAATCATATATTATTGCATGTCGTTTGAGATGAGTATATAGACCTACAATCTCCGTCTTGATGTCTTGATCAATCAAATTGTGAATGCTTTAGCATTGTAGCATTAGACTTGAAGTCTCATGAAATTATTAAAGATTTTATTTCATTGTTCTCCAGAGTAGATAACACTAAACTTACTTTCACTTTCAATAACTTTAGGTTTTTAATTCTCACGGAGAGAGAAAGATTCAATACACTCATATTATTTGCCTTCTGGTGTGAAAAATGATCTAAATGATTCCATATAGTTGAATCAAATGTGAATACTTCTCATGATATGAAATCATTCAGGATTTTGTTCTTTTTTTCTCCAGGAACAAATCGGTAACATGGCCAGAAATTTGAAAGCGTTGGTGACCAAACATTCGTTCAAGGACAGACATAAAACAGCCGCATCTTACCTACAGAAGCTCAAGTTCCTCATCGAAGATGTGAGTAAAAAACACTTAAAACACTACTGATTGAAAATAATTGAATAAACATTCTAAAAATTGATTCCCTAAATGAAATATACATAATCCATCGGTCTACCTACATATTTCTACCAATAACGAACTCCTATATTGTTTTCAATATCATAGATAAAGTGGATTCAAAACTTGATTGTTTCCTATTCCTATTTCCCTTTACTGGAACTATAACGCCCTATCTATGAAGTGAAACGGTTAAAATACCTGATGAAGTACAACTATCCGCTATCTTTGAATATCCTTCATTTCTTTCCTCATCATCCAGATATCCTTCTACTCTTCGCTTTCCTCATCCTTTTATCTATCAATTTTCAAAAATATAATAATACCCAATACTATGATTCAATATTATAGAAGCAGACTTCACTAAAGAGGGAAATCTAGAACACCCTATCCATAAAGGTAAACGATTAAAATACCAGATGAAGTCAAAGTTTCCACTATCGTTGAATATTCTTCATTCATTTTTCTTTATTCAGATACCGTTCTACAATTCGCTTTCCTCATAATTTCATATCAATTTTCAAAACTATCTAATACCTCAATAATATTTTTCAATAATATAGAAGCAGACTCGCTATTGTTGATGCAGTTAAATTTCAGTTGTGCTAACAAAATATGAATGAACAACTACTCAGATGTCATTTTGAGGTTGCCAACTGCATGTCCTGAAAGTTTCATCTGAACCAATCGAGACGTTTCTCAGGAGTAGTAATAAAATTTGACTGATTTTTTTATTGAATGACCCTGGTAGTAACTGAGTGCATTTTCAATTCCAGCCTCAACATTCATTACCAGACATTTTCATCTGGCTGATAAGCAGTGGCAAACGAACCGCCTACCAGAGGATACCAGCCAGGGATCTCATCTATTCGATAGTCGATGAAGAATCGGGAAGGCATTGTGGCAAAGTGCATTCGATATTTTTGAAGGTATTTTAACCTGTTATCTCTTATTATATGAGAATATAATAATCATTTTTCATATTCATCAATGTATAGGTCTCTTATCCAGAAAACTATGAGAGCTTCAATGATTTGTTATGAATATTGCAATGCACAGTATGATGTACTAGTAGACTAGTTTTTACGAGATTATTGTTTCATGGTCAATTTTGTAATTCACCTAAAATATTATTCAATATCATGCCTTATACTTATTATTATGTTATATCATAAAGGACTATTAATGTTATTCACCTTCTAACTCATTGATCCCAGTTTACCCACTTAACAAAACACGTGAAAAAATTTTAAATAATGAGATCAGAATATTGCGAGTCAATGAATGATTCCTGTCTCTCTGAAGAATTAAATATCACCACTACTCTCAATAACATTTGAAAACAAATTCATGATGGAGGTGTTATTCAATTAAATACCCATGAAATCTCAAGAAGGTGCACTCAATAAGGCTAAATGAGTGCAAACTCATGCACTTCATTTATTCTTGATTGATAAGTAGAAACTTCAACTTCATTTTTTCAACCAAAACATAGAAAATCATAGAATAAACACTCCCGTAACTCTTGATTATAACTCTGATTATTATTGGAAATACATTGTTCCTGATCTAATATCTTGTTAAGGGTTCCTCATGTTAAATTTATATAAAAATGAAAAATCAACTTACTCACTTGAGAAATTTAGTAATGAAATGAAGTTAAAAAGGGTACCTATTTCTGATTTTCTAATTTTTTCATTCTTCCTGATGATTATTGGGAATTTGTGAATTTTCAGTTGCCTGGTAAAAAAGGCCTGGGACCGAGTGGCTGGGCGATACAAGCCAAATTACAGGCCTACATGTGGCTGGGTCTAGTCAAGCACAAGAAGAACTTCGTCAACGGACTCACGAAAGGATACGAAATTTCACACGAGATCAGGAATGCTGAGAGACCTAGAGCGTTACCACCGTCTATGATACATTATAAAGAGAAATATGTGAGTATATTTTCATTTTATTATATAAAAAAAAGAAGTGATTAATCAACCGGTACAATATCCTTTGGAACATTAATTTGAAAAATATCAAAGAGCTTTGAGTTCCGTCTATAATTATCATTATAAAAGTAGGTAGTGATTATGTAACCAGTACACTTTCTTTTAAAACATCTAAAAAATTCGAAGAGCCCTGAGTTCATTTAAGCTTTCAAATCGAATTTCTGCAGAAATTGATCACTATCTAGTGATTCTTCTTCTGGTGCCTATCCGTTACCGAATGTTGGCAATCATTCAGGCAATTATAACTTTGTTGACAGCCGCTCTAAGAAGTACCGCGGTGGACTCTGCAAACCATGTTCTCAAATTCTTCAACCAGGAAATTCGTCTCCTACCAACACCTCTCCTGCCAAGAACTTTACCTTGAGATTAGTGATTAGTAAATAATAATTATTCACTAATTATTAATTACTGCAGTCATGCGTTAGTGAATTAGAAGTGAGAAGTTGTCGTTGCTTCTTGCTCTTACACAATTTCTTTCTCTTCCCTTCCAATATCAGCTATCACAATAACACATTCTGCTCATTATATCATCTTCTGATTATGTCAATGGAATTAATTCTAATATAGTACAATACTGAATGTGTAATTCACAATGAAAATAAAAAATAACTCTCTTTTCTGCATGATAAAATGAAATGCATTTCACTCTTGATGGGATGCTTTGTAAGCCTGTTGCAAAACTAAACAAACTTGACATGATTAATACTATATCAATCAGAAACTAGTCTAAGATGAATAAGTCTGAATGTGATTCAAATATTTTTGAAAACTAATAACTGTAATTTATTTTCCAGCCATTCCAAATGAGAGCATACATGTATCAGGCACGATCACTGATAGGCTCTGATGCATCAGGACTGTCAGATCCATTCGCGAGAGTCATCATTGGAGAGTATTGTAAAACGACTCAGGTAATCCATTTTTTGTCAATGATAGAATTAAATCATGCGTTAGATTTTCATAGATAATGTTCTCAAACAACCATAGACGTTCTTAGTTGACAAAGTACGGATGATGAATGAAGAAACATTCTTTATTCTTTATTGGTTCATACAATAAGTACATCTTCGAAATGATAGGAAAAGAGAAAAGGTAACCTTGTGCTATTCCTCTCCCAAATTTAGATAAGTATACACATAGTCCAAAAAAATCTGGTGTGGCGCACTCACACAACTTTCCTTGCCGTTATGAAAATTGATCACCTGACGCTAGTGTTCCCGCGCATCTCAAGTCTACTACTATTCAAAGATCTAAGCCAGCTGGTGACAGGGCAATAACGCTGAAAACACACGAGGTCTGCTATCTCTTCATAGTGAATAATTCAATAGAATCACAGTTGCCAACAGTTTGCAATATTGGATAATCACATTTTCTCGAATTTCGAGCTTATTTTCAATTTAGGTGAAAATGTTACCAGACATTAATCGTAGAGATTCTCATGATCATTCTTTTCCACTCGGAATGTAAGGATTAAATTGTATCTGAAGCCTGATAATTCAGAATCTAAAATCAAACTTTGCATAGATGGGGCGGAGCTCCTGAAATTTTTACAGATATGGGACTTGTGGCAGTTGATAGAGCTTATCAATGACTATTCAAAATATGAATCTGATCAAAATCATTGGAGCCGTTTTCGATAAAATCGCGAAAAACCCTGTTTTGACAACATTTTCGCAATTTTAGCCGCCATCTTGAATCGCATTTGATCGAGATTGTTCGTGTCGGATCTTTATATTGTAAGGACCTTACGTTCCAAATTTCAAGTCATTCCGTTGATTGGGAGATGAGATATCGTGTACACAAACACTCATACACACACACACACACACACACACACACACACACACACACACAACATACAGACCATTACCCAAACCACTTTTTGGACTCAGGGGACCTTAAAACGTATAGAAATTTAGAAATTGAGGTACCTCATTTTTTCGGAAAGCAATACTTTCCTTACCTATGGTAATAGGGCAAGGAAAGTAATGAAACGTATAAAAAACATGAAATTATGGTACCTTAAATTTTTGGCAAGCAATACTTTCCTTACGTATGGTAATAGGGCAAGGAAAGTAATAGGTTAAGTCTTGTTGTTCACTTCACAAAATTTTCAGTCTAATTATTTTCACAAAGTAGTTTTCTAATTTAGATGAATTCATATTGATCGGAAGATGATAATGATGAAGAGGTATCATGAATGATACTAGATATTGAATATTATAAGTGTTATAAAAACCATGAGTATGACGGTTAAATATTATTATAATACGCTGATAGTAATAAGTTATACACTGAATAGGAACAAAAATATTAATACTAAATGAAATATTCAAATGTGGGCTCCATTACGCTATATAGCCTGGTTACAATATTACTTCAGTATACATTTTCTAAGAGAATTAAGTTATAATAAATATGTGTATTTTCGCAGGTTATAGACGAGACACTTAGTCCAACGTGGGATGAACTACTGGTGTTTGACGAAATTCTAATCTATGGAAGTACAGATGAAATCAAGAAAGAACCGCCAACAATCATCATTGAAATATTTGACCAAGATAAAGTGGTAAGAATCATGATAATTAATTCTATCTATTATACATTTTACAATTATTTCATGAGACAAAGTTGCTGA
Organism: Nilaparvata lugens; assembly: GCF_014356525.2. NCBI lineage: Eukaryota > Metazoa > Arthropoda > Insecta > Hemiptera > Delphacidae > Nilaparvata > Nilaparvata lugens. Next base: position 59,906,801 of record NC_052509.1, read on the forward strand.
GAGAAATGAGTAGGGGATAGAAGGATCGTTAGGTTCATGATCATATTCCAGAGATTCTGGGAAAGGGTTTGTGAAAGCTTCATAAGAGAATTATTAAATAAATTAATTGAATAAAATACTGGAATTCTTCACAGTAAGTATACATAATTGATCTCAAGTTAGCAATTCCATGATATTCCAAGAAAAGAGCGGCCTACTCATTATGATGATAGTAGATAGTAAAATATCATTGATGCAAATTACTGAGATATTGTAATTATTCAAATGCTAATGAATTAATTATTATTATTGAATGAAAATCCAAATTAAATGCTATAATATTCACCCCGAAGACTTCTGCTACTGCAAATATTGACTTAAGGTGCGTACAGATATACGCGCCGCGAAATGAGCAATTCACTTTTAATCAGCTGACTATATCTGTATTTTTACAGAAACGGTAAGATACAGATATTAAAAGCTTGGCATCAGCTGATTGAAAGTGAATCTGTAAATCTGTACGCACCTAAAAGGGTAAACAGGTAGATGGAAATTCGATGAGCGCTACTATGCAAAAATTGCTTACTTTGCCAAAAATATAGATGGTCCAATGTAAGAAGTCCAATGTTTTCTCCTGGAATACCAGAATATCATTGAGTTATCTTGTTGAAAAATTAATATTTGAAACAATACGTGTTGGGACTGCTAAATATTATTACAAGTGTCGCTAGAATTGACGTTTTAAAGATAACTCTACATCTATTTGCAAATTGAAACGAAATGTATTATTGAACAGCGAAATCCAGGCTTAAGCATCCGCCAATAGAAGCACAGTTTAAAATATAATGACATAATATCATCACCCAATAGGAGCTTAACAATAGGTTGAGAGAGGAGCGCTCTTCAAGCAGACGCTTGTCATGTTTCTCCTATTTTACTCTGTGCAATTTTTTGGTTTCAAAAATGAAAATGTCATTGAAATTTTTCTCAATCATAACTGATTGTTGGAATCTTAGAAAGCCTGCTATTTCTGTACTAATATTGTGATATAAAATAAATTGGTTGATAAATGTGAATAGACTATGAATATGTTGCTCTGTAGTGAATTATGAATATAGTAAAAGCCTGTTATTTCTGTTCTAATATTGTGTTCATTAGTAAATTAAAAATTAAATAAGAATAAGTTACAAATTTGTTATTCTGGAGTAAATGATAGGTATTGTATTCAATGAACTAAAACATCATAATTAAATAAGAATAAGTTATAAATTTGTCACTCTAGAGTAAATAATGGATATTGTATTCAATTTACTAAAACATCATAATAATTTGATCCTTATTCATTATTTTATCCGATCAATTTCAAATACTGACTTGCGAATTGTTTATGGAGTCTATTTACTGCAAATTCAAGAGACGAGTAATTTAAATCCTCATTTTAACAGGGAAAGTCAGAGTTCATCGGGAGAGCTCTAGCGAAACCACATGTGAAATTATTGGATGAACCCTACGAAAAACCAAATTTTCCGCCTTGCCTTGAATGGTATGATATACAGAGAGGACCAGAAAGAGCTGGAGAACTACTAGCAACGTTTGAACTATTACAGGTAAGTATTTCAAGCATCGAGCTTCCTTTCTCAAGTTCGAGCTTGCTCTTTTGGGGAAGTAGTTCTGTAAAATAATTGATTTATTCTGTAAAATAATTTCATCATTACAGTGTATATTATGGTATAGTTTAATTAATTATTTGTAAAAGAATAAATAAATAGATGAATATTTACTGGAGCAGCTTTCTTCACTCATTACAAGTGAGAGAGGAAACTACAAAGTAAGAGGAATTGAAAACAGAGGCGAAAATGAAACAACATTCTCCTTGAAGATGTCATATCAGCTTCAAGATTAAATTAAATCGATCCGAATCACACACCATGAGCAGAATATCATTTCTCAAGAACTTAGAATCTCACAATTCAAGTTATCTAGGGGTGTTTTTACTGTTAAAGCAAATGAATAGCATTCATCCAAAGACAAAATGCTCAATCACTCGTGAAATTAACACTCGAACTTCTAATCTTTGATCCAATTACACTGCATTTCTAACTGGGTTCCACTCTGTATTTTTCAAGTTTAGAAGCTATGTAGAAGTTAATGAGTTTTTCTGGTATGTACGGCTTCAAGATACGTTTCCAATGAAACCAGAATCACAACCTGGCCAAAAATGGAATTGAACAAAAAATAGTACTTCTCTTTCGTTTCTATCTTTTCTATTGATAACGGAGATTTTCCTAAATTATGAATATAAAGACTAGAATTCCGATTTCCGTTGTTACACCATAATCAATGAAATCAATCTCTAGTGAACTAAATTTTTTGTTTTTGCAGTTGAAAAAAGCTCCCGATAAAGTAGCGGGTGCCGATCTACCTGACCTTCCTCCGCCAAAAGAACTGCTCCACCCTTCGTCACAGCCCTGCTCCGAGGATGGAACAGCAACCACATCACTCGCCCTGTTACCCGTTCCAAGGGGAATCAGGCCTACTCTTGCCAAATATAGGTAAGCTCCATACCAAATAGTAGATGAATACATTCTTATGACAATAATTCAGTACACTCTAGTAACAGACAATTATGATAACTGACAGTTTCAAATTCCGGTGTTTAAACTGATAATGTGACTCATTATCTGCCTAGCCCTCGCTTCAGCTCCAGGTCCATGTGGGAATGAATCAACAAGCTAGAATTAAAAATTCAATTAAAATGTCACATTGTATCATATAAACTTGGTATGGATTTTTTCTGTATGTAAATATTGAAGAGAAAATGCATTCATTTCTATAAGAATTCAAATTCAAATCTCAACTTTTCATCACTGGCAATCAGTAATTTTATGACACATTCTGGAAATCGTGAAATTTCATGAATTCGAATAGATTTCATATTCCATCAATTTGAAAGTACCTATTGCAGGAATATAATGTATGATTTGATCCCTGTTAGAATTCCTAGATTAGAATTACATCCTCCATATCATCCAATTATTGACAATCAATATTTCAATCAGCCTAGTTTTTCCTCCAATGTCATAATTATATTATGATTATAGTTTTATACAAAAAATAAATAAATGAATCCCTACTATTCTGATAACTAGAAATCACTGAAATATATTGAATGAAAGTCATGGAAAATTAGTTGCTGGATCCTGGATATGTAGTACTAAACTTTGAGTGCATGGAGTTTCGTAAATAGATTTATCACTACAAAATTGAATTTTGGATTGTTGTGTTGCTCTCAGTTTGATGTATGGAATATAGTCAACAGATTGATGACGATGAATGAATCTTATAGGACTGTTGTGATGCTTTCAGGATAGAAGTATTATTCTGGGGCCTTCGCGACTTGAAGCGAGTTCACCTGATGACAGTGGACAAGCCTCGAGTGGACATTGAGTGCGCCGGACACATCCTCTACTCATCAGTCATACAAAACGCCAAAAAGAATCCCAATTTCGCAACGCCTGTCAAGTTTTTAGAACTGGTGAGCACTTTTCATTCTTACTCCTCATCATTGAGTGCAAAAAGAAAATTTAATTTAGGAAATTGAAAAATTATTTCTCTCTCTAGATGTAAGGGCTCTTGTATTGATATTCTTAATTGAATAATACAATAGATACATCATTAGAATGATAGGGAGAGAAAAAATAAGGTAACCTAGTGCTATTCCTCTCCCAAATTTAGATAAGGTTATACATTGTCCGAAATGGGTTGTCTTGTTGTTGTTCGCAAAATTTTCAGTCCTTAACTGACTATTTTCACAAGTAGATTTTTTAATTTGAATGCTTCACAATCAAACATAAGCTTATAATTCTCTACAAGCTAGGCTTATAAGACTTCGAAATAGGTAAGCTAATTCTGTTAATCTTTCTATGCTGAGTAGTAAAGTGAGAGTTTAGGAAATTAATTAATTCACAAAGGTTGAAATTGTTTGCACCTGAGGCAAATGTTTACCTGAAAAAAACCTGAGGCAAATGTTCAAGATCAGACTGATGGAAAATCTACTCAGAGTCATTCAAGAAATAATTTTGTGAATAAATAGAAATAATTGAATTTCTCAACTATTGCATACGATACAATGAATCTGACTGAAAAATCACACAGATATGCCACAAATCAAACTGTAGCATTTTCTTGTCTGTGATTATGCCTAATATCAAGTCAAATGTAAGAATATATAGTACCCTTTATAGCATTCAGCTAGACAGAACTGTCATGGCTTCAGAGCTGAGCAAAGCTGACACTCTGTTCTATTTATTTACAATACAAATGACATAAATGTAATAACATTGGCAGATAAAATAATAAGGTAGTCCTTGTTCTATTCATCTTCCAATTTTATAGATGACAAAGAAATTTTATTCATGTTTCTTACGATGTTTTAAAAACTACTGATATTGAGCCACCTATTCACTGATTTCCTAAATTTACAATATTTTTACCGAGCTCTTCCTTGTGACTTAATCATCCTTGATATATAATATGTTGATTATAGAAGAATTTTATCTTAATAGTAACCTATTACTTCTAATATTATGTTGATAGGTGAATTACATCATAACATTACAGTATTACCATAGCCACCTCTAATACAAGGCCCTAGCCTACGATATTGCAACGTCGCAGTGTAGGCCTAGAATCTAATACATGATTGGTGAAAAAGATCAACTGGTATTTTTTAAAATCTTTTTCATCAATCATGTTTAGATTCTAGACCTACACTGCGACGTTGCAATATCGTAGGCCAGGGCCTTGTATTAGAGGTGGCTATGGTATTACTCATAGGTGAAAGCAATAGTGGTTGATGGATCTATACTTTTGTTGATTCTACATAGGAACTACCAGAGCAAGAACTGTACAGACCTCCATTGACGATTCGAGCGGTCGACTGCCGCAGCTTCGGCCGATTCACTCTGGTCGGCACTCACATGATCAACTCCATTCACAAGTACATGTACACGCCGCAGACGAAACGAGACCGCGAAGCTGAAGAGAGAAAAAGATCGTTACAACAGTTGCAAGGTACATTTTTATGAATGATAAATTGCTATCATTCTAATCTAGATTTATTAGCAATTTTTCTCTGACCTAAAATACTAACAAGGTTTTTCTTGTAAGAGTAATCCTCATTGGGTTATCTTCATCTCTTATTCACTATAGTCCGGGTCCTGTAGCTTTGCCTATCTGCGGAGGGTCATTAGACTTCAATACTACCCGTTCAAAAACATCGAACATTTTCGAAAATGTATCTTTTCTAAAGCAACAGATGCTCTTTGTATATTCTCAAAAGCAACGTGTTGCATCCGAAAAGATACACAAGGAGCTTTTCGGAGTTACGTCCTTCTAGCACAACACAGCCTATCAGCTGACATTCGTTCAACATGCTCTTTCCATTGTTGGTGATACGTTGCAGTTCTCTTCTCTCATTCATGAAGAATCTCTGAGTGTAGGGCGCTTCCTCCATCTAGGGATCTAGGGTCTCTGAAGCCTGATGTTTTTGCAAAGCCGTGAATAATACCCCGCGAACCTCATACCATGCCTATATAACGTTTCAAAGTCATGTAGGCAAAGCTACGGGACGCCAACTGTAAGTTCTGTAATATTCGACAATTCGAGCACTCATCAACGTACTTCACAGGTTAGTTCTACTCAGAAAGGTACCTATAAGGAAGGCGACACATACTCTTCGTTTTTAACTCATAAATGTTTGACAAGAACCATAATTGTACAATAATTTCTATAGATATCTATGATGAATAGAATATAGTTGAGAGACTAATCAATCAATAAAATCGGAGTCAATCGCCTCATAATTGCTGACAGATATCATAATCTTACAAGAATCACTATATTCCAAAATTACAAATTTACAAAATTACTTCTGACTTGGAGGAAAATGCGGCGCAGAGAAATGGAGGGAGATCAGCCAATTACAGAGATAGGTAAAAGTGCAGTTGTCAATTTGTCAGTCATCTGACTGCTTTCAGACAGGAAACTTCGCATGTGTAGCATGAGCACATGATCAGTCACTAGGAGTTGGAGTACGCTGGCCGCATCAAAACGGCAACATAGCGCCTCTGTATCCCACTCCCTGTATGCTTTCTCTGCTGCGCATGTCTATTCCAAGTAAGAAGTAATTTTGTACAGAGTATAATAGTTAAATGAAATAATGAGAATTGAACCCAAACCGACAACAGACAGGAGTTACTCTGTTTATGACCAGACTAAGCTCAACTTGTTTTGAGTTTCATTTGGTTGCGTTCACTATGTGTATTACGTTGAATTATATTATATATGGTTGGATATTGTGATATTTGATCATAATTATTGTTTGAATTTATTGTATTCCTATCTATTATGACATGATATAAGATACACATATTATCATATGTGATATGATTTGTTTTGACACATAATTATGAAGTTGTGTGTCATTGACTTGGTGTTGGATACGGCTTTGAATATGTGACGGCTATGGAGCCATCGTCAGCGTTGAATACGGATGGTGTTGAGATGGATTGCATTGAGCAGTGTCCTGGTGTACTTATTAAGTTCCTCTACTGCATCTTCTCAGCGTTTCTTAGCATCATTTTTTAATGAGATGAAAGTAAATACATTCTATTTTTTTATAATTGAATATAATTATTTTCTTCTGCTCAGAACAACAACAAAGAGACGGAACTCTACCGATTCCTCAACAGCCTCAAGTGGGTGGTAACAACCAAATTCCAGTGCCTAATATCAATAGCAACCGAGAGAATGTGCCTCTTCTCATAAAAGACTCCAGTATCGTTATTAATTATGTAAGTGCAACTTCAAAAAACAAGTTTCACCTTTCAGATTTTTAATAGCCCTATAAGAGTGATCAACTTGTCGAAATTCCACTGAATTGATAAATGGCTGATTTTATAGTATCATAAAACAAGTAGTAATGATATTATTAATAAGTAGTGTATAATCAACGTTAGTAGACAGACTAACTCTGTCTACTTACTTTGGTGTATTATAACTAAAGTTTAGTATACATTCATTTTGTGTGAAAACGCATTTATATTATGTAATTTTGTTATTTCTGATTTTAGAATTAAATTGACAATAATTATTTATAAAATAGAATTATAGTACCCTTTGAAATTAATAAAATGATTGATGAAGATTACAAATGAGTCAATATTTGATATTGAGTAATTGAATTCCAATACAATTACAGTATTACAGTGTAATTTTACAGTATTCCTCATCATAAAATGAGTGAATTCCGATCATATTTTCTTTTCTTCCAGGGTTCAACATTATTATGGAATAAAAAAGACCTGAAAGTAGAAACGAATAAGAAACGGAAACAGAGTATGGAATTCGAAATAGAGGAGGATGATGAACATAGTGACTGGTGGACCAAGTACTTTGCATCAGTTGAAGCCATGATTGAGGTAAAAAGCATCTTCTTCCAATTCAAATTCATGATAGTTCTGTTGATTTCTGATATTTATAAGTGAAATACTACTCGTCGCAATTGAATTAAATCCTTCAAGTTCAATTATATTGTTTAATACTGGATTTGGAAAATTGTTGACTGGAAGTTTTTGAAACTTTTAAAATGCCTGAAAAGCTATATTCAAACTATCGAATAAATCAATTAAAAATTACTTCATATTCATTGAAGGTCCTACTCATCTTGTTGAAATATCTTACTTAACACGTTGTCCTTCTATTTATTAGAATATTGTAATTTACTAATGAACCTTGATTATTGTATTCTTCCAGGAGAGCAAAGAAGCGCGTAAAGAGAAGAAAATTCAAATGATGAATGGTTCGTTGCCCATACATTTGGAATCTCCACCGATAGCTGAAAAAAGTGGCAAAAAGTTTGGACATGGAGCCGCGGCAAAAATTGTTGCAAAACTAAGTCCAAAAAGTATACAAAGGAAGCAGGAGAAAACAGCTAAGCTGAGGGTAATATCATCAGAGCTCATATTATATTCCAATTTTATTATATTTCATAGTATATTCCTAGCAATCCTACTGTATTCTCTCCCAAGTGAAATTTAGTACTTGTATAAATCAGAAATACGTATAACAGGTTGGAATTGGCACTAGTTAAATTGTTGGTCTCGGCTGAAGTATGACAGTCGTAAGGCCCATTGATGGCTTAAATTATATATTCAGGTGAGACCTTCCTGCAAGGGACTCTCCTCCAACAAAAGCCATACAAATTTACTTTTTTCAGCACTAGTGGATGAGAAGAATATAAATGAATTGTAACGATCACTTATTCACTGGAATAACGAGGGAATAGTTTTGTTTTTCCATCCGTTATCAAAATTTAGTGTTCTGTCACTACATAAAACCACCAATCCTCTACGAAAACTTCAGACTTTGCTTATTGTGATTTTGGATTTATTGTTGAATCATAATTATCATGAAATAATATCACTTCTCCTTGTTCGAAGTTATGGTTGATTGATGCAAAACTCAAGTTTCAATGTCCAGTCGTCGTCTAATGACTATTATCATAGCCACACCTCTGATACAAGGCCGCGGCCTACGATATTGCAACGTCGCAGTGTAGGCCTAGAATCTAATACATGATTGGTGAAAAAGATCAGATGATATTTCTTTTAATCTTTTTCACCAATCATGTATTAGATTATTCTATTCCTACACATCCACTTTGCAATATCAAAGGCCGCGGCCTTGTTTTAGAGGTGGCTATGCTATTATCCAAGAGTATCTAAACTCTCTCTCAGCATAAATCTAATAGCATGGATCAGTTATTTTATTGCTTTAAGGAAAAAATTAGCATTGTATCGGGTATCTTGAGTTTTGTATCAAAAGAGTCACCCCCTACATCAAAACGATCAATGTTTGGTAACAATATATTAAAAATATTGTATCAATTCCAGATCTATCCTAGTGAACTGGAAAGTCAATCGGATTTCAATGGATTCAGCGAATGGCTTCAGACGTTCGATTTATACAGAGGCAAAAAGACTGGAGATGACGTGGAAGACGATAGCAGAGTCGTCGGAACATTTAAAGTAAGTTTGTAGCTTTTGGATACATCAGACACGAATTCAAATTATGAGAATATATGAAAATTATGATCAATATTTCTTGAGGCTGTTCACATCGGACATGGGCTGAGTAACGGGAGTAATGATGATGAGGGAGAGAAGTGATTTTGAATCCTAAAACTAGCAAATAGTGAAGCTATCCGCTACATTTACTTCTTAGTTCCCGTCACCGCTCACTCATTATTTATTCATACAGCCACTTTTCCAAACGATATTTTATCCTGTTGTAACATTATGTTGAATTCTGTATCCCTTCTCCTCCTTTTTTGCTCTTTTGATTTTTCTCCACCCTCTTCTTCTATCAATCTCCTACTTCTTCCTCTCCTTCTTCTACATCTTCTTCTTCTTCGTTTTTCCCTCCTTCTTCTCCTTTTCCGATCCTCAAGTTTACAGCCTTAGAATGACCCTTTCATTTGTTGACATGGCGAATTTTGGACAGTAATGTCCACTCTACCACTTAAACACGTTCGAAATGCAATAACTGAAACTCATCAGTACATCTTCATAGCTGAAACCAAATCTTTCATCAATCAACTGATCAGTCCTATCTGTACATTTCAACCCTTCTCAAATTTCAAATTAAAACTTTCCACAGATTTCTCTTTTATACTTCACGATAATGGGTCAGGACCAGTAAGTAGTACGACTTTTCCAAGGTATATCTGCCCTTGAACGACCTCTCCTTCTTACTCTTCGTTCCCACTCTCTCCTGCTCATTCCTCTTATCTTCCCTTTTCTTCTTCCTCCTCTTCTCCCCTTCTTGTTTTTCCCCTCCTTTTTCGGTTTCACAGTTTACAGGGCTACCATGCTCTGCTAATTTCGAATTCAATCTTTTAAACTCATCAAATTTCCTTATTCCACACAATTGAAACCAGCAGTAGCCTACCAACGTTAATAGAGTCTACTAACAGAATACTGTGAATACAGAGACAGCCTACAATAGGATAGTCTACTAACGTTGATAGCCTATGGCTTTATCAGGGTCTATCTGCCCTTCAACGAGACCTCTCCTCCTACTTCTCACTTTTCTTTTCCCCTTTCTTCTGCTTCTTCCTTTTATTTGTCATGTTCTTCTCCCTCCCCTCTTACTTCTACTTATTATTCTCACTCTTTTTTTAGTCTTACAGTTTACAGTGGAATAATATGCTCTAATACCGAATGCAATCTTTAAAACTCATCAACTTTCCTCATTCTACAATCTTACATAATTGGAACCAAATATTTTCTCCAATTTCCTTCCTGCTTTTCAACAATGAATGTTTCACCAATTTCTCTTTTGTAATTGAACAGGGAGCAATAAAAGTGTACAAATGGCCGCTACCCAAAGACATCGAGGACCACACCATCATGGGCCTGGACCCACAGTACGGCTTCTTCCAGGGTTTGCCCAACAACGACCCTATTCACGTGCTGGTACGAGTCTACGTCGTCAAAGCCAACGAACTGCATCCCATGGACCTCAACGGCAAGGCCGACCCCTATGTCCTACTACAGTTGGGCAGCAAACGCATCAGCGACAAGGACAACTATATATCCAAACAGCTCAACCCGGTGTTCGGAAAGTGAGTGTAATTGATGTTCCCAATCGTCAGATTTATTAATTGCGCCAAATTGATATCATATGATAAGGGTATGATCACGTTAGATGCATATCAGTAGGCTACATGATTGGTCATGCAGACCAAGATGAGGAACAAAATCTGTAGTCAGGGTTATTAGTTGCACGAAATTGATATGATATTATTGACCGAGCGAAGTGAGGTCTAGGATTGAAGTCGACGGCTTTGCATCTCTCTTTATGTTTATATTTGTTCCGCATTTACAGCGAAACACGGCAATAGATTTTCATGAAATTTGACAGGTGTGTTCCTTTTTGAATTTAGCGTCGACGTATGTACAAGGTTTATTAAAATTTTGCATTTTGAGGATATTACAAAGAGAAAAGGAGTCTCCTTCATACGCCAATATTAGAGTAAAAATCAGACTATGGAATTATTCATCATAAATCAGCTGACAAGTGATTACACAGATGTGTGGAGAAGCCAGTCTATTGCTGTATTTCCATAAGGTCTATAGTTTCAATCAGGTACTTGTGGATGAGAATACTGCGTGAGGTCTACTGTTCACAGAACTACTAGTATGATAAGGGTATGATCACATTGGGTGCATATAAGTACACGCTAGGTCATGCAGATGAGAAACAAAATCTATAGTCAGGGCTATTAGTTGCACGAAATTGATATTATAAGGGCATGATTAAATTGAATGCGTTTTATGTGCAAGGGCACGCTTGGCCATGCAATGAGAAACAGAATCTGGAAAAAGCAATAGGAACACTGACAATGAATGCTTGCACTTGCTGGTTGCGTTCAGTGTGAGCAGCTACAGGCAAGTCACAACGTATTCCAATGACTCTTTCCAAATTTTGTTTTTCAGCTCATGCACTTGCACAAACACGCGTGTAATGTGATCATTGTCATCATATCCTTAGTATCATTAGTGGAAGTATTATCTGAGCTAGAGAAGTAATATATCATGTAATGTTTGAAACGAAATAGATTAATATTGGTTGCACAAAAATCAAATTGAATCCAACCGCTATGATACAACTCTGGTTATCTTAACCACCAATAATCAGTACAGGGTACAAGAGAATCCAATTCAATATTATCAACCGCTACGAAATAACCAAATTGAATTCAACCATCGTAGAATTGGACTACCAAGCGTGAATTAGATCTACTACACCGTTGTTAATATATTTTCCACAATAATCAGTACTGAATGCAAGAAAACCCTATTGAATTGTCAACCACTACAGAATGAATCCTTCAATTGATACATTTTTCCGCGTTGGTATAAAAAGGTTGGAGAAAACCCGAATTCGAATGTAATTATGAGAAAAATGTTTTCTACCATTTTCCAGAGCAATCAAAATTTGAAGTAATACCCAAAATATCAGATCATGAGGATTACCTCATTGAAATGTGAATAGAATAGTTAATTAAACATTAACTAAATTTATTCATCATTATTCATTTATCTTAAAAAAATTAAATTGTCGTACCATTAATTTATCTCTTTTCTGATAAATCACTTATAGTGATATCACTTGAAAATGGCATCAATGTTGAAACATGTGATAGAATAATTCAAAAAGGGTAGGTACTGAGATTTTTATTTCTCTTTCTATTTATGTCGTACCATTTTTGTCAACAATTCTATGTCATGTTTCAGGTGCTTCGAAATAGAAGCCACTTTCCCGCAGGACTCAGTTCTAACAGTGCAGATACTGGACTGGGATCTGGTGGGATCCGATGACCTGATTGGCGAAACCAAGATTGATCTCGAGAACAGATTCTATTCAAGGCATAGAGCTACTTGCGGAGTTGCCAAACGATATGAAGAGTGAGTTGAAAATCAATTTCACAGCATTATCCTATAATATCAATTTCACAGCATTATCCTATAATATCTTATAGGATTCTTTCTTTGTGGATGCTAATTTTTCCATAAAAATGTAATTTATATTTATTTTCGTGAACTGTATTTTGAATGGAAATAAATTTGATTGATTTAACTGATTGATATCAATTTTACAGCATTATCCTATGAAACAATATCACATTAATCATGGAGTTCAATTCATCTAATTCTTATTTGTATTTTTATGAAATAATCTCATCTGGGTTTGGCTTTGTTGCCTTCCTTTGAATTAGTAAAATACTAAACTTGACTCAAACACTATACTTTATTCCAGGCATAAAACTTTAAGCTAAGCTTGGTCAACTTTCTTTCTGAGAATAGTTCATAAAAATGTGTCTCATTACGTACATTATTGCAATTATGGGCGTGTCTTGTTTCGGCCAATGACAGACTTCCACCTTGATAGCTCAGTCAAATCCCACTCCTACTCTAATCATAAATGTCCATTCTTCTGCTCTGTGTTAATTTTAGCTCGATATAAAACTAATGATATTATCAATGATTGATAATATTACTAATAAATTATGATTGAATTAATGATCGTTATTCCGCTGCTCGATGTTGAAATGTTGAGTTACGAACTGATTAAATTATCAATTTTGTTAAAGGAGTATATTTCTTCTCTCTCTCTCTCTCTCTCGATAAATAAATATATATTCTGCTGCTCGATGTCAAAATTATAAATTCAATAACTGACTGAATTATACACTAATGAAATTGATGGAAGAATTGTCTAGCCTACTGATTATTTCATTCGAATGCTGATTTAAAACGCTTTGTACTCACAATTTCTATTATTATAAATGTCTGTTATTATAAATATACTATCATTATACTGGTTTGAAGACTTTCATAATAACACAGAACAATTCACGAATGACGCTCGGAGCTCCAAGCCTTGAAGTACAATATTAATTTTGTATGTTTTTTACAGTTTTATAAGAATTTTTCTTGATTTTTTTCCAGTTTTGGTTACAACCAATGGCGTGACCCGATGAAACCAACACAGATTCTTGCCAAGCTCTGCAAAGACAGCAAGCTGGATTCACCCCTCTACTCCAATGGCAAAGTCAAAATTGGGAGGCGAACATTCATACTTCAAACCGATGATGACTGCGAATGGTTCCACATAAAAGGTAACTAAAAAGTCCTAAAGGGATCCAATATATTATAATTACTAGAAATAGGTACTGAGATTATAGTTACCAAGAATGACTTCCACGGTATAGGCTAGGCATGACTGCTTGTTCCTTACTTTATAATGAACAAATTCAGCAACTTAACTTTATTATAACAATTTTTATTTTAATTATTAACAATTTTTCTATAACTATTTTTATTTTAACAATTTGAAAACTTTATAATGAACAAATTCAGCAACTTAATTTAACAACATCTACTTAATAATGAACAAGCTCCGTTCAACAAATTATCAACGTTTGAAACTATATTATTTTGAGACCACCTTTGGCCCTTTTCCTTGGTCTCTCAATATCTCTATTACCTGCTGAATGAAATGTTTTCCATCGATGAATTTTATGAAATTTTAGCATCATCTTGTATGGTAATCTTTGTTGAACAGGCGCTGAAGAGCATATGGCATTGGCTGTCCTTCATCATTGGCATGAGTTCCCAAGATATGGCTGCACTCTTGTACCTGAGCACGTGGAGACACGTCCCCTTTACAATCCAGAAAAACCCGGAATCGAACAGGTTAGAACAGTATAATAAAATAATCATGAAAATATGTGATAACCTTCCACAGCCTATGCTCCCCACCAATTCCTCCAACAAACACCACCATTTAAAGGTAATCTATTAACCTTCAAAATTTTCAAATCATTATTCCTGAACCGAAAACCAAGTGACGAAGCAGTGTGTTATTTCATAAACTTAACCTTTGGATAACATAAGCATTCTATCAAAATTTTTGGAGAGAAATAGTACAGGCATAGCTTAGCTTTTCCTCCAATGTCATATTTTATAATATTATGATTATAGTGTTTGTACAATGAATGAATAAATAAAATATATAAACACTCCATTTTTTATAACCTTGAAACGTCTTTCAGTTCCCTCAGTCTGAAGACCACAAATTACAGAGGTCGAAAAGTTGGCACTGCTATAGTGATATCCACGTTATAATGGCAGTGGAGAAAGATAGAAGAACAACGTTGCCGTTGCCACTGCCTTCTATAGAAGATGGTTGATACCGGCATATCTGATAATTCTTGTTTAAAATGTTCAATAATATTTTATTGCCAAGAGAATAAAATGTTCTTCAGTTATTACATAATACATTTTCGTGATTGAGATGAAATATATTGTTAATTAATTACATTTATACATTGTTAAAAACGATCTGGTAACGTTGCCAAGCTAGAAAAGGATACCGCCATCTGCTTTGACGAATGATAGTAACACGAATGTTAATCGAATACTGCCATTTTAACGTGGACCTCACTATAATAAGTAAACTACTCTGAAAGTGCTCCTGATTCGAAGTTTAATTAATTATTAGTGGAAAAGAAAAATAAATTCATAACACACATAAAAAATATACTTATTATAATAATTGATTGTCAAGTGGAAATATAACTTAATCATCTAAATCATAACCCTTTGAAACCTGTTTCTTTTTTCAAATCATCAAGATTTCAGTGATTTACAATACACATCAAGATATACTCATAATAATTTATTATTGAGTGTTAATAACTCAATCATCATATACCATTAAATCAATAACTCTTTAAAACCTGTTTTCCTTTTTCAAATTTGTCAGGGAAAATTGGAAATGTGGGTGGACATGTTTCCAATGGACATGCCCCTGCCGGGACCACCCCTTGACTGTTCGCCGAGGAAGCCCCAAAGCCTACGAGCTGAGGGTCATCATCTGGAACACTGACGAGGTCGTACTGGAAGACGATGCATTCTTCACCGGAGAGAAAATGTCTGATATTTATGTGAAAGGGTGAGTTTAATATTATTTCAACGTTTGTCTATCATCAATTCAAATTTTGAAGTTTGTTTTTCTTTAACATTCCATCCAGTAACCAAGCACGAGCCTAGAGTTTAAGTGAACATCATATGTGATCCTTGACATCAGTAGGATATGAAGGTTATTTTGAATATACAAGTTTCCAACAAAAGTTATAACTGCCGAATATCATAGATTCTAAATGAAATTTTAACAAAAGATGTCAAGTAACATTCTTTTATATCGACCTTAGTTTTTGAGACACATCGATTTTTCGATATGTCAATAACTTGAAAACTGTCAGTCAAAATCTAATTCCAAAGATATGATTGGAGAGAGGAAAAAATTTCCCATAAAATTCATATAATTTTTTCCTTTGTTTGACGTTTTTGAACTTTTCATGAGCGTTCAAACTGCTTGAAATTTGGCGTTGAACTCGACGAATTTACATTTTTCATCTTTTTGCATCAATTTATTATTGAGAGTTTTCTATACTCTGTACAAATTAACTTAAAACTTGGAGGAATATGCGGCGCAGAGAAATTGAGGGAAATCAGCCAATTACAGTGATGAATAGAATGATAGGTAGAAGCACAGTTGCCAATTTGTCGATCAGAGTCAGTCGATTGAAGGATTCCAGACAGGAAACTCCGTAAGTTTAACATGAGCGCTTGAATACTCACTAGAAATTAGAGAAATGCTGGCCGGTTAGAACGGCAACTTCGCAGCCGTTGTATCCCTACCTCTGTTTATTTCATTTCATTTTATTTATTCATAGACAATAGATACAATAATAATAAGAGGAGATAATGATTGATTTACTGTATATCAATTTGACAATCCACAGTTCAAGTGGGAAAATGCATCCTTGAAAATTTATTTCGCTCTGGAAACTTGTAGTAGAATCCAAATAGGAAAACTTCGAAAATGTTAGGATCAGACTGTTTTTCGAAAGAGTTGAATATTTTACATTTTGAAAATCTACAGTATTTTACAGTATTTGTACAGACATTTTTCTCAAGCAACAATGAGATAATCACCTCCAAGTTATTCCATGGAAATAGCTCTTCTGAAAAAAATGCGTAATAAATGATATGTTTTAAACTGTATCAAACGCCAAATAGTGTTTAAACTAACGCAAAATAGTGTTTAAACAAACGCCAAATAGATATTGGCCTTAGATATTGTGAATATATTCCTATAGGCTACACTGTATTAGAATAGAATAGAAAAAACGTTTATTGAACCAAATAATCTACTTTGAGCAAATCTTAGAGAGGCTGCTAGACAAAGTATCATGATACCGTAATACAAAACATGTGAATTCAATAAATGTAATTACTAGAATTAACACGATGTTGAACAGATATGTTGTGGAATTTCTCCACATTAATATGGAATAAAAACGATATTGTCAGTTCCACATAAATCCACAATTCCACAACATCGTTTTTATTTCACCTTAAATGCAATTGCAGGGGCTATTTAAATCTTTACCAATATTATTTCACTAAAGTGATCGTAATCTGATGTTTATTTATTCATAAAAATCTGTTCCTGCAGGTGCAATCACACTAGATCTGAATCGCTTTCCAAGAGGAGCCAAGTCTTCGAAATTGTGCACACTCAGCATGCTGAAAACCGATGGATCCGTTCCAATGGTCAACATATTCAAACAAAAACGTGTCAAAGGGTGGTGGCCATTCTTCGTGAAAAAGGAGAACGATGAGATGGAGCTTACGGTGAGAGTAATACAAAAATATATTTTTTTAAATATTGATCATCTATTGCACGAAATGAATCAAGTAATTTTCATCATTGAATCAAATTCAATTAAATTCGACTCCCACCAGCGGTCAAAGACTTTTCTTTTGCTAGTGGTACCTGAAACAATTTTCAGTTTTTTAGTTCTGGGTAGTTAATTTTAATTTATTTTCTTGTGATAAGTGTTTGATTTATTAACCTTTGATTTGTTACATTGCTAAATTTTGGCAATAAAGAATTGATATTGAAAAAAAAATTCAATATTTAAAAATTCAATATAACATCAGACCAATCTCTTATTATGGATCGAAATAGTATCTTTCAATCACATTTGTCTATAATTGAACAATGAACACAATTTCTGAGAAATGTGAGCACATTTCTTAGTAGCCTACTGATCTGTATGTAATCTTATTGATTTTGTTACTGAAAAAGGTTGATTGCGAAGATAATATAGAGGAAATTATACATTTAGTATCTGTCCAACATTAATTGGAATTGAGAAGTAATTGATTTGAAATTAGGAAGAAGAAATTGAATATATCATCACATTAAAAGAAAATATAAGCTTACAGTTGATATCTCTCCAACATAAATTGGAATTGAGAAGTAATTAATTTGAAATTGGAAAGGAGAAATTGAATATATCATCACATTAAATTGAATATACACATTGAATCAAATCATTCACATTGAATATATTATTCTTCTATGGCCCATTTGCACAAAATCCGGTTGAATTTTAATCGTGCTTAATTTCACGAGAACCAATAAGGGAAAAGAAGGCATCTCTGATTAGTTCTCTTGAAATTAATTACGATTAAAATTCAACTGGCTTTTGTGCAACCGACACAATGACGACATATATAGTTTATATAGTGAGGTCCACGTTATAATGGCAGTGTTGGAAGATGGGAGAAAAGGGTTGCCAGATCTCAGCCTTGCCACCCAAACAGCTGATACTGGTATATCTCATCAATTTAACTGTTCATTATTGTTGAAAATAGTTAATCATATTTTATTTGTCAAGAAAATATATTTTTAAAGATGTACTAATAAATTTTCATAATTGAGATAAAGTATTTTGTCAATTACGGTAGTTGAATTTCTACATTGTTAATAACGATGTGGCAACATTGGAATGCGTGTAAAAGATAGCGCCATCTGCTTTGTTGAACGATAGACAAGGATAGCAACACCATTGCAAATCACACACTACCATTATAACGTGGACCTCACTATAGAACTTTCAATAGTAAAAATTCTGATACAGTGATTCAATCTCTTAAAATTTGAATAGAAAGAATGTTCAGTAACCGAATATTGTTTAATGAAACTTTCACATCGTATTCGTATGTCTTAACCAACGAAAGCTCCAATAAATTAACTTATTATACAATGAATTCGCTCATTTATCTAGAAAGTAATAGGCTTTTCTATTAGAATTCGATTCATATTTTTCAGGGAAAAGTGGAAGCTGAAATTCATTTATTGAGTCAAGAAGAGGCAGAGAAAAATCCTGCTGGTCAAGGAAGGAACGAGCCTGATCCACTCGACAAACCAAAGTAAGTCTATTTTGAAATCAAATTCAAACTTACAATGAAATCAAACTTACCTATTCTTTTATGAAAACATATAGAAGCATACGGGATATATGTCTATATATGTATATATATGAATTCATCAGATATTGATAAAAACGATTGATTGGAGAGAATATTGAGCTCTTTCAAATTATGTACATGAGTTATTTGCATGAGATGTTTGCGCAGAGAAATTTTGAATGAATTTTTTTTTTTTGATATCACTTGAAAATGGCATCAATGTTGAAACATGTTGTGATTGAATAATTCAATAAGGGTACTGAGATTTTTTATTTTTCTTTCTATTTATTTTGAATGAAGTATGATGATTTTAGGAATAATTCTACCACGAAAATTTAATGATCCATTATTTTATTCTTCCATGAGAGCAAATATAAATAGAATAAATATCTTAAAATTCTATCAGGCATAATTATAATGAATGGTTAGAGAAAATTGAGCTTTTTCAAAGTATGCACATGAGATGTTTGTGCAAAGAAATAGAATAAAATGTTGAATGAAGTGTGATTTTAAAAATAATATTATACCACGATAATTGATTGATCTGATATTTATTGACATATTTTTCCAGTCGACCTGATGCATCGTTTATGTGGTTTCTTAACCCTCTGAAATCGATCCGTTACATCGTCTGGCACAATTACAAATGGCGAATTCTCAAGTTCTTCATCATCATGGGACTGATATTCCTGTGTCTTCTCTTCTTCTACTCAATACCTGGCTACACTGTCAAGAAAATCTTGGGAGCTTAGAAATCACAATCAAAAAGAAACCCCCGCATTTATATAGGCCTAGTATAAAGCACTGTTGAAATCATAGTTTAGGAGATCATTCCAATCAAATTGCTCTGTAAGATTCCTGAGCTGGAAGGAACAATAAGTGAGAATACGCATTAAATACAAAAAATACTGTTTAATATTGTTGATGAGATTTTTAGAGATTATTTTCTCATTCATAGATTGTAAGTTGAATAGTAAGCTACACAAATTGAAGCTTAATGAAATTATGAATTAAATGAGGCTCTTGTAAATATAAATTTAAATAAAACTATGATAAATATTTATAAAATAGTGAACTTATACAAAGATTGTACAATCGAATGAATAATTGATTTTAATCAATCAAAAAAACTCTAGTATGGATAGATCCATAGATATAGTTCCTCAAAATTTTGATTATCAGATCATGAATAATAAATTACTGGTATAGTTTTCAATCGTGTTACTGAGGGCCATAAGTACAACGTATAATTATATTAAGGAAAACATGATAAATTAGCCAACGAATATTGCAAATTAGAACCTATATTTTCTATCGGATTGCCAAAAATGCATCAAAAATTGAAAAATGAATATGGCCATGTTGATTTAATGACCATATCCAGTGAGAGGCTTTTCATATCAGATATTGTTATAACACAGTTCAGCACTCGCGCTTATTTCAAGGGTATTATTATTCAAGCATAATGATTATCATACAATATTTTAGAAGCTGTTTAAAATTATTCGGAAATTGAATAATGTAGGAATTTTTTTTTATAAATAATTTGAACAATAAATTTAGCATTAGAATAATCTAGACTATTACTTGATCATGGTTCATGATATTGAGATCTCTAGTTGAAATTGATAATCCAGTATGATAGTTATTGAATGAAATGTGTAACCTGATAATGATAGGGTAATAATGAAATTATTTTTGCTCTGTGCATTTATATAATGAGTAATGCGTACATATCACATCACATATAGAGCTATAATCAGTATATTATCCATAACAGTACTCTTATTCAACATTATAGTTTTATTTGTAAAATTATATTATATTTTCAGTTGTGCAATTCACGCGCAGTGTACAATAATTGAGTAATAATAATTATATATTGACGATGGTAATAAAACTTGGCATATTTTTTACATAATTCATTTATGTAGGGTAGGTACTCGAGTTGGATTATAACTGATAATCAGGAGTAGTATATTCATATTCTATATTTTGTTTGAATGTTGGATGTTCCAGGAAATTGATCTATTCTGGTGTTTATTTGACAAATTATAATATTTACATAAAATCCCATTCTGTCTTTCATCATTCACAATGACTGTTTTCGCCTTGTAAAAATCATTTTCCTTGATACAACTTTCAATTCAAAATCTATAGTTTGTAGGCTAGATATACACTGTTTGCCTATGTAATATTTCCTTTATTGATTCCATGTTTCTCAAACCATCTTTTCTGAACAGAAATTTACTATAGTTAATACTGTTGAAAGAAAATTCATTCCATTACTGTACATAACCATAGAGAAACATTAGCATAAGTAGATATCCCATGGTATAGGGCGCTTATGTCGCAGCTTTTACTGTTATCTCAAGCCGATTACTGTTGATTATTGTCGAATTATACTGTTTTGTTGGGGTGAGAGTGTATGAACGGCACAATATGAGAGACTACCAGTGTCACACAGCTTCATGGGAAAGAATTACGTACATGAACTATCTGCTTGAGATAACAGTAAAAGCTGCGACATAAACACCCTATACCATGGGATATCTACTTATGCTATTATTTCTCTATGACATAACTTAGTATTATTATAAAAAATGAATAAAATATATTAAGGATCTTATTCGTGATATATTTATGTAAATTTTGTAACTAAGATCCAATATACAGTAATAATTAAATGAATTGAATAATATCAACAATAAATCTCACTCTGTACATTAGTAAATTCTAGTGAATCAAATGAAATCGCATTATATGTGTCTGCTAATTTGGATTTACTAATTCGCCTTCACCTTATAATAATTAGAATATTTTAAAATATAGGTGAATTTACCATTATGCTCTTAGAATAGAGAATTTATCGAAATCATATTAGATTAGAATTCTTCATAACTACAACAATAATTATTTCAATGATATTCAATGAAACGAAATAATGATTTCTCATTTCTATATGCGAGCTTCAACATAACTACCAATGATTTCAATGATATACGTTATTTTTCACAATAATTCCATTAGTTGGGAAATGTAACACAACTATTGTCATATAACTATGTAGTTGAATGCCTAAGACTATAACACCACTTATATTATAACCATGTGGAGCAGGACTCTTCTTTGTGATGCTGAATTAAATAATATTGTATAATAATACTATTTATTAATATCATGTAAATAATATCTAGAACTCGATGTGTGTGAGCTACAAGAATTATTGTAAATTACTGAGAGAATATTGAAGTGATATAATTGTATAAAACTAATGAGGAGCATTGTAAATAGTCAAATAAAATATTTAGAAATTAGAAAACCTGATTTTGATTTATTTCTAACATCGTGCACCATAATTTTTGAAAGCTCAACCGGTCTAATTGAAGACAATACTATTCACATCCATTGGAATAAAATGAAAAGAGCATATACAGCACCCTTTCATATTTATTGGTGTAATAATAGTAGTAGTTCTACCGGTATATAGAAATAGAAAAAGTTGATATTTTCACTTATATTCTGTCGAAACTCATACTAAAAATTCTCTAACTCATTTATTCCTAAATATAAAACCGTTTTTTCTACATTCATAGGAAATGTTTTCCAAAAACAATAAACTTTGAGAAAATGAGATGACATCGTTTAGAAGTTATTAATGAAAAAATTGAGGAGACTACGATATTTCTCGCTTTGAGATATTCGATATTGAGATTGGAAACCCAGCAGTTGAATTTGATTGTTACTCTCTGTATAGAGATGCCCTGGAGGTGTGCCCTGATAATGGTATGATAGCCATCCCCCTGTGAAGGGAAAGACTGCTCTAACACACTGTCTGGTGGCAGAATTTGTAATCAGAGAAAAAGATAGGGGTGCACAATCTAGCGTCAAAAGTTGTATCTAGAATTCCACAGGAATAGACATGACGTTGTCAAATTACATGATAATCAAAAAAGACCAAATCATTCATTTATTGTTGTAGATAATGAATTATTACACCAACCATCAGTGTGAAAGTTGATGGAATATTCATATAATTAAAAATTTAGTTTAGTCATTAGTTTTGAAGTGTAAATTGGACTTTTTGAAGTCAAAAGTGAAATCCAACCTCATTCTTTTTTGAAACTTTTATTTGTAAAAATTCGGGAGAAGACAGTTTTGGGCTATGCCTGTTGTCTTTTCCCAATCATATTTTAATTATGATTTGTGATTGTGAATAAAATAAATAAATAATCAATTCCCAAACATTTGATGAAATTATTCATCATTATATTGCACATTGAGCATATTTTTATTATGGAGGATTACATAATATGTAAAACATCTCCGAGCTTTAAAGCTTTAAACGTTCAAAAAGATCTTGGATGGAATATAAGTTAGTAACTTCAATATATCCACCTCACTTATTTGTCGCTCATGATTATGTTTCTACACATTTATTCAACAGTTTTCAATGGCAACAGGTGTGAGCCAAAATACACTCTTCTAACACAAACAAAAATTACAAATTTAATAGGAACAAAATTTTCAAATATAAGGTATAAAGTTTAGAAAGAAAAACTCAATAGTAAAATAAGTGAAGATAATAGATGATGAAGCATGAGGGTAAAGATGGACCGGTAGTATAATTACTAGAGTGAGGTCCACTATAATCATTTTTCAGTCTTTAGCTACAAACGCCGTTCCACTAACAACCACTTTTTATCGTCAGTACAGGCGAAAAAGGCTTAATATACCGATATACCATGCTTAAAATAATAAATTTACTGTTTTAAATCTTCTTCAAAAGAGTTTTCGATAAATTATCCAGTTCTTAGTATTGAATTAGTAGCCTATTCAGATTGAAGTTCATAACCTCAATTCGTTTATGAGATTTAATTTTACAAAAAATGAATTGGTGTTTGACAATGACAAGATTTTTCCTATTCCTTAAGCTGTGTTCACACCAAAGTTAATATCAAAATGTTAATAACTTAATCCTTATAGAATATTCTATTAGATTAAACATAACTTATCATACACATGATTATTATATATGTATTTGTCAAGTTCCGTTCAATATACTGTAATAGAATCTATAAGGATTAAGTTATTAACATTTTGTTGCAAACTTTGATGTAAAAGCAGCTTTAAGCTACCTATGTAGTATAAATTCATTATTAGACAGCAATTTAATCTGTCAGCAATCATAATGTAGGCTACGTATGGAATAATATGGACCTAACATTTTTTTCTGATTTCTTAAACATGTGTGTCACTTTTCTAAGCCAGGTTCAATGTACGGTCGGCTACGAAGACCAGACCACGAACGAGAATTTGTAGAGCAAGTTACTCTATTAAAGAATAATATTTTGTTATTTAGATACCGTACCGTACATATGACTATAACATATAAAAAACTATTAATTATATACTAATATAATTATTCAGGTAGTGTACCGGTGAGTTAAGTAATTAAAGAAATATCTTCATCAGCCTACTAAAGATTAAAACATAGTGAGATGTACGGTACCGGTAGCAGTCTAACCAGGTTTTAAAATAACTAGGTATCAATTTGAAAAAATAGTTTGACAATAAAGTTTAATTGTAGACTATTGTATAACACTTACCTGATACTATTTGGATGATAACTCATTTTTCCCGCACTATTTTACACTGCAAACTACATTTCCACGACTAAAACTATATAGCTATTTAACAAATAACAGAAAAAAATGATCTCACTACACAGGACAGGGACAAACTGTCATTCCATGCCATGCCATGACAAATTCAAATTTTATTTTATTCATATTTCAAAACACAATATCGACATTGGCATCATCAAATTAAAATATCGATAGCACCAAGGTTTCGATACTTTAGATCAATACCCAGAATTGTCCCGATACTACAAAAGTATCGATACGAACTTAGTACTTGGTATCGGATCGGATCAAAACCAAAATATCGATACAACTTGAGCTTACTTTAGTATCTGAAGACAGTATGAAGAGGTAACGCTTGATAACATGATTTGTTCTAAACTTTCATCTGTGAAATTTCTTCAACCTTATTTTGTGATTTTTTCAATAATTTTGAGCAAGTGAATATCGCAACATCGATACAATCTATCAAGGTGTAGTATCACAACATAAATATCGATATAGAAAATAATAAGTATTGATACTTTTGTTTGAAGCAAAAGTATCGATACAATAAAACTATCGGTATCGGTCCTATCGGATCAACCCTATCGATACCCCATACCCATGCACATGGCTGTTGACGGAAGCAAATCAATATAACCTATAAATTCTAAACTAGAAGGAACATTGATTATTTGAAAATAATCTATGAAAAGTGATATATTTTGTGGTTTTTCTTGTTTAAGAATAATATTCAATACCTGAAAATGGTTGTGAAGTGTTAGAACTATTAGGGATATGTCATGAATTTGTAGTAATACAATTGTACAAGCCAAGTGAAATTTTGTTCCATGCGGTGACTAATTGCTAATTTAGAAATTTAATTTCTTATTTTATACCATGAAATTCATCTTACAAAATTCAATACATTCATCAAATGGCTCTAATAAACTCAGATTTGGAAAAATCTGTTCATTATTCCGGTCTCCCAATTTGGAACTTGAAACACCAGTTCTATTAGTTAACACAAAGGTAAGATGCTCTTACTACACTATACCTATTATTCAATGATATTCTACTACATAACATATCTTTTAAAGTTCATCAACGAAATTGTGAATAATAAAATAAATAATCTATATTTTGTTAATATTATTCTGTGTGGTCATGAAAGTTATTGATCCATTTAAATAGCATTGAATATTTACTTTTGATTTTGCTACTTCTGTTTCTTCTAGATTTTTATAGCTGTTTAACCTCTATACCTATTCGTATTTGTTTAAGGCATAATTTATTGAAAAATAAATAGAATTTCATTATCAAATTCAGAATACTTAATCGGCTAAACATAAACTTATAAAACTTCACTCATTTTCATTTCATTAAAAAGTTTGTTATTCTATGGATAGGCCTAATTAAATTTAATAGCTCAAGTACTGAAATTTTATGATTTTGTTTTTACAGGCAGCTTGGACTTCTTCCAGTCCTATCTGAAACAAAACTATGGCCACATCGAGATCGCGGTTTAGCAGCAGGTAAGGCGCTTTCATGCAATCCTCTTATAATATAATTTCTATCACATACCGTAATAACGATTAGTGATAGTAGTCACATTGTATAAATAATTTACCATATTCTGCTGCTATTTTTTGTAGATACTGTGATAATTTACGCCAAGCTAAAAACTTGGAGCTTTTACATTAGAGTTGTCATTCAAAGTTTTTAACAAATTATGGCAATATGTTAAAATTACAGAAAAATTGCTTCCTCAACTTGTAAAAATCCCTCTATCTAACAGATTTTTGTTTTCCATACATTGTAAACACTGAGAAGGTTGGCAACAAAATTTTCCTTCATTACAAGTCCATGCAGACTATGCTTTCTTAGCGAAAATTTTGACAGCTCTTGTTGCTCTACATGTTTGAGAACAGCCAAATTTTTAAAGATAATCAACAAGTTTTTTATAGAAGAATCTGTGAAAACTTTGGTGTATAATATGCAGCTTTAAACCCATTGCATTTTGAAAACTTAAACCAAGCTACTCCACAATTGAAAGAAGTCTGTCTTTTCGTCAATACTAAAGAAGATACAGAGAAAAACATAGAAGACTTACAGTATAGAGAAATCTTTAAAACTGTGAAGACGAATAAATGTTAGGAAAATTTGTAACCTTTAATTTTTCTAGGATAGTCAGTATTTGATTAACATTGGTGTTGCTATCCTTTTGCCAGATTTTTTACAATGTTGAAATATGATCATAATTGTTAATTATTAACAAAATTTTCAATCTAATTATGCAAGTGTTATTTATTGAAAAGTAAATTCACTGATGAGTACAATAAATTGATTGTTCTAAAGAAGAATGAACAGTTACATAAGATATACTGGTATCAGCTATAAAAGGCAGAGAATCGGCAACGTTGTTCTTCTATATTACTCTACTGCCAATATAACGTGACCTCACTATAGACGCGTTTCTTCTATGTTATATGTGATCATAACATAATTGAGCTACTCTTCCGGTGTAATTTAATCAAGCTTCTGTAAGATTTTGTAGCCAAGCTTGAAGTTTCTTCAAAAGACAACTTCAAAAAAGTGGCACTGATACAGCCTGTTTGAGAGTGATTATAACATATGAAATTAAGAACTACAATGTATTTTGAAAGCACCACTGTATATAGACTGCACTACTTGTAATTATAACATAATGCTTAGTAGACCTACCT
Source organism: Nilaparvata lugens (assembly GCF_014356525.2). NCBI lineage: Eukaryota > Metazoa > Arthropoda > Insecta > Hemiptera > Delphacidae > Nilaparvata > Nilaparvata lugens. Next base: position 59,934,092 of record NC_052509.1, read on the forward strand.
TATGGAAGTCAATCATGTTCATTACTTAATGATGTTTTAATATCATTGTTTTCTTTATGTTACAGAAGTCACCACAGAGGGTCATGTGTGGACTAATGATGCAACAAAAGTGAATTTATTTGGGATTAAAAGTTAAAGACCGTTATGCAACCGGTGATAATCTTGTATTAAAGGAAGTTCTTATTAGCAAGCACAAGTTATGAAGTTGGTAAAGGCTATTATTATAAATTACATCAAATGACTTTTGTTGCTGCAAGAGTGTCGACCATGTTCATCTACTGAAGCTGCAATGACATCCACTATCTCATAGAATGTTCTATGAGCAGTACTTTAGAACAATTATATCTGTCATCAGCAGCTAAGAATGTCTCTGGTTTGCTCAACATCCAACTGTAAAAAGTATTTCTCCTCAAGAGGTATTTTTATATTTGCAGGCTGATTAATTCTCCTTCCTATAACTTCTAAGAGCACCTAAAAATGTTGATGTTAATCTTTGTAAAATTGGAATTTAATAAAAAAAAAAACAAACATCCACCAATTTTCGATTTGAAATACACCATGTTTGGTTTTTCGTATGGCTATATCTTACAGTACCTCTATTATACGCTCATGGCCCGCCGCAAAGTAGACCACGCTAATCCACGAAAAGCAACCTACGCCGTGGGATGTTTTGTAAACCATTGCTATAGAATTATTTATACTCATCAGCTGACAAGTGGATTATTCATTGCATTTGATAAATATGTGCTGGAGACAATTGAGGATCCCAGAAGTTTGGAAAGTGGCTACAGTCAAATCTCTTATCAAGAAGGGAGATATAGTCCAGTCACTATACAATGGTGCTTGCATTTTATATTGTAGTTCTGATCTTTTAATATATCGTTTGGATACATGTTAGAAGTCCAGAACCAATCTCTTCATGCAAAATTTCCTTGTGCTAGATACAGAGTGGCCCAAAAACCTCGTATTTTCAGTTCATTTTCCAGTTTTCAGCTATTTCTGCCAAATGCAGTAATCGGACGGAAAAATTTGCAGTAGCCTTTGTTTTAGAATATAAAATTATGAATAAAACGAGATCATTCGGAACTCTCTATCTCCGCAATAAGTTGGTACTGAGTTATGATTTTTCAAAAATGAGTGAAATTTGAAGAAGAAATCAATTCTGACGAATTTTAGTTTTTGATCAAAAATATCTTCCGATTGTTACCATTCAGTTATACTTATAATTCAAAGTCCCTCTGGGCGTATTTTTGTCCTCTACAATATAAGATCAGGTAGAGCGCTCTATCTCATATAGATTTCCAGGTACAAACTGACAACAATGTTCCTTGTATTGTGAAAAACACCTAATTTTCAGCTTCAAAAATCATCACCAACTACATTGTTTCATTCATAATTTCATAATCTGAAACAAAGGTTATAGCAAAGTTTTCCGTCCGATTACTGGATTGGGAGAAATAGCTGAAAACTGGGAAAATGAACTGAAAATGCGAGGTTTTTGGGCCACTCTGTATCTAGCACAAGGAAATTTCGCATGAAGAGATTGGTTTTGTACTTCTCTCATGTATCCAAATAATATATTTAAAAATCATAACTACAATTTAAATTACAAGCACACCTCATTTTCTATGTCTATACTGACTGGACTAAGAAATTCCTGTGACGACTATAGAGGAATCAGCTGGTAAACACTGCTTACAAAATCTATAGCATGATTATCACGGAAAGGATGCAGCCTATAATGGAAGTTGTCCTATAATGGAAGAGAAATGTGGCTTTACTTTTAAATACTACTTCACCAAGCCCTATTACCCTACTTCACCCTATACTTGAGAGGGGGGCGCATATTAAAATCTCGCCCCGGGCGCCTATTAACCTCGGGGCGGCCCTGCATTTAATGTATAATTTCACAAGTTTACGAACATTGTGTGTTCAATTCAGTGTTGAGTGTGAGATCTTCAGTTTTGCAAAAATAGACCAATTGACAAAGGAATTTGGAGAGAATGTTTTGAACACAATGTTTGACTGTGCAGCTTTGTTGGTACCAGTTATGGGGTGAACATATCAAAAGACCCCATCCCTATCCGTTGTGCTAAAGGGATGAAGGTGGTTTAAAAGTTGCATTTTTCAATGTTTTGCTTACACGCTCATATCTTGAGAAAAATGCGTTCAACCGACATGACTGACTATTCAGAAATGAAGCTTGATTAATTCTCTACAATATTTTTGTTCTGTGGTGATTTGTGATATCAGACTATGACTATACCGGTAACATATAAAAAACTATTAATTATATACTAATATAATTATTCAGGTAGTGTACCGGTGAGTTAAGTAATTAAAGAAATATCTTCATCAGCCTACTAAAGATTAAAACATAGTGAGATGTACGGTACCGGTAGCAGTCTAACCAGGTTTTAAAATAACTAGGTATCAATTTGAAAAATAGTTTGACAATAAAGTTTAATTGTAGACTATTGTATAACACTTACCTGATACTATTTGGATGATAACTCATTTTTCCCGCACTATTTTACACTGCAAACTACATTTCCACGACTAAAACTATATAGCTATTTAACAAATAACAGAAAAAAAATGATCTCACTACACAGGACAGGGACAAACTGTCATTCCATGCCATGCCATGACAAATTCAAATTTATTTTATTCATATTTCAAAACACAATATCGACATTGGCATCATCAAATTAAAATATCGATAGCACCAAGGTTTCGATACTTTAGATCAATACCCAGAATTGTCCCGATACTACAAAAGTATCGATACGAACTTAGTACTTGGTATCGGATCGGATCAAAACCAAAATATCGATACAACTTGAGCTTACTTTAGTATCTGAAGACAGTATGAAGAGGTAACGCTTGATAACATGATTTGTTCTAAACTTTCATCTGTGAAATTTCTTCAACCTTATTTTGTGATTTTTTCAATAATTTTGAGCAAGTGAATATCGCAACATCGATACAATCTATCAAGGTGTAGTATCACAACATAAATATCGATATAGAAAATAATAAGTATTGATACTTTTGTTTGAAGCAAAAGTATCGATACAATAAAACTATCGGTATCGGTCCTATCGGATCAACCCTATCGATACCCCATACCCATGCACATGGCTGTTGACGGAAGCAAATCAATATAACCTATAAATTCTAAACTAGGAGGAACATTGATTATTTGAAAATAATCTATGAAAAGTGATATAGTTTGGGGTTTTTCTTGTTTAAGAATAATATTTAATACCTGAAAATGATTGTGAAGTGTTAGAACTATTAGGGATATGTCATGATTTTGTAGTAATTCAATTGTACAAGCCAAGTGAGATTTTGTTCCATGCGGTGACAAATTGCTAATTTAGAAATTTAATTTCTTATTTTATACCATGAAATTCATCTTACAAAATTCAATACATTCATCAAATGGCTCTAATAAACTCAGATTTGGAAAAATCTGTTCATTATTCCGGTCTCCCAATTTGGAACTTGAAACACCAGTTCTATTAGTTAACACAAAGGTAAGATGCTCTTACTACACTATACCTATTATTCAATGATATTCTACTACATAACATATCTTTTAAAGTTAACAAGAATTTTTTGTTCCAAAATTCTTACGTTTTAATCGATTCTTGAGTCTTGACCGCCACGTAGTGTCGTGTCATTTCATGAAGATAAAAATAATTATTTATATTTTATGTAATTGGGTCTACTTCTCTACTATAACTCAAGAAATGTTCGATATACTAGATAGCCTATACTGGTTTGTTCAACTTACTACATAGTTACAACTTACATAATAGAGTTTTTTTTACCAAATAGGCTACTTGAACAGTGTTCTAAACTTGCATATCTATGTGGGCGAACCACATGGTTTTTGGGGTCAGACAAATGACCATGCAAATCATGTCATGATTTAACATGTGTAAAACATAATATATTTTTCTCGGGCAACTCCCGTGTTTTGGATGGACACGTCGAACTGTCGGTTCCGGCTCCCTAAAAAAAAAAACAGTCGTTAGATCATGTCAGAGGCCCTGAAACTGATCAGTTACGACCTTAAAACTCTGACACCAGACCTGAAACAGGTCACTCGATATTATTATTATTATGTGAAAAATTACCGCGAAAAGTGTACTCCATAGGCGTACAACGATAGATGTATTCATTGGGGCAATCGTAACGCAACTGGCTTTGTGACTTTACTTTTCTCTTGTCGACTGGAGTGTTATTATTATGAGTGGTAAAGAAGAGGGGATCTATGAATGTCAACTGGCGGAAATATTTAAATGTGCGGACAGTATTGGAAGGAATTATTACACAGTTCTTACCACTACTCTTTATGTTTTTATGTAATTATTTCTCACGTTTATTTTGTGTTTTTCAGGCTGGTAGCGTTATGCACCTGAGTCACGAAGTACTAATGAAAATTGATGGTCTAATACAATGTCTACAAGTTCCTCTTTCCAATAGTGCCAAATGTTATGAAGGAGCGAGAGGGTTCAAGAGAGGTATCGTGGAGTTTGCTGGAATGAAGGTATAATCATAGATAAAATAACTCTCATCTGGTACTGGTGATACAATAAAATTGACATAGTTTTTCCATTTATTGTAACAACATTTTGCAGACAGAATTCCAGATTTTTTTGAGTTCACAAGTGACTACTCCAATTTTTGATACTGTACCATAAAAATTAGTGTAATACGCGATCTATCCAAGTAATGCTTGGACATTGATCCACGAATGCTTGGAAATTGGTCCTGGAATTGGAAATTATTAAAAAATCAAGCCTATTAGATATTTGAGAAGAAATTGTTTGTTTTCTTATACTTGAGTATTTTTCACCTACACCTTACTAACTGCTTTGTTTACAAGGTATGAACTTTTTATAATGTAAGTTTATCATTGTTAATTTCAGGGCTACCTATCTTACTGCTCGGTCCATGATCCTGCGGAAATGTTGATAAAGGGTAAAAATGAGAAGGATCAAATTTCATTAAACACCTGCAATGGAAGGATATATCTCTCTGTTCAACGGTAATTGATATATATTATCATAGAGAAACAATAGCGTAAGTAGATATCCCATGGTATAGGGCGTTTATGTCGCAACTTCTACTGTTATCTCAAGCCGATTACTGTCTATCTACTTATGCCATTGTTTCTCTATGATATTATTTACTATTTGTAATGAATAAGGTATTTGATGAAAGAAAGAGATGCTAAAAGATTGGTACTCATTCATTTTGAGGTTCTAAAAATCCACAAATAAATAAATAGAGCAAATATTCAAATTTTGATCAGTCAATTACAAATTCTGTGTAAAGACTGTTTTGTTTCAATGAAAAACAAAAATGTACCAGATTTCAATTTGATTTCTCATTTTTCTAAAAAGTTCATCATTCGGTTCTTCAATATTGTCTATAATATCATTGTCTCATTCATTTAATTACATTGAATAATACACATATCGAATCATATGAATTGTGGTTTTCTATTCTCCATGGTTTAAAATGAATAGCACATTATTATTATTATTATTATTTTTATTGATTCAATGATACAAAATTATTATTTAAAATAATTTGGGGAGGATCAACAGGCACAGCCCAAAACTGTTCCTCCCCCGAATTTTGATTCATTAAAATAGTCCAGAAAAAAGGTTATGTTTCCTATGTTTACATGATGAATCGAGTAATAGAATTAGTTTACAATAATTGTTATTCATAAAATGAAGTGTTGTACAATTAATTTAATCAAATCCTGTCATAATTATGTAAGACTCTCATTAGTTTGATCTCATTGAAAACAAAATATTCTTCCAGGTACATGGAGATGATGGAAGTGTTCCAACCTGACATCTATGAGGCGTTATCAGATAGCTATAACGACAGCAATAGCTCTAATCGACGTTTATGTAAATCAACTGCAAATTCAATCAATTACTTCGATGAATGTATGAGCATACATGGAAAAAGTGAGGTTGGTATCAGGCATTTTATTCATTTCATGAATTAATTTATTCATCTAATTGAACTCATTGAATCGAAATTTTCTATTCTTCATGGGTTAAAATGGATTGCACAAGATGGTATTTATTTTGAAAAATGTATATCTTTTCTAATGTTTTATTAGAAATTGTAAAGTGTGTTATTTCCAATCAAATAAGCATCCTATTCATTTTGTGGATACATTTATTCATTTGATTACATTGAATTATATACATATCGAATCATATGAATTGAGGTTTTCTATTTTCCATGGTTTAAAATGAATAGCACAAGATGATATTCATTTTGAAAAATTTGTATCTTTTGTAATGTGTTATCAGAAAGTGAAGTGTGTGTTCCAACTAACAAAATTTAGAATTTGAATACGAGATCACATAGGCTATAAATATATTAATTATTTTAAAAAATAGAGATAAAATGAATGTAATTTCCTATAAAATATAAACAATCAATCAGATTATCCAAATAATTCATCTTGATCGACTTGGAAATTATTTGAAAGTTGAGACAATAGTTATTTGTGCAACTAGTGCGCAAAGTGACAGTTTTCTGCACCGAAAGAAACGTTTACGCCCGAGCCGTAGGCGAGGGCGGAATGGCTTCTTGAGTGCAGCAGAGGAACTTTGCGCACGTATTTTACATTTAATTTTTCCTACAGTTACCATTGAATATGAAAAGTGGGTAATTATGGGTAAAATTGCCTGAAATGCATCAAATGTTTTTCTGTGTAATTTTATTATTACTAAATAAAATAGAATAATGTATGTGTGTTTGAATGAAGGGGCGGCTGTGTGGGTGGTGGCTGTCCTCAAACTCGGTGTCCTTGATATTATGACACACGTGCAGTGAGGTATACCACAGTCATTGTTACCAACTTAATTTTTGTTTTCGTGCACTAATCCTCCATATAACCCACCAACTATTTTGCGTTGCCATGTTGCAAATCTAGAGTGCAGAAAAAATTTTTCCCGCACTAGAGCGGAAAAGTGATTCTTTGCGTTCTGTATTCAGTGCAGCAATGGTCACTTTCCAAGATAACTGTAGGAAAAAATATTATTGGAGTTTCTCAATAAATTCTAAATTTCAAACCTGTTCAGTCACAAATCAAGAAGTTTTGGAGAATTAGTAAAGTATAGTTAGATGAATTTCATGAGATAGTATTTCATTCCTAGAACGACTCTTTTGCGATATAAGTTCGACATTTCATTCTCTTATTTTGTGTTGCAGATTCTCAAAAAAGCCTCCGTATTTGGAGTAATTGAAGGCGGATACAACTCCATTTACAAAGAGAAAATAGCATCTCATCTACTCCTGAATCCCAATGTATGCGGATTTGTAATTGGTGGTCTACATTCCAATGGGCCAGAAGTTGAGAAAATACGTTCCAGTAGTATTGAATCTGTGGTTCATCAGACTTTGGTAAGTATCAATTAATATTGGAAAAACTGTTGGATAAAAATATTCTACTATAATGTTGAATAAAAAAGACTAAGAAATTTACAGATTTAAACCTGTGGTTTTTTAATAATTTCTTAGTCTTCTTCATTTAATATGAATAATTACCACAATATCAACTTTTCAACTACACAAAAAGTGATTCTACTAGGCCTATAACTTAATCAAATAAGAAAAATACAAATTTCTTAAGAAACATATTTTATACCTTCTTTTTCATTCATTATGATATTTATTATGACTTGACACTATATACAGTAGATTGTTTTAGTTAATTTTTTATATTAACATTCTAAATTCAATTCTACTTGATTATTTTGGGATCAAAATGTATGTGTTTAAAACTGCTGAAGAATCATAACCTCTTTTGGACTTATATGCAATCAAAATTCGAGAATGGAATAGTAAGGGCTGTCTGTACGCCTGTTTTTTCGTTACCAATCATTTTATGATTAAGTTGTTTTGTCATTGTTGTTGAATTATTCAAACTTTTGGAATCAATAGAGCCATAATAAAAGAAAAAAAACAAACTATGAGTTCAAGATCACAGTACTTAGGGTCCAACCCTCAAGTGAAATCCTACTTTTCAATTATTGTGAAAAGAAAAAAAACAAAGAATAAAAATAAAGAGAATTATTAACTCAATAATGTTATGAAAATTAATTATCAAATCATAAAAATATTAATCTTTATTATGAATATATACGTATATTTGCGATTTAATTGATCATTGATAACAAGAATCAACGATCAAAAAATTTGGTCAGTTGTGAAAAAATAAAAATTCTACCGGGATGACCACAATCACAATTCTTTTGAAAATGACACGGAAAAAGAAAACGTGACAACTATGCACTTCTATGAAATGCACTGACTTGAAACAAAAATATTCTTGAGAACAAGAATCAAGGATTAATATTAGGTCAGTTGTGAAAAAAAAATTCTACCGGGATGACCACTATCACAATTCTTTTAAAGAGGACAGGGAAAAAGGAAACGTGACAACTATGGACTTCTACGAAATGCACTGACTCAAAACAAGAATATTCTTGATAACAAGAATCAAGGATTAATATTAGGTCAGTAGTAAGAAAAGTAAATGCTACCGGGATGACCACAATCACAATTCTTTTAAAGAGGACACGGAAAAAGAAAACGTGACAACTATGCACTTCTATGAAATTCAATGAATTGAAACGTAAATCTCAACTTAGCTGTTCTCCTTGGTGTCAGTCGATATCTGCAGTTTGAAACTGTAGAAGATACTGATATATGTAGAAGTCTGCTGGGAAGTTGTAGCATATTATTTTGAATTTTTGATAAGTCAATAATTATTGATTATTACATTCTAATTTTCAGAAACTCTTACCAGAAGACAGAGTGAAAGTTGTACATGGCTGTTTCCGGCCTGATGTAGTCGTGAGACTAATAGAATTGGGCGTCGACATTTTTGACTCCTCTCTAGTGGATATTGTGACGAATCGTGGATGTGCGTTTGTTTTCGGCTGGAGATCGTTAGACAAGTAAGTAATGATTCATCTCGAACACTTTTGATAAGTCCTCCTTTAGAGTGATTACAATTCTATATTGCATATCACAACTACAGTTTTCTCCACGGCATATTATATTATTGGGATCTAGGCGCTCTAGATCGAAATTCAAGTGACACTTTTTCACTCACGAATTTGAACGGATGGATAACATAAACAATATGCCGTGGAGAAACCTAAAGTTGTGATATACAACATAGAAATAGTTATTTGTATATCTAGAGTGAAAAGTGCTGTTTTTTCTCCCTGAGGGAAAAGTTTGAAGTTTCTCCCAACAATTTTCCTGAGGGAGAAAAAACATTTTTCACCCGTGATATACACAACATTTTTCCTCCACCTACATTTTTATAAAAACTGCAAATAAAATAATTTTAAAAAACGTGCGTGACCAAACAATGTGTTACAACATAATCTAAAAAGTAAACAGAAACAGCTGGATTGTAATCACAGTTATCCGCCGACAGCGCTATCTGTCGGCAAAAATTGTAACAACAATGGCCGCCACAACTACAGCTATAGTGGAGTTCCCGTTTCAAATTTGATTAGTTAATAAGGAATATTCGTTGGCTGGTATTTTGAATAGCATGGAATGAAAAAAAATTATACATTTTTTTAGTATAGTGATATGAAGTTTGTAATAATTTTAGCATACAAATATATATTTCATATGTTGATCAAATCTGGTTGAGGTATTGAATTTAGTTGGCTCAATGACTACTCTATATGCTTCTTCATCTGATCTTAGACCTTCTTACTTATTATAATGTAAGTTTTTAAAATAGAGTTGCTTCCCATGTTATTCAAAAGGAGTCACTTTTCCTCCCTAGGGAGTTTTTCTGTTTTTTACTACCGAGAGCGAAAAAGTGACACTTTAGTATTATGTTTCAGGGAGTAAAGTAAGTACTTTAGACAGTAGGTGTAGGAAAAGTAATTAAAATAGTTAATTTTATTTTTTTCTAGAGATTTATATTTTTTCTAGTGATTTGTTACGTTGTTAAATTTTGCTAATAAAGAATTGAATTGAAAATTGAATTGGAATCACTCCAACGGTTTCACTTCAATTCTAACGAATTCACCAGTGAAGCTGGAATGGCCGTAGTCGAGTGGATTAGAAGCTGGCTTCATAATCCAGAGGCCCGGGTTCGAATTCCAGTCCGGGAAAGATATTCTTCTGGGGCCACTCCCGTGTTTTGATGGACACGTTACCCGTCGGTCCCAGCTGCCTGAAAAGCAGTCGTTAGGTCATGTCAGAGGCCCTGAAATTGATTAGCTGCGACTGAAAATTGTGACACCAGACCTGAGCTAGCCAGGTCACTCGATATTATTATATCAGTTGAACTAATCATTGATGACAAACTGCAGTATTCTATACATTGTAAAAGTGAACGATAAAAACGAAAAAAAATGAATTATATTATTTTTTCTCATAGTCATCCAATCTCAGCTGTTCCATGCATGAAACACTATCTCCGTAAACAAAGCCATAGTGCATGACAGGTGGTTGATGGTAACGTCAGCACGGGTAGGGCTCCTACACCAATAAAAACACTAGCTGATATACATCAGCTGAAATCAACACATTTTTATTGGTGTAGGAGCCCTACCTGTGCTGACGTCACCAGAATGCACTATGGCTTTGTTTACGGAGGTAGTGCATGAAATCAAGCCAGTAAACTGCTGTTTACAGAACAAATAAACATATGATTCTCATTACAGCATACTACTGTAATGAAACCATATGTTTTCTTTATAGTCGAGTATGTTTCTAGAGCCGAAATAGGAACAGCAAAACTGCTCCAAAAAATCAAGTTCAGCGCTCTAGGGAAAAGTTTTGTCAACTTCCACAAAATTCCTGATTTGGAATTTGTAAACTAGGTTATGTTTATAGAATGCATGTAGTAACTTCAGCACAAGCAGGTGGTAATGTTTTCTATTTCCTAATTATTCTTCTTTAGATTATTATGACAAAAAATAGTGTACGTTACTTGGACGTGAATGTCTTTTGCAGCGCTCAAATGAAATTCTAGTCTCGGCTAACGCCTCGACTAGAAACATCATTCTCGCCTGCAAAAGGCCCCTTCCCGACTATGTGACGTAAGATACTATAACTGCATTCTGGGGGTACAATAAATGAGCATTAAATTAGAATATGAACATGAAATATGAAATTATGATCTGTATCTTGTACTCTATGATACATAAATACCTCTTACCTGCAATATTCAATATCCTTGCCTCCATGGTGCACATTGGGTAACGCTAAATGGACTAGCAAATAATGGCGGTCAGACAAACTTATGTTCTCCTGACCGAAAACTACATAACATCTCAAAGAATTTGGAAATACACAGTGTATATCTAGGCATATACTTATTGACTATCTCTCATGAAAACTTTAAAAAAGTAAATACCGAACATGCTAAAACTGTATATCAAAGATGTAGAGCACTTTACAAAAAATCATTAGATGAGGCCAAGAGAGAGTCTATTGTTTCAATTATAGAGTCCTCGAATAACAGTTGAAGGAAAGCATGGCAAATAATCAAAACGATATCTTCAAGTAATAGTGTTCAAGATTTCACTACTCCAATGCCAAATATCTTGAATGAATATTTCATACAGTCGGTTGATGATGTTCATGAAAAGATAGTGAAGCCATCCATATCAGCCATCGAAATGCTAAATGGAAGTGTTGATAAAGAGCATAATGCCACTTTTAGTTTTCATGAGGTCAGTCAGGAAGTTATCTCTAGAGTGGTTCATAATCTAAAGCCATCTAAAAGCGAGGACTTCTATGGCCTATCCAGTTGCCTTCTTAAAAGTATTGCAGGTGCAGTGGTACCAGCACTGACTCGATGTATAAACATCTGCATTTCAAAAGGTATTTTTCCTAATGTGTTAAAAGTGTCCAAGGTCGTTCCGGTTTATAAGAAAGGTTCTAAAGAAGAACCGTCTAGCTTCAGACCTATTCAGATAGTGCCTGTGTTTTCAAAAGTGCTAGAGATTGTCATGTACATACAGGTATACGAATATATGATAAATATTAGAGTGTTATCAGAACATCAATTTGGTTTTGTGAAGGGAAGATCTACCACTGACGCCTTTGATTCCCTGATAAAATTTGTGATTGAATCATTTGAGAGTAAGTGTTTTGCTCAGGCCGCATTCTGTGACCTGAGCAAAGCATTTGACTGCGTGGAACACAATATCCTGCTGGATAAATTGGCATTTTATGGAATCACTGGGAAGAGTCTCAGTCTCTTTAGGTCCTACCTTAGTGAACGCAAACAGGTTGTATGTGTGGGCAATAATAAATCAGATCTTGCCAGAGTGAAGTATGGTGTCCCCCAAGGATCAATTTTGGGACCTCTCTTATTTGTGATTATGATTAATGATCTCCCTCTCTCACTCAATAGTAAGACTGTGTTGTACGCTGATGATACCACTTTTCTTCATTCTCACTCAGATGCACACACACTAAAGAATATGACAGCTAATACGTTAATAGAAGCTTCCAAATGGTTCAGAGCGAATGGCTTCAAATTAAATGAAGACAAAACTCAGTTTCTGACATTTAGCCAGAGAGATCACACACTAAACAACAGCAATAGTATCAAATTCCTTGGATTAATGTTTGACCCCAAGTTGACTTGGGAACCCCACATAAATTTCATTACTGGTAGGCTAGCTAGAGTTATTTATTTACTGAGACAATTGAAAACTTCAGTTCCAGAACAATATCTCAGGAACTCATACTTTGCCTTTTTTCAAAGCATAATTGCCTATGGTATCTTAATATATGGGAATAGCAGCCACATGAACAAAGTATTATTATTGCAAAAAAAAAGCAGTCAGAGTTTTGTCAGGTGCAGACTATCTGAGCCACTGTCGACCTCTTTTTAAGAAACTTAAACTATTGACAGTCATAAATTTGTATATCTACAATGTAACTATTTATACAATGAAAAACTTACCTAATTTGAAGACAAGATGCAAAATTCATGCTCATGATACAAGATATAAACATCAAATTGACATACCATATCAACGTCTCTCCACAAGCATGAAGCATTATGACAGCATAGGACTAAGAATCTATAATAAGTTACCTACAGAGATCAAATGTTGTGCTAACATTGTTCATTTCAAGAAATTACTATTTAATTGGCTTGTTGGAAGACCGTTTTATTGTTTGAACGAATTTTTTGATAGTACCTGAATGAATGTATTTTGTGTTCTATATTTTGTTTACTGTGTGACTTTGTCAATTACCAATGTTGGTTTATGACAATAAAATTTATTTATTTATTCATATTTTAGACTCATGAGCTATATATTTGTTGTGTATCTGCCATACGCTAAATAAATAAACCTGCAATAAATACCTCTTTCAATTTACGTTAATCTGGTCTCTTTGGTTTATTGTGTAATAAATCTAAAATTATAAACATGAAATGGTATGATGTAGATTTAATAATGCATTCATCTTATTTCCAGGAGTGATGCAATGGTTAATGGTAACAGTGATCACGCTGTCGACTGTCCTGTCAAGGATGAAGCTCCATCATATAAGCTTGAAATATCAATGAAAGACAAGGTGTAAGTTACCACTCATCATCAGTTATCAATCACTTATCAATTATTTAATCTCTGTACTCTACAAATTGGACGTTTTTAGCTTCACTATTGCCTCTACTTCAAACTGTGGTCTAATATTTATAGCAAAAATAATTTTTTGAGACTATTTGAAAAAAATTATTATCACTAAACTTTCAAGATTGTTTTTCCATGGTGGAGTGATTGAATACCAGCTTAGCTTTATCAACTACATGAATATATGGATTTGGAATAAATAAATGGACTGGGCACAGGCTCATCTAATTTGTATGCTAATACCTTTACTATAGGCTAAGCACAAGAAGGATAATCATATTTGTGAGTGACTCTAATAAAATAAATTTCTTTCCCTTGCTTGTAACAATTTCAGTTACTGTTTATTCTGTTTGAATTTCTCAAAGTTAGTAGCTATTGAACTAAAGTTACTATCCCATCAAATGTTTATGCTAATAGCTCTACTATAGACTAAGCTCGAAATACCAGATCGTGCTAATTAAAAGCGACTTTTACCAAATAAATTTATTTTCTTAGCTTGTAATAATTTCAGTTAGCCTACTGGTTAACCTGTTTGAATTTTTCAAAGCACTTGGTATTGGTTGTCTGAATATCCATTGTCTTTGAAAAATACAAAGTAATGAAATTGTTAATTGTAATTCAAATTCTTTCACATTCTTGAACATTCGAAATAATATTTTTGGAGTGGAATCAATTTACCTTTTGAAAACATAAATGTGATAGTCGAAAAACTGGTTAGTGCTGACGAAATCAATTTCCATGTTCATTTATCAATTTATTGATGATATTGTACCAAATTAATTATATTTTTAAAAATAAATTCATGGTTATTACATGTGAATTATGCTCCCCTTCTTAGTCCTTATTTTATTAGTCCTTCCCAATCTGTCTCTCATCCTTTATGACAAAACATTCTCTTTACTTGAGTTCATCAGCCTATGTCAATCTATGATCAATTGTACTATGATTATATTGTTTTTCTCAATTTCCTGATATTTTTCCGATTCTCTATAAAGTATGTTCTATAATATGTAGATTATGTGATTCTATGGTTACTTATACTATGATTATATTGTTTTTTATTCAATTTGCAGATATTTTGACGATTTTGGGCCGTTGCTTAAAGGATGCAGCTGTGTTGCTTGCCAGAAGCATACCCGAGCATATATTCATCACCTATTCCTCACGAAAGAAATGTTGGGACCAGTATTATTAATGATGTGAGTATCCTAATATATTGTGCTATTCAATCATACAATATCGGGCCACCGAGCTTCGCTCGTTATTTTTATTTATTGCTTAACAGAACACAATTCTCTAAAATGATCGTGTTTATATTTCACAGCTGGCTATACATCAGCTTATGAATTTCGGGGATGCGATATTTTGATTTTCCACAGACTCACTCGCTCACTCACTTTTTTACTATCCACAGATGACGAAAGTCTCAGCTGTTTCAGCCAAGAATGAATTATCCTTTTAATATCGTTCAGCGAGTTTTCTCAAGGATGAGACCTAGTGCAATCGAAGTTTTATATCATAAACCTACTATGTTCCAAAATTTCGTGAAAATCGTTAGAGCCGTTTTCGAGATCCGTTGGACATAAATAACCATAAATAAATATAAAGATCTAAAAATACAGAAATTGCTCGCTTAAAGTAATAGGATTGAATTTACGGTCATTCTGGTACGAATAAAATGGTATGTAAAGTAAGAATAGCTTGATATACAGTTACTATATAACCACTATAGTTACTGTAGCTTAATATAGTGAGGTCCACGTTATAGTGGCAGTGAATAAAAAATGGGAAACCAGCGTTGCCGATTCTCTACCTTGTCACTGCATTCAATAGAAGACAGCTGGTACCGGTATATCTGATGTAATATTAACTGTTAATTCTTGTTTAAAATGATCTATTAAGTTTCATTTGTCAATAAAATATATTATTCAATGTTTAATTAATAAATTCCCATAATTGATATACTATATAATTTTGTCAACCAATTATATGTTTACATTGTTAAAAAACGATCTTGTATGTAGCGGAGCTAGACAAGGATAGCGCTATCTGCTTTGTCTAATGATAGATAAGAATAGCAAAACCAATGTTCATCAAATACTGCCATTATAACGTGGACCTCACTATAGTTAGTAGAGAACTATAAATCGAGAAATATTCAATTTTATTTGAATCAGAGATCTTGAGATAATGCTACAAAATGCAATATTGAATTAATTGTTTCAAGAGCTCGATCAATTGAACTCTTCAGTTTTCAGCCATTACATTTCATGAACATTCTTAAAATGGAATTATAAGGTTTTATCTCAAACCGTATTATAATTAGCTTAATTGACAGCATTGAACGTTTTACTGCAATCTGCAATACCACATTTGATTGAACATATTTTTTATTCCATGTCATATTGCTAATCAGATATTCTATATTTTTGTAATGATGTATGTAAAATTATTTTTTCCTCCACCTACTGTCTAAAGTACTTACTTTACTCCCTGGAACATAATACCAAAGTGTCAATTTCGCTCTCGGTACTAAAAAACAGAAAAACTCCCTAGGGAGGAAAAGTAACTCCATTTAAATAACATGAGAAGCATCTCTATTTTAAAAACGTACATTTGAAATAGGTTAGAAGGTCTAAGCTCAGATGAGGAAGCATATAGAGTAGTCAGTCATTGAGCCAACTAAATTCAATACCTCAACCAGACATTTGATCAATATATGAATTTATGTTTGTAAGCTAAAATTATTACAAACTTCATATCACTATACTAAAAATATGTATAAATATTTTTTTAAACCATGTTATTCAAAATACCAGCCAACGAATATTCCTCATTAACTAAACAAATTTGAAACGGAAACTTCATCATAGCTGTAGTTGTGGCGGCCATTGTTATTACAACTTTTGCCGACAATAGCGCATAGCGCTGTCGGCGGAGAACTGTGATTACCAGCCAGCTGTTTCTGTTTACTTTTTAGATTATGTTGTAACACATTGTTTGGTCGAGTACGTTTTTAAACATTATTTTATTTTCAGTTTTTATAAAAATGTAAGTGAAGGAAAAATGTTGTGATATACACTTATATCACGAATGAAAAATGCCTTTTCTTCCCCAGGAAAATTGTTTCAAACTTTTCCCTCAAAGAGAAAAAACAGTACTTTTCACTCAAAGAGAAAAAACAGTACTTTTCACTCTAGATATACAAATAACTATTTTCTAATGAAAATTTATTATTTACCTATAAAAAACCTTCAAATCAGTTTCAAAATGATAGAAAAACTCTCGAGATGCCTTATCATCTCACTCTTGAGACAAAAATTCTTGACAATTGTCTTATTTTTATAGTAGTCTCAAAAGTAATTCATACCAACTTAATATTTGTGGGGGGTTTCAGGGCTGTGAAAAATAATAGTCATATATTTCAAATCTCAAATAATAATGATTATCAATTTAAATTTTCTTATTCCTTTGTATGTTTCAGACACAATTTGCACCATTATCTGTCATTTTTCACCTTCATCCGGAAAACTATAAGAGAAGGACATCGAGTTGAGATTATTTAGCATTTTCTGTTATTAGTTAAATTTTACTCTAATACTGAAATGTGATATTTTCCAAAAACTCTTTTTCCTAGCAAATTATCTCTGAACTTTAGAACACCATTTATAGTTACAAATAGACAACGAATTTTTTCTGTTTTGATTTTCTTAGGCTAACCATTGTGATTTGTACTTAATTAAAATATTGTAAGGTAGGACACCAAAGTATGGTCAGTGAAATATTCCAATAATTACGATAACAATCTAAAGATTGAAATCTTCTAGGATAATCTGTTACTAATAGTATTAACTTGGATGTAGTGTGTTGTCCTATTTATTATAGTGCTACATAAGCTAGTAATTAGAAACAAGTACCTATTCAAATTCACATGGGAATTGATCGCACGTTAACTTTTATTTTTCATGTTATAAGTCATTCCAAATGACGTTAATCTATTTATTAGTCTACTTATTTTTTTAAACAATCCATTTATATTTTAGTGTTGGTTTTTCAAAATACCTTAGTATGTAATCTTTTCTAAAAAGATTGCATAAATGTTCCATTTTTTCCTTTTTTTATAGTTTTTCATTCTTCTATTTATTAAGTTATTACATCACATCACATATATGCCTGTTCAATTAATTTTCTATAACCTACTCCTATTAGATCTCTGATAATGAACAAACTTGTTCCTTGTTTCCTATTGTGTTCATTTGATAGATAAAAATATACTCGAAATATTAATATTAAATATTAAAACACAGTTTTATTTTTGTCACAGTCATCTTCATTTATTATTAGACTTTCACACAGGACTGGAGTTTCGTGCTGAATCCAACACATCATCAGCTGTTGTGTAGTGATGTTGTGATTATAGCGATCAATACGAAACTGCAGTCCTGTGTGGAAGTCTAAAGCCCGGTTGCACAAAAACCGGTTAACTTTTAACCGTGTTTAACTTTACGAGAACCTATCAGAGAAGGCTTTTTTGAAAATAAGACTTCTCTGATAGTTCTTGTGCAATTAATCACGGTTAAAACTTGACCGTCTTTTGTGCAACCGGCACTAATGAATGTAGATCGGTAGATGTGACAAAAATAGAACTGTGTTTTTTCAAGTATGGAAAAATTCCACAATTCCAATTCTCAGTCAACAAAATTTCATTTCGAAATAATGATTTATCTTTGGAGTAAAATCAGACAGAATACATTGAAGTTTCTGATGAAAATAAACATGTGACTTCATTACAAAGTAATAAATTCATAACAGTTTGTAAAAATATTGTTATAATAGGTACTTTCTTGTCTACTCGTATATCATAGAGAAAAAAATAGCAGAAGCTTATGTTATAGCTTATGCTATCTTTTGTCTATGTCCTTATCAACCAAGGATAGATAGATCGGATGTTTAGTTGATAGATAAATAAATTTGAAATAATTATCTATCACTGGAGTAGAACCAAATCAAATGAAATGAAAAATGTGTTTGAAGAAAAGAAACATGTGACTTTATTTACAAAGTAATTCATAACAGTTTTGTATAAAGTTTGTTACAATACTTTCCTAGTCTATATCAACAAAGGGAGGGGTTACTTTTTGAAACCGAAAACTGAAAAAATTTGTAGTTATTATCGAGGAGGAGGGAAGAAATCCCAGTGATGGTGGTGGACCGCCTTGTCTTCACCCCCTAGGCCGAGCAACATCAACCCTGCAATCAGAACTAGCACGATGCAAACAGCTGTCTGGGCGTCTCTTCTCTTCTCCCCATCTGGGAAATAATGGTTGAGTCCTGTGATGATCTGCGAAATGATGTCTCCGAGGGTATCCCGTCCAATCAACATTAATTCATGGGTAAGGTGCGCTGCTGAGGGTCTATCAACACTACCAGGCAGGATGGGTCTTGGATTGGTGGCTTCTTCCGCACTAGATGACTTCACAACCGGCAGTAGACTTCCTGTATCTGGAGCCAAATCCCTTGGAGGCGATCGTGTCCTTGGTAGAGGTGTAGTTGTAGGTGAGGCTGCTTCAAATCCGGATCCGTAGAATGGCGTGATGTGTGCAGGGTGAACTGAGATAGTCTGCTGGGTAACTGGTCCTGACCCACTGTTCATCTGCGGTGGATAAATGATGATGGGCGTTTGTGAGGGGTACACCACCACAGGTGGTGGTTGGGTTGAATCCGCTGGGGGTATCTTCAATGAAGGCACATCTGTGGTTTCACTACTCTGTGGCTGCGACACTACATTTGTAGTCCCTGTTGTTTGTCCTTCCTGACTACTTGCAGCCTGTCGTAAACTTTGTAGAAACTCTGGTGGCAGCTCCACCCCATTAACAATCAGATTCCCAGCCTTGCTGCTGATTTCTGACAGCTGCATAGAAACTCCATCAATGTTTGACACAGATATTTTGTTGGCTTGCAACTCTGACACGTTTATTTTCTCCACATCAAGCTCAGACACTTGTAGCTTTTTTGCTTTCAAAAACGACACCTCTGTGTCTTCATCAGGTGCCACCACTACTCGCTTCTCTATCACAGTTTGGATTTGAACTGGGGCCTGCTGATTAGTCACACTGTCAGTCTTTAACTCAGATACTGAGGGAGGTGGAGAAGTGGACACTGTTCTGTTCTCCTCAGTGGTGGTCTGTTGCTCCTCCTCAACTGTGTACCCTTCAGGCAGAGGATCAGTTTGTGTTGAAACGTTAGCTTCCTCTACTTGAGGCTCCACTTGCCCGCTACCGGATCTCAGTGGAATAAACTTGAAAATAGGACTCTTCTCACGTGAAACTTTAGTCTTTTGTTCTGAGCTCTCCTGTTTTGTGGGTGATGTTTCCTTGTCCTTCTTTGGCTCGAAAAACTCTCTCTTCTTCTGTGAAATCATCTCCTTGAAAGCAGCAAACGGACCTTCCTTCTTTTCCACTTCCACTTTTTCTTGTACTACCTCTTTTCCTGGTGATGTTTTATTGTCTTCTTTCTGTTTCTGACCTTTGTTCACTTGTGCTGTAGTTGTTACCACCTCCTCCACTCTGGTACAAACCTCCTCAACTTGAACCGTGGTAGGTTCTGTGTCATCCACACCTGGCTCGGGTTCTTGTACATCTATGTCGGTGCGACTCCTGCCAGCCTCAGGTGTTTTTGTAATCTGGATGTCTATCTTCTCTGACACAACAATTTCATCATCATCAAAGTCACACACCTCATCATCGGCCAGGTTCATGCTTTCCTTCAGTTGGTCCTCAGTTTTTGATTTCCTGGGAGGTCGCGGGGGTGCAGGAAGTGGTCGTCCTTTCATCTTCTCTATGACGTCACCTGATTGGAGATCCTTCAGATCTTCAACAATGATGTCTTTCAATGGTTTATCGTCTTCATCTTCAGCCATATGTTGGATTTTGGGTGTTGATGATTCGATAGTCTCCTTCTCCGACTCATCCATGAAGGGTATGTTATCACCTTCTGCGTAAACCGGTTCCTTGAAGACTTTGGTTCTCCTGGGCGGTCTTGAGGGTCCGATTGTGCTGTAGTTACGCACGGGACGTACAGGGGGTTGTTGATCTTTGTTCAGGGACTTCATCGCTCTTCTGGGGTAGGTGAAGAAAAAGTTGATGCCCTGGTTTTTCAAGTGGATGCCCTGGTTCTTCAAGTTCATCATTTGTGTTGTTGCCTTTTTCTTGTTGAACCGGTTCGGCGGCGGGGGTCGGTTAGGTTTGTTGTTCTTCTTCTGGCGTTGTGGTCGCTCCAGAATTTTGCTGACTGGTGTTTTTTCGACGGTAGCGTAGCCGAACATGTCGTTTCCGTCATCCTCTTTGGACAGGATCCTCCTGACAGGAAACTCGTCGCCTGGCATCGATCTCGCCTCGGAGATGAGCGAATCACAGCCGCGCGAGGTGCGGTCCTCGTCGGCCAATGAGGTGGCTCGAGAGCGTGACTTCCTCAGCGGAGCAATAGGCGGCGAATCGTAGGTTGGCTGCTCAATGTTGATGGTGGGTGCTTTGGTTTCGATCTGTAGTGCCGTTATCTGCAAAAATTTAACTCAAAGTTTTTATCACGACCTTTAAAATAATTATCAGGAATGCAAATCAATTACTGCTTCCAAAGATATTTCGTAGTGGCTTAGCAACTAATTTAAGTAGGCTACATTCAGATTAGTTGTGAAAGTGACATTGTGGTAACTACTGTGGTAGTTATTTTCCTCAAAAACACTGTAAAACAATCAATCGAGAGTTAATAATTAATTAGTGATTGTACATTCAACACTGGAAAGATTGGCCCTTTCCACACTTACCGATTGCTGGCCCACACTCAGAATTGTCCTCTCATTGGCTGAAAATCAGCTGCTGGTAAGAATTAGTCAATCGTAGGACAATATTATTACGAGTGTCGGCCGACAATTAGTAAGTGTGAAAACGGCTAGAGTAGGATTGTTTCCTAATGGATTTTCAACCTGAGCACAGTTCCAGTTACTTCATGAATCGTTCTTCTCATGGTGATTAATTAATATTGAGAGTCAAGTTTTGAATGGATAATAGAGATCAAGATGACGTGTTGTGCCATTATCTAATCAATATTACATCAAGAAAAGTATAATATAAACAATGGTATGAATAATCCAGAATTATTACAGTTTCTGATTCATAAAATCATAAAAAAACGAAGCTACTTTTCTGGATTCTCACGTGAAGAAGGAAACTATTGTATGGTATTCCAAACCAGTAGAGAAGCTTTCTTGAAAATATTCCGAATTCAAAATTTTTAACATCAGTAATAATAATAATAAGTAATTTTGGGACGATTCTATTCAGTTTCTATACTGCCGACGCCCCACATTGCATAATTGAATATCGTTGTTGATAATGCATTGAAGGAAAAATAAGTAATTTTTCACAAACACAAAACCCTACTAAAGAGTTCCATCGATACTTTACTCAATATAATGAATAGCTCAGACTATAATATTGATTTCTCAGTGTATTTGTCATGTCAATTAGGTAAAAAATATGCTGATATTTAGTCATCATTAGAATATTTCAGTGAAATTTGAAAATCGAGAGTTTGAAATTAGTTTCTTGCCATGAACATATTTTCAAAGCTCATCACAAAGTTTCTTCTTGTCGAATATTCCTCAACATTCAACTTATCTTAAATTGTTCATTCTTTCCTTATTGAGAAATTGAATAATTCTATAGATTCAAGCATTCAACCATCTATTATTACTCAAATGTAAAGTAGAAATAGATTATTATAGATTATTAGTTGATTTCATTTGATGCATTTTTGCAAATTTCAAAAACAATAGAATCATTGAGAATTATGTCAATATGAGAAAGCTATCAGCAGAATAATAGTTAACAATCTTTCAATTTCATAACGCACGGTCGCACAACAGCCGGTTGAATTAAAACTGTGATAGCTCCGACTATAATATCAATTTCGTAGTGCATTTGTCATGTCAATTAGGTGAAACATGCTGATATTTAGTCATCATTAGAATATTTCAGTGACATTTTCAAATCGTGAGTTTGAAATTAGGTTCTTGCCACAGACATATTTTCAAAGTTCATCACAAAGTTTCTTCTTGTCAAATATTCAACTTATCTCAAATTGTTCATTCTTTTCTTAAATTAAGAAATTGAATAATTCTATAGATTCACGCATTCAACCATCTATTATTACTCAAATGTAAATTAGGAATATATTATTAGTTGATTTCATTTGATGCATTTTTATGAATTTCAAAAACAATAGAATCATTAAGAATTATGTAAATATGAGAAAGTTATCAGCAGAATAAAAGTTAACAATCTTTCAATTTCTTAACGCCCGGTCGCACAACAGCCGGTTGAATTAAAACTGTGATATATTTCACTAGAACCAATCAGAGAAGGCGTTTTTGAAAAGACGGCTTCTCTGATTGGTTCTCCTGGAATTAATCACGGTTAAAATTTAACAGCTGTTGTGCAACCGGTACTAAATGGTTTAAATTAACCAACTCTTCAACTTATTCTAGATTTGACAATAGCAATTTCATTAAATGAAAATCAATCAATAATCAACGTCGTCTATTGAATAGATTGATTGATTGCTACTGTTCTATTTCCTCTATCATCTCAATTCACTCAGTGCTGGTTACTCGCAATAATGTTATATATTGATTTTGCAATAACTAGTGATGGATAATTTATCAATACTTGAGGTAGACTAGTTTAATTTTCACTAACACCCGCTTATTCAAATAGAGAGGAAGACGTTTGGGTTGAACAATTTAAAATCTCATCTCCTCCAGTTTACTTTGAACTCTGCAGTATTTTCCAATCAAGCTACTCTTGAATAGATTGTATTATTGAAAAATTAGATTAGACTCACTAGAAATTGATAATGATGTAACAACCCAAACTAGTTTCGCATTATTCTGATGAATACTTTATGTTGCATTTCCAAGTTGTTCCACTCCAACCCAACATCTCTATCACTACTACAAGTATGATAAGGTTGATATGCGTTACTGTATGCGATCAAAGGAGATATTAAGGATATTTCTATTTTCGTATGATGCAACTAAGAAAGGAAATAACCCATGTATTTGTCAAAATGTGAGTAACTATTGTACGTTATATTATAATAGATGCGTATAGTTACCTCTCCAGGCACCATGAGTTGTGCATTGACCTCATCGAGCCAATCATCATCTGGACACACCTCGTCAATCATCGACTCACTGTCCTTGTTCAGCGACTTCTGGCTCTTCCTGCGCTTGGGTGGGAGGGGAGGCTGTCCTGCCTGAGCCCACGTCTCATTGGTCGACTGCGTGATGAAAGACTGCT
This sequence comes from Nilaparvata lugens, assembly GCF_014356525.2. Lineage (NCBI taxonomy): Eukaryota > Metazoa > Arthropoda > Insecta > Hemiptera > Delphacidae > Nilaparvata > Nilaparvata lugens. The sequence continues at coordinate 59,958,144 of NC_052509.1, forward strand.
GCTCGAAATTGGGAATCGAAACCCTCTCCAGGTCGACCTGGTTCATCTCATTCGACTCGTTACTCTCGTTATCGAGATCCAAGTCTTTGATATCAGCTGTTGTGATCGATTGTTTGTCCGCACTTTGTTTCCGACTGGGTCTGACTGGTGGATAGGTTTTGTAGTTTTCCCTCTCTTCTGGCAACGATTCCCTCCCTAGTGATGATCGACTGTGCGTGGATTGTTTCGATTTCAACGATCTCGAACGACTGGGGCGTTTCGGTTCGAACTCTTCCACCTCCTCCTCCTCCTCATACTCCTCAGGTTTAAACGTATCCTGAATAACTGATGTCAGTTTTTTCAAATCTTCCTCCGCCTCACAAATTTCATCATCAAACGGGTCTGTGTCCATACGAGCCAACGCGTTCTGGGGCGAACGGAACGCATCCCGTATCTCCAACGACAGGTAACGACTCACATCTACATCCTCTCTACTGAGCCCCTTTTCTCTGAGGAAAAACTCGTCAGAATCTATTTCCTCCAGCACTCCCTTCCTATGTCTATCGGAGGAACTCCCAGATGACCTCTGTTCCTTCTCCGAATCCTGGATACTACTAGCACTTATCGCTTTCAGTTTTCGTTTAGTTTCATCTAAAGACGTGGCTCCATTGAAATCCTGATCCCTGAACTCCGCCATATCATCTTCAACCTCGTCATCAAACGACGACATAGCTTTCAGTGAGGCACTCATTTTATCTGATTGGTTTTCATCATCTACAAACTTGATATCTCGGTATTTTTGTCCCCAGGTTTGGGTGTGAGGGACTTTAGAGCTCCCTGGGGATGACGGTATACTGTCAGTCTCCATTCTAGGGGGAGGTGTCATTGCCCGTCCTCTGATCCTAGCGTTCTCCTCAGCGATACGCTTTTTCTTGTTGAAGAATCTTGGATACGTTCTGAAGTTTAATGTATCAAATATATTTTTCTTTCCTCCGTAGGTGGTTTGGGCCGAGGAGTGGTACTGGTTCCGGTCCCTCAGGGGTCTCCTCAAGCTGCTGCTAGTTCTTGGTTTGGTAAGGTTAAAGTTTGGCATGGAGATTTTCGGACGCTGGGGCATGTTGAATTTGGGGCGATCTGGAAGGTTGAATTTTGGACGATCAGGGAAGTTGAACTTGGGACGATCTGGGAGGTTGATTTTGGGACGTTCAGGCATCTTGAATTTGGGGCGATCAGGTAGATTGAACTTGGGGCGATCAGGTAGGTTGAACTTTGGACGATCTGGTAACGATATCTTAGGTTTCGATAGGTTTTTGAACTTTGTTCGTAACCTTCCCGCTTGTGACTTGATTTTCTGTTGGAAACCACTCTTGGAATCGCTCGCACCAGCTTTCCGGGCCTCTCTTTTCAAAGGTAGATCCTCCAATGCTGAAGAATCAATCTGACTGGTGTTCAGCTCGCAATCAGTTCTTGATTCAGTGGTGGGGGAGTGTGCGAAGAACCTCTCCTCCATACGGTTCTGGATCTCCTGTGCGGACAGATCTTCATCCTCGAACTCCTGAGCGTCCTCTATGTCGGCGTCGGCGTCGGCGTCCTGGGAGACGACGATCTTGTCGTCGGAGGGGATCTGGAGGTAGGAGAGGGGAGGGGCGTCGTCGACGTCCTCGTCGCTGCCGTGGAGGGGGATGTGGATGAAGTTGGGGTCGTTGTCGATGTAGGTGATGCGAGCCGAGGGGCCTTTCTTTTGCTGCTTTGTCGAAGCAGGGGCTGCTTCCGTGTCTGTTACCTGCATAACAGGGGGAGGCGAACGCTGGCTGGCCATCGGGTTGATCGGCTCGTACTCGTGATCCCTGCAAACAAATAACTTATAATCAGAAATTGAATTGAAAAACTAGCTGGAAAATGATTTGACGAAATCATATTCAGAATCAACAGTATCAATTTCACAAATAATATTGACAAAGTGTTTAGAAGAGTTCACGCTATACTTTCAAGCTTTATCAAGCAATATCAAATGAACATAAATAAATAACAAACCACTATAATACATACTCGTACATATTGCATAGGAGTTGTTTGTTACATATTGCTGTCAATTATACTATTTAAAATTATATAATTATATTGAAATCATATCTTAATTATAGAATCATTATGTTTCAATCTTCAATCATACTATTAAAACATCAAATATTGATAACTCTATCGATTACTATAAATATCAAATATCGATAACCTATTACTTCTTGAATATCTTTCTTTTTTTATTTCACTAATTTTTCAGTTCTACCAAATTTTGATCTATGATATTCTTCTTGTAATCCAAATTTATGACCAAATCTGAAGCTTAGCAGATAATATCGGGCACCGAGCTTCGCTCGTGTTTTTTATTTATTGACAAACAGAACTCTAAAATGATCGTGTTTATATTTTACATCTGGCTATACTCGCTCACTCACTTTTTTTACTATCCATAGACGACAAAAGTCTCAGCTGTTTCAGCCAAGGATGAATTATCCTTTTAATGTCGTTCAGTGAGTTTTCCCAAGGATGAGACCTAGTGCAATCGAATTTTTATACAAGAACATATGTTTACAGATCATACATATGTATGATAGATCTAAATTGGTCGTTTAATAGTATAGGATTGAATTCACCGTTGAAGAAAATTTATTAAATGCTCTCCAAATCATTAACATAGAACATGAATTTGGGTCACAAGAAGAATATCATAGAATAACAATTGGTAAATATTGAGAAATATTTATAAATACAGTACCTATCACCCTATAAAAACATCAAATATTGATAACAGCTATACTCATCAATTTTCAGGTCTGGAGGTTTGTAATAGTAATTGATTATCAACTTCAATTCTCATGGATAGTGACTGACAGTCGTTATTAGAATCATGTTTCAAGTGAATATAGTATCGCAGTTTTTGATGAGATCGAAAAACGATTATTGAAAACTAAAAATATATGAATGGAATATGGAGGAGAAATACTCAAGTACGATACGTATTAGGAGGCCACATATTATGCAGTTGGCTTTTTACGATGATTCTCTCTGGAATGGGAAATGAATTTACTCAAATCTGTTGATCTTTAGTGAAGCATAATGAAGTACATTTTGATTCCTAGATTGTGTTGCAGAGAGTTCTCTGCAAATGGTTTCTGCTGTGTTTACAGATACTTGTCAAACATGGCTTGTAATGTTCTAACTGCTCCAATTTACTTTCCCACGAGTGAAAAACAGGAATAGCGGATTCAACCTTGAACCATTTTCTCTCTTTTATTCGGCCAGATGGATCAGAAAAGGAAGTAAGTCAAGTACACAAGTCAGTGTTTACAAGTAATGAACATCGTTACTCTAAACACTTAGTACCGGTTGCACAACAGCCGGTTAAATTTTAACCGTGATTAATTCCACGAGAACCAATCAGAGATGCTGTCTTTTCAAAAACTCCTTCTCTGATTGGCTCTCGTGAAATTAATCACGGTTAAAATTCAACCGGCTGTTGTGCAACCGGGCCTAACTCTATGAAGGAGTCTATTTTTGAGTTTCAAATCATCACCAAGCATGCACACGTATTGGGATTTTGATGTCTCTTCTCTTCAACCAACATAATTGTAAATTGAGTGTGTAACTGGAGAATGTTGAAGTGACACATAACCTACATACATTTGGACTGTTGTATAAATTAGAATTGAAACCTTTTTGGGCGTGAGACTGTAGTACTTTTCTGTAAGTTGTGTAATTCTGAATGATTAAATAAATAAATAATATTCGCATATGAACCGCAGCATATTTGCAGTTTGAAGTGTGATTTTTAGTCCAAGAAACACTCCAATTCATATATTACCCTTTAATAATAATTGCAATTGAATAATAATATTTGTACAGTCTACCTCATTGATACTTCGATGGCCAAGCCATATGAAGCGTTTTCATCAGGCGTTTTCAGACGAGTCGGCAAGGTAGAAAGCTCTCCAATTGGCTGATTGAATTGGCGTTTGGGAATCAGCTGATAATCAGCCATATCATCTTCAACCTCGTCATCAAACGACGACATAGCTTTCAGTGAGGCACTCATTTTATCTGATTGGTTTTCATCATCTACAAACTTGATATCTCGGTATTTTTGTCCCCAGGTTTGGGTGTGAGGGACTTTAGAGCTCCCTGGGGATGACGGTATACTGTCAGTCTCCATTCTAGGGGGAGGTGTCATTGCCCGTCCTCTGATCCTAGCGTTCTCCTCAGCGATACGCTTTTTCTTGTTGAAGAATCTTGGATACGTTCTGAAGTTTAATGTATCAAATATATTTTTCTTTCCTCCGTAGGTGGTTTGGGCCGAGGAGTGGTACTGGTTCCGGTCCCTCAGGGGTCTCCTCAAGCTGCTGCTGGTTCTTGGTTTGGTAAGGTTGAAGTTTGGCATGGAGATTTTCGGACGCTGGGGCATGTTGAATTTGGGGCGATCTGGAAGGTTGAATTTTGGACGATCAGGGAAGTTGAACTTGGGACGATCTGGGAGGTTGATTTTGGGACGTTCAGGCATCTTGAATTTGGGGCGATCAGGTAGATTGAACTTGGGGCGATCAGGTAGGTTGAACTTTGGACGATCTGGTAACGATATCTTAGGTTTCGATAGGTTTTTGAACTTTGTTCGTAACCTTCCCGCTTGTGACTTGATTTTCTGTTGGAAACCACTCTTGGAATCGCTCGCCCCAGCTTTCCGGGCCTCTCTTTTCAAAGGTAGATCCTCCAATGCTGAAGAATCAATCTGACTGGTGTTGATCTCACAGTCGGTTCTCGATTCGGTGGTGGGAGAGTGTGCGAAGAACCTCTCCTCCATACGGTTCTGGATCTCCTGTGCGGACAGATCTTCATCCTCGAACTCCTGAGCGTCCTCTATGTCGGCGTCGGCGTCGGCGTCCTGGGAGACGACGATCTTGTCGTCGGAGGGGATCTGGAGATAGGAGAGGGGAGGGGCGTCGGCGACGTCCTCGTCGCTGCCGTGGAGGGGGATGTGGATGAAGTTGGGGTCGTTGTCGATGTAGGTGATGCGAGCCGAGGGGCCTTTCTTCTGTTGCTTTGTCGAAGCAGGGGCTGCTTCCGTGTCTGTTACCTGCATAACAGGGGGAGGCGAACGCTGGCTGGCCATCGGGTTGATCGGCTCGTACTCGTGATCCCTGCAAACAAATTATTGACAATCAGAAATTGAATTATAAACTAGCTGGAAAATGACTTGACGAAAAAGTAATCATATTCAGAATCAACAGTATCGATTTCACAAATAATATTGACAAAGTGTTTAGAAGAATTCACGCTATACTTTCAAGCTTTATCAAGCAATATCAAATGAACATAAATATAACAAACCACTATAATACATACTCGTACATATTGCATAGGAGTTGTTTGTTACATATTGCTGTCAATATTGTACTATCTGAAATTATATAATTATATTGAAATCATATCTTAATTATAGAATCATTATGTTTCAATCTTCAATCATACTATTAAAACATCAAATATTGATAACTCTATCGATTACTATAAATATCAAATATCGATAACCTATTACTTCTTGAATATCTTTCTTTTTTTATTTCACTAATTTTTCAGTTCTACCAAATTTTGATCTATGATATTCTTCTTGTAATCCAAATTTATGACCAAATCTGAAGCTTAGCAGATAATATCGGGCACCGAGCTTCGCTCGTGTTTTTTATTTATTGACAAACAGAACTCTAAAATGATCGTGTTTATATTTTACATCTGGCTATACTCGCTCACTCACTTTTTTTACTATCCATAGACGACAAAAGTCTCAGCTGTTTCAGCCAAGGATGAATTATCCTTTTAATGTCGTTCAGTGAGTTTTCCCAAGGATGAGACCTAGTGCAATCGAATTTTTATACAAGAACATATGTTTACAGATCATACATATGTATGATAGATCTAAATTGGTCGTTTAATAGTATAGGATTGAATTCACCGTTGAAGAAAATTTATTAAATGCTCTCCAAATCATTAACATAGAACATGAATTTGGGTCACAAGAAGAATATCATAGAATAACAATTGGTAAATATTGAGAAATATTTATAAATACAGTACCTATCACCCTATAAAAACATCAAATATTGATAACAGCTATACTCATCAATTTTCAGGTCTGGAGGTTTGTAATAGTAATTGATTATCAACTTCAATTCTCATGGATAGTGACTGACAGTCGTTATTAGAATCATGTTTCAAGTGAATATAGTATCGCAGTTTTTGATGAGATCGAAAAACGATTATTGAAAACTAAAAATATATGAATGGAATATGGAGGAGAAATACTCAAGTACGATACGTATTAGGAGGCCACATATTATGCAGTTGGCTTTTTACGATGATTCTCTCTGGAATGGGAAATGAATTTACTCAAATCTGTTGATCTTTAGTGAAGCATAATGAAGTACATTTTGATTCCTAGATTGTGTTGCAGAGAGTTCTCTGCAAATGGTTTCTGCTGTGTTTACAGATACTTGTCAAACATGGCTTGTAATGTTCTAACTGCTCCAATTTACTTTCCCACGAGTGAAAAACAGGAATAGCGGATTCAACCTTGAACCATTTTCTCTCTTTTATTCGGCCAGATGGATCAGAAAAGGAAGTAAGTCAAGTACACAAGTCAGTGTTTACAAGTAATGAACATCGTTACTCTAAACACTTAGTACCGGTTGCACAACAGCCGGTTAAATTTTAACCGTGATTAATTCCACGAGAACCAATCAGAGATGCTGTCTTTTCAAAAACTCCTTCTCTGATTGGCTCTCGTGAAATTAATCACGGTTAAAATTCAACCGGCTGTTGTGCAACCGGGCCTAACTCTATGAAGGAGTCTATTTTTGAGTTTCAAATCATCACCAAGCATGCACACGTATTGGGATTTTGATGTCTCTTCTCTTCAACCAACATAATTGTAAATTGAGTGTGTAACTGGAGAATGTTGAAGTGACACATAACCTACATACATTTGGACTGTTGTATAAATTAGAATTGGAATAGTTTTGGGCGTGAGACTGTGGTACCTTTCTGTAAGTTGTGTAATTCTGAATGATTAAATAAATAAATAATATTCGCATATGAACCGCAGCATATTTGCAGTTTGAAGTGTGATTTTTAGTCCAAGAAACACTCCAATTCATATATTACCCTTTAATAATAATTGCAATTGAATAATAATATTTGTACAGTCTACCTCATTGATACTTCGATGGCCAAGCCATATGAAGCGTTTTCATCAGGCGTTTTCAGACGAGTCGGCAAGGTAGAAAGCTCTCCAATTGGCTGATTGAATTGGCGTTTGGGAATCAGCTGATAATCAGCCAATCGGAGAGCTTCCTGCCCTGCCGACTCGTCTGAAAACGCCTGATGAAAACGCTTTGTGTGGCTTGGCTCTGATTGTTTGATTTATTATGCGACTCATAACTGCACACATATTCCACAAGCATTACCTTCCTATAGTGAAACCCACTTCAAACCATTAGCATTGGTTCAAACCGTATCTACAATCTATTATCTTATCTATTCGTACCTATGATCTATCGCACTGTGGATCTTTTTTTGAGGAAATTCTTCATTTATATACGAGATAACATAGAATATTCCCCTAGAATAACATAGAATTAACATCGAATTAATATTTCTGGATTAAATACTTGAATTACGTTTTCTAAGCGACATAGACCCATATAGATTTCAATCCTTTCTCATCATACTCACACAAAATCTCTAGTCAAAAAACGGGCCAGTCAGTCTCCTATAAGTTAGCAGCACTGAGAGACGACTGTGACACTTGCCAAAACCCAGGCCACTAAATTTAGAACCCTTCCAACTGCAGAAATACACTCTAAGCCACGATCATGTTCTAAAGCGATTCTCACCATCTCATAGCGCCGGTTAATCCTTTAATTACTAGATATCAGGGTGTGTGACTGATTGCAAGACAGAAATAAGATAGCAATAGTTTATTTTGATATTGAGGATTCTCGCCTCCGTTCTATAAAAATTTCTTGTGAATCGTTGATCTTTCAAATTGAAATACCTGAATGAGTTGAAAATATGAATACAGTTGCAATAGAGGGGTATAAGCATGATCTGTTTATAACTGGATGAATAAATGAAGTGATAAATGTTTATTTTGGAAATATTGTTCTCCATGACTGGAAAAAAATAAAGTGATGAAATATCTATTCTGGTAATATGCTCTCTGAATTTCTCCTGAATCGTTAGTCTCATTACTCTCGTACAGTATCAACTAAATAATTGAAATTAATATGGAAGAGATACTCCTATCTTGAATGAAAGTCTGTTTAATTAGGTTAACGTATGTGACTGATTGAAGTATTGAGATGAGATTGCAACAAGTGGTCTATTCCCAAATTGGTAATATAATTCTCCATTCCTTTTGAATTAGTTCTGAAATTCAACATTGATTCCACTTTGAATATGGGAGTGAGTATTTGGGTACTGGTGTAAGAGAATCGCAATCTAACCAATAAGACACCACTGACGTCCTAGTTATGACAACAGACAATAAAATTTCAGTACCATAAACTAATTTCAAGCCAACTATTTAAGCAGTCATCTGGCGATCCCAGAGTACCGTACTGAAAAAAATTCAACAAATGACAAGTCAAAAAATATGCGATTGCATTTTCATGACAACATCCAATGGAGTTGAGTGGAAGAGAATCCAACCAATCACAAGCTTATCTTTCAGAGAGTGGAAATTTTGTTTGTTTGGAAATTTTTTTGAGTGGAAATTATCATGACAGCCATGAGAGGGGAGTAATTCACAATAATTTATTCAACTAATCGACAACTATCAAAAAAGAAAGTTGCATTTATTATATCGTAGCGAGAGTTAGTAAGAGAGCCACACGTAATTCAACTAATAACAAGCTAACCAATAGGAGAGCAGCAATTCCATTGTCATGACATTATCCAATAGGATTTCAGTTGGAGAATTTTAAACAATCACAAGCCAACCAATGATAGAGTAGCGACTGCGTTGTCTTGATAACATTGATCCAACAATATTCAAATACTACAGGAGAATATTTATTTGAAATTCTCTCGATAATAGAGGATTGATTCACAACAAGAATTAGGGCTCCTGTCAATACCTTGAGTGAATAAGATAACCATAGCAGATTACAATATTCTCGTATTTCTATTGTTTTTTATTGTGTCGCAATTAATCATATGATATTATATTATGTATGAATATAGTTTTAATCTGATTTTTGATGAATTTTACTCTGGTCAAAGATATTTCGTAGAAACTGTTGTTTTTTGTTTCTTTTTTTTTTAATGAGTATTCTCTTTTCTTCCTGCATTGAATATGGTATTTCTAGGTTTTCCTGAATTTATTTTTTTTCCTTTTTCCTAGTATTCAATAATTATTAATTTTAGTTTTAGGATGGACTCCCACCAGCGAGCAAGTTTTACTTTTGCTGGTGGAAATTTTCATTTTCATTAAATGGTTCATGCTGTGTATTGGAATCGTTAATTTTCATTATAATGTATCATGCATGTTGTATGAAGATGGAAATAAATACATTTTGATTTTGAAACAAGTTATAATAGTATTTTTACTATTTTGAAGAATTATCATTCTAGTACAATCAAAGTCATTCCCATCATTAAGCCTATTATGTTATATCAATTGGAACGGTAATCAATTAACTCATTAATAAATCAAGTCCTATTAATTCAAAGGGAATTGAAATGAGGTAATCCTACTGCAGGAAACTCGTTCATCACTTCAAGAAGTCGGGCTTGTAGGCCGAATGTTGAATGTTCAAGATGCAGGAGGCAGGATGCATTCATCGAGCATGAGAAATGCATCAGATTTTCCTTTCACAGAATAATTGATAGAGCATCAAGTTCATATAAGCTTATCAAACAATTACTAACATTCTTTGGATTATTCAGCTAGTGAGAGTAGGCTACGATACGGTGATTGAAAAAGTGCAGATGAAACTATCATAGTGCTGTAATGCATTTCATGTATGCATTTCAAGCGATCTTTTCATTCTCAATTATTGATGCTAATTGACTGTGGAGTTATGTGGATGAGAATGCAGACACTGATTCATTTATGATCAAATACTACTGAATTAAAGTCTAAAAATATGCCTATTTTTTCAATGGACATAGATTATTACTCATAGATTACTCAAGTGCTTCTTAATGAGTCGAGACGTGATTTTCTCACTTTCCCCCTCACTCATTCTCTTTTCTCTCTCACTTCTCCTGAAATATATGACAAAATTGAGATATTTTCTATTCAATGATACCCAATCCAACTCTTCGACTCAAATTCAATCCTATCCAATACCACAAAACCCTCTGCTTATACTTATTGTATGAATAGCTTCCACTCTCCTCTCGTAGCAAAGCTTCAAGTACTTGCATAAAAAACTCGAAAATATATTATTCGTTCAACAAAATTGTGATGAAATCAATATAAATATGATTTCTCGTTGAGCATACTACATGGTTGTCATCTTATTATACTTCTCACACTATAAACTCTCAATCAACTCATCCTGTATCTTCCTCAACAAACAAAAAGCTTCAATAGTTCAGTGTCAAAACAACTCTAATTCAATCCTATCCATTACCACAAAACCCTCTTTTTATACTTATTTGTATAAATAACTTCTACTTTCCTCTCGTAGCAAAACTTCAAGAAATTGCGACAACTCTAAAACAACTTTATTTGTTCAACAACATATTGTGATGAAATTAATATGAATATATAATTTCCGTAGAGCATACTATATGGTAGTCATCTTATTATACTTATCACACTAAGCACTCTCAATCAACTCATCTGTATCTTCCTCAACAAACAAAAAGCTTCAATAAACTTCAATAGTTCAGTATCAAACCAACCCTAATTGTATCCATTACCACAAAACCGCCTGCTTATACTTATTTGTATAAATAACTTCCACTCTCCTCTCCTAGCAAAACTTCAAGTACTTCAATAACGTGCATAAAAAACTCGAATAAATAGCTGTGATAAGTTCTAAATAGTGTATTTGTGTTCTCAGTCTCAAAATTTTATAGTTTTTCAAAGTTTGGAATTTTATGAATATTTGTAATTGATTTAACTCAATTTAGAAGCATTCTATCAATTTGAAAATGATTTTTGTGTGTTTTGAATTGTAAATTGAGTGTGTAACTGAAGAATGTTAAGTGACACATAACCTAGCTACATTTGGACTGTTGTATAAATTAGAATTGGAACCGTTTTGGGCTTATAAGCCCGTAGTACGTTTCTGTAAGTTGTGTAATTCTGGATGAATAAATAAATAATAAAATAATAATAATAATAACTCAGTATTAGGGTGAGTGTTGAACTGATCGACAATAAGCAGTTTCCTTCAAAGAATATCGATAATGAGACAAAAATATTATCCCCTTCAAACTTGTATTTTAATTTCCAGAAATATTGATTATTGTACGGTCCGTGATCTAAGTGACACGAGATTGTACAAGCATGAAGCTTCTTACAGCGATTGAAATATAACTTTGTTGACGACTTACCGGCTCAGCATCTATTAATTATGATTCAAATTTACCATCTAAATCACGTAACTGAGTTGTCAATTTCTCATACACTTGTACACTCATAACAATCACAAACACTTGGCCCCATTAAAATCACTCAATCTCTCAAGTCTCTTCAATCATGGAAAAGTTCCGCAACATCAATATTCACTCTACAAAATTATTCAAAATCACTAAATTGACTAAAACCACTATAAAGATTCAAAGCTCTTCCAACACTGCACTTAGATAAAGTTGCGCTGATACTTGTACCGTGCGAAAAATGATGCATTGAGAACGACATTGGAACCGACCATTCCATTCATCGATAATTATTACAATTGTAGACCGCTTTTTGTCTTATTTTCCATCCTTTGCCATTTCTGTTCCTGCAGATTTGTAGTTCTGCAGTTGAAGAGAGTGAAACGCGAGCGTCCGCGGCTGATTGTGTGGACTGAAGCTTCTCAATCAGTCAAAGCGTGAGTCTCTCACATGTTCTCTCTCACTCTCTCTCACACACACTATCTCTCTCTACTGTTAAGCTTCTTCTTCAATAGCAAAACATAATAATGGGATACGACCATGAAACTTGCAATGCAACGCTGTTTAGCGCGAAGGCTCTGTCCGTCTTTTGCTGCTGTCTCTTTACAATATTGTTACGTCCGCCGCTCAACTCTCTCGCTCTCTCTTCAAGAATCTATGTTCATAACTTCTTAAGTCTGAATAGTGATTATTGGAATATCAGTGATATTTATATTGTGAATCTTGTATAGGACTTTTCCCATAATTGCCAGCATTTTTGAGTTTAAGTTTTAGGTTTCATATTATCTATGCGAGGATCCTGATAATGGAATAAAAATCGATTAATTGATAATTAAAACCTTAAAAGTTAGGGAATTTGTATTTCGATCTCTGTAGATTGTTCGTCCATACATTGCTAGTTTACTATGTAACTTTTCCTGTGTTTACTGGGTTGCTACATAATATAATTGAATGAAAATAACCTCTTCTTCAACATTGCTCTGATCTAAGAAGATATCTCATGATCAAAGAATATAACTAACTGGTTAAACAAGATAAAGACATAATGTTAAATGAAAATATAACTCAGTACCCTATTTAAATTATAGTGATGAAATAATTTAAAAAGGGTACTCAGTTCTATATTTTTATTCGTATTAAAAGTAGCCCTAAAGAGAAAAGACATCATGATTCTTATTGCATTGTCATTTAACTCATAGGAAGTGATATAAGCTACCAATAAGACACGAAAATACTGTTAGTCTATCAACATGATACCTCTCTCGTAGGGTAGGGTAGGCTAATCATGATTCTTTCTGGATTGTCATCTAATCCAATGGAAATCATAAATTGTTTAACATCACTCAGATCAAAGAATAAACCAACAAAAATAGTCAATCACAACTCCAAAACACACAGTTGTTGAGTGATGAAATGGTGGTTACTATTTTTGAAAAGAAACAGGTCATACCTCTCATCACAGCAGAAACTTTGGCACTGTGTCACGGATAGACAATAATGTTTTGGTTGAATGATATTCTTTTTGTTTGAAATACTCGTATATAAGTTTTTTCGAGAAGAAATTCAATGAAGATGTACGATGATGATGATGTACGATAATGATGAATAATGATGTACGATTCAATGAAGATAATGATATCCCCTCAAGATTAAAGGAAGAAATAAATAATATACGATTCAATATATACATAACATTTAATAATATTTTTTTAAATTTTCAATTGACTGTTCATCACATCGTTTGTCCATGGTTTGACGAAACATCACAAGTGAAATTTGAAATCGCTAATCGAATCTTGGATTTCAATTCTGCAACAACGGAAGAATTGAAAGCCAAGATTGGAGAAGCGATTTCAGTAATTCCAGTTGTAATGTTACGTAAAATCATGAAAAACGTGATGAAGAGACTACAGGAATGTTTGCGTAGAAAAGGAACACACCTGCAAGATGTAATTTTCAAAAAATAAATGTTACAGTATTTATTCTAAAATGTGCATTATTTTTAAATGATATGAAAAACTTTATTTGAAGATTTGTTTTTCTTGAAATTATTCAACTTTCAAAATTTCCCGTTTCTCTGAAACACCTGTAGATACGATATCCACTCAAGATGAAACATCTTTTTCTCAAGATAAAAATTTCCGGATATTTTTCAAATATTCATTTCCTAGAGTCGTAGAAATTTCACTTTACATTCAATTGAATTTATTAAATTACAGAATTTGAATTTGGATTTGTTACAGGAAACTACAACGCATTTTTTAGCTTCAATCTTCCAATGGAGGAATTATATTGATCATTCTCAAAGTATTCCAAGTTCTTCCGAATTATTGATGCTCTATCACAATCTACTGAATAAGAACAAGATTTCTCATAGGAATCTCAAATCAACAATCTGGAACTAATCCATGATAGGCACTACAATCCAGGCCATGTTTTCCTGTCTACAATTGGATTGATAAATTCCAAGTTTTTTTCAGATTATTGATGCCCCATTCCAAATATCCCGAGTAGAAAGAAGCATTATTTCTACCACAGAGCACAAATCTATATTCTGGATTCTTTGAACCAATGTTTTGGCATTGAGACTTTCTAGGATTTATTACACTTTTCAATCTCCAACAAAATTGATGAAAAAAGGAGAAAGGAAGTTTGAGCTGAATAAAAGATGAGCTACATCGGTAGTAATTGTGATTCTACCTTCTCTGTGATTAATCATAGATAATAGTCACTTGCATGACCTTCAGTTGAATGTCTGAATTAAAATACGTAAACAATGACTAACACTCTCTGGATACTCTCACGCAAAGTTTAGAATTGAATTTAACGCATGCATTTAGTAAACAGCATTTGCATGGAGTAAACTTGAATAACATTTGCAGTAATGTTGTCCAAATCTATACGGATTTCACTACTGCGATTCTATGGTTAGCTATTCGGAAAATATGAAAGGATGAGGTTGATGGAGACTAACATTGAATAGGTTAATATCCAACATTTATTGTAATCAAAATATACAATACAATAATTTATCTAAAGTAACATAATTATAATGTAATTTAGTTATAGATGAATATCATATCAGTGCTGATATTGATATAATCAAGTATTTGATTGATGTAATCAATAAGAGAACAGTGATTTTATCACACGATTATCGGGTGTGGGATTCCATTAACAATGACAATGGGTGTGATAACAACTATAACAAAATAGCTTTATGATAACGATGTGATAACTGGATTTCAAGAACATAAATGTAACCAATCACAAGCCGACCAATGAAAGAGTAGCATTTGCGTCGTTATGACACCAGCCAATGAGAGTTGAGTAAAAGAGAATTCAAACAATAACAAGCTAGCCAATGGGAGAGTAGCAACTTTGTTGTCATGGCGAGAGCCAATGGAGGGGGAGTAAGAGAATCAAATCTCTCACTTAAACATGAGTATTCAAGGTCTAACTTGATAATTTACCTATCACATGAAAATAACTGAAATCTTTCGATCATTGCAGACTAGCTATTTCAGATGTTATTGCTCTCAAATGAATCTCGAATTAATAATATATTTAAAGTGAAAACTTTATTCACATAGTCCTCTATATAATATTTTGTGATAATGAAAACACTGGGTTGTTGTCGAAAATATCACTTATTTATTGTAAAAATCACAAACATTGTTCCAACACCAATGAATAAGTGATATTTTGACAACAACCCAATGTTTTCATTATGGATAGATATCACAATATCTCACCAGCAACAATATCTGTAATATTTTGTAATCATGTTATCATCCATGACATCTTCAAAAATTCTCACAAGTCAATGTAAGTAACTTAAATTGTACTTTTTATCGCTGAGAATCATGTCCACATTAAATAAATTTTCAGTCTTGTGTGTGAGAAATGAGAATGTTCTACGGTACTTTTATTTTTCCACGCACAATCAATAAATTTTGAAATGTTTAGAGAGCTGAGGTGAAGATCACTTGAATATTTCACTCAACCAGCTTCTCTATCTCTTCTGACGATGCTCTGTTGTCTTGGCTCATTGCTATTTCCAGAGTTGTGACAATTTCGAAATGCCGAGCGCGTAATAATTGTAATTCTCATTGAACAAGTGGATGGAATGTCGTCTGCCATTTAAAATTCTAAAGAGTTCAAGAATCGTCTTCCCAGACAACAAGAGTAGAGCATTCTCTAGTTTCTCCTATTCATCTTGATTGTCTGTGTACTCTTCAGGTCCAGCTTTTGACTCAATCTTATATTGAATACTGTATCAAAACAATATTCATATCTTGATATTTTCTGAAATGAAAGAAGACAAATGTTGATGCAATGATTTTATTGACCGAGCGAAGTGAGGTCTAAGATTCAAGTCGACGGTTTGGCATTTCTCTTAATGTTCAAATGTTTATATGTTGCGCATTTACGGCGAAACGCGGTAATAGATTTTCACGAAATTTGACAGGTATATTCCTTTTCAAATTGCTCGTCGACGTATATACAAGGTTTTTGGAAATGATGCATTTCAAGGATTATATAAAGGAAAAAGGAGCCTCCTTCTTACGCCAATATTAGAGTAAAAATCAGATTATAGAATTATTCACCATAAATAAGCTGTCTATTGGACTGTAATACATCAATATATTAGAGTAAAAATCATATTATAAAATTATTCACCATAAATAAGCTGTCTAGTGGACAAAAGCATCGAACATCTTGATAAGGTATCTTTCAATCAACGTTGTAGACAGTTGCAGCCAGACCTGATAACAGCGCTCACACTCACATTCCGGGACGACACGTCACGGTACGATAGGACAGAAAGCTCTATGTTTATTTAGGATTTTTTCTAGACATTTTAAATTTATAATTTATTTATTAATTTTTGAGAAAACATAACAGCAGGTCAATGTAACTTACTGAGCGCGAGGTCTACTGTTCACAGAACTACTAGTGTAGTTGACCTTAAGAAAATTACCATGTTCCCTCTCTGAGTTTCTCTTTCTTTTCATCATTGTTTTCAGCTGTGAATAACAAATAGTGAGAAGGCTTTTGAGTTTGTATTAAAATTTTTTAAATAAGTGCAATATTTCTAAAGTTTTTAATTTATTGTGATACATTCTGTGATTCATTTAGAGTATAAAATCAACCTTCAAAATTCAAAATTTTAAATTATCATTCCTGGACCGAAAATCAAGTGACGAAGCAGTGTGTGATTACATAACCTTATCTTTTGGACAACATTAACATTTTATAAAAAATTTTGGAGAGAAATAGTACAGGCTCAGCCTAGTTTTTCCTCCAATGTCATGATTGTATTATGATTATAGTATTTTATACAATAAATGAATGAATGAATGAATCATTCCTCCATCTTTATTCATCACCATTCATTATCCCATTCATTCATTCATTCTTTCACTCTTCATTTTCTCTATCTTCAACATCATTGAAAAGGAAGTCAAAGACATAAAATAAGCAAGCAACCTTGGCCCGCTCTCAGTGAACATATTCCCAAGGACGTGAGAGGTCTTTCAACTTTTATTCGACACTTGACATGTGAAGCGAGCAATCAAGGGAGGCGTAGGCCTACTCCCGTCATGGCTCGCTCGAGTGGTCTACTTCGCTTGAAAGAGACAACTTAAAAGAGTAGTCATATGGCGGAAATCAGTTAGCCCAATTATTCAACCCAACACCCACCTAGGAAGATGTAGGACTAGACATTTCAGAACTTCGAATATTATGAATTGAAACAAAGAGTTTATGTTGTAAATCACGTTTCTTATCAATCAAATTTTTTTTCATTCAATTGATTTGGTGATATTATGAATATTATGAATGAAAACAAAGTAAATATTGTCAATCACTACTATTATCAATAAATTCACTCTCATTTCATTCAATTTATTTATTCGTTGATATAATTACAAATCATATGAATATGATCGGGGTAGAACAACAGGCATAGCCCAAAACTATTCTGTTCCCAAATTTTGATAAATGATAAAATGTCCGTAAAAATTGTTATGTTCTTACTGAGGAAATTTAAAGTTCAAAGTTCTGTCCAAGAATATATATTTAGTGAGTATTATGAATGAAAACTAAGTGAATGTTGTCAATCACATATATTTTTTCAATCAATGTACTTTATTTTCATTCAATTGATTTGGTGAGAGCTATCTAAGCGATTACTACCGCTTATTATTGATTATCGCTTATCGCTGATCACTATCCAAGATTATCATCTCTTGCTAAGATATGCCATGTGAAGACTGAAGAGCATAGATATCGTGAACCTACTACAGCTTTAGGTAGGTTCCGAACCGAGAAACATTTTTGAAACTAATTATTTAGCATTTTAGATGAGAAGTCAGCTCCTTAAAAATTTACAATAACAAAGATAAATCAAGATGCAAGAAGACATTCACATAAACAAATAGAACTTGGGATATGAGGAGGAAATGAGATATGATCCCTAGTCGTTTAAGATTAGCAGGTGACTGCAAACGGGCGATAAGATAGGAGCCAAACCGTGGTATCAAAATTGCTTACTGTATTAGTATTATTTACGAGTATTAAGTCATATATATTCCTTATTACTCATACTAGTCATAATATTCCTTAAAAACAATTATTATTGTGATATTATGTTATTATTATCCAATAAGACTCACATTATAATTTCAGCATTCCTCATGAATAACACGAACTGTTTCCGTTCAAACAATGCTGACTTTTCAGAGTGAATCTCAGAAGGCCTATATAAATGTATGATAAATGAACACATTATTTGGTCGATAAGCTGGAATCAAGAGAATTCAAGAGAAGGAGTGTCTCATATACTTCTGAGAAAATGTTTTTACTAGATATTATAATTACTGAATCTTTTTCATTATCATTGATTCTAGCAAACAAACTAATTATTGTCTATGCTAGCAATACCATTAAAAAAATCTGGTGTGGCGCACTCACACAACTTTCCTTGCCGTTATGGAAATTGATCACCTGACGCTAGTGTCCCCGCGCATCTCAAGTCCACTATTCAAAGATTTGAGCCAGCTGTTGACAGGGCAATAACGCTGGAGACACACATGAGGTCTGCTATCTCTTCATAGTGAATGATTTAATAGAACCAACAATAATTTGCAATTGAATAATCACATTTTCTCGGATTTCGAGCTTATTTTAAATTTTAGGTGAGAATGTTACTGAACATTAATTGTAGAGATTTTCAATCTACTCCACTTGATTTTTTTTGTTTAAATTGTATCTGAAGCCTGATAATTGGGAATCTAAAATCGAACTTTGCATTGATGGGGCGGAGCTCCCGAAATTTTTACAGATATGGGACTTGTGGCAGTTGATAGAGCATATCGATGACTATTTTGGGTATGAATTTGATCAAAATCGTTGGAGCCATTTTAGAGAAAATCGCAAAAACCCCTATTTTTGAGAACGTTTTCGCCATTTTAGCCGCCATCTTGAATCGCATTCGATCGAAATTGTTCGTGTCGGATCCTTATAGTGTAAGGACCCTAAGCTTCGAATTTCAAGTCATTCCGTTAATTGGGAGGTGAGATATCGTGTACACAGACGCACACACACACACACACACACACACACACACACATACAGACCAATACCCAAAAATCATATTTTTGGACTCAGGAGACCTTGAAACTTACAGAAAACATTAAATTAGAGTACGTTAAACATTAAAATTTTTTTTGAAGCAATACTTCCCTTACCTATGGTAATAGGGCAAGGAAAGTAATGAAACGTATAGAAAACATGAAATTACGGTAGGCCTACCTTGAATTTTTTTGGAAAGCAATACTTTCCTTACCTATGGTAATAGGGCAAGAAAAGTAATAATTTGAGATCTTGAATAATTTTGTTTTCAAATTTCATCTCAATATCTCCTATAGCATCATTTTTGTTTATATTGTTCTATATTCATGGTTTGAGCTTGAACTGAATGAAAAAATTATTGTCTTTTTATTAGCTTTTTTATAGGTGTAAATTACTTTTTTCACTTCAGTATATTTGAGGGATAATTAGGCTAATCACCAAGTGATATTTATTTATTTTATTTATTGAATAGAGTAAACAATAAAGTGGTCGAAAAAGAAAAAACAGGCTATTGCCCAGAACCTCTTCAATTTCCTAATTTTGTCTTAAAGTGATATGGGTGATTTTGAAGATGGGATACTTGCATTTTGAGTTGTATTCTGCAGCCGAAAGACAAGAAGCCACTTACTACAGCTCTCAAGCCGAAGTACTAGTCCAATCTATTTTCGCACGAGTTATTTTTAGTTGCGATGCTTTTTATCTACTTCGAATTCAATTCTGTCCAGACGTGAGAGCCTTTCAAATTCCCAGTTGCACTGAACCTTATCACTTGAGATGAGATTGCAACTATAAATAAATAAAAGTACCCATTTTTCAAAGGGAAGATTGAACATGGAATCTCCTGCTAATTTCTATATCTAGAACTCTGATGTGTAGCAAAAATGTTGGTTGAGAGCTCTCTTCCAATATCTCTCTCAAATTTTGGTAGAGAGTTAGTGGGGAGGATATTTTTAATATTCTTTCCGAAGAATGGACATTGATATGTCCAAAGCTCCACCAATTTATGTAGATGCATAACAATATAATTATCCATAGTTATTATATTACAAATTACTTTTTCATATCATATACTTTCAACAATTATTTTCTTAGTCTATATTATGTAAATTCATCTATAATTTTGCTGTATTGTAAGCTATTGTATATAAGTGTATGAGCCAGTATATATTGTAATCTACATAAATAAAGTACTCAATCAATCAATCAATATAAAGTTATTACAAGTGAAGACTCTTATTCAAGTTCATATATTATTGATCTACCTTTCTATCATTTTAATCTCACTAATGATTGAATTCCAATAATATTTCAAAAGCAGTGCTGAAATGAACCAGGGAAATATTGTGATATATATAGAACTCTAATGTTAGTGTAGAGCAAATATATTGGTTGGAAGTTCCCTTTGAGATCTCTCAATATTATTACGAGAGAAGACCTACTTGAGTTCAAGCATCATCTCAATAGTTCAATACTGATGATTTATGAATCTCAAATAATAGCAAAAGCATGGACCAAATGGCTTTGAATCATTGTTATAATGATATCATAATATGGAAAAGGCTAAAATGTGTGCGTGTTTATAATAAATCTGTTAACCTAAATATGAAAGAGAATATCAACAACAGATCCTATAGGTCCTTGGAAACGATAACTCCTTGAATAATCAAACAACAATTGAATTCGCCCTTGATTGAAGTGGAAAATTAAACCATTATATTATTAATGTTGAATGAAAACTTATTTCCACTCAAATTACTGTGAACCAACTCACATGAACTACAAATTCTTGAAATAGTTTCATTAAATATTATAATAAAGTCTTGATAATGGAAGGAATAATTCTGTATCAGTTTAAATTTTACTATTGATGAATTTGAATAAAAAAGCGTATTGTATAATTCTAAGCAACAGGTCCCAGCGTCCTCAAATATCCAATATCGGAGCAGTTTAAACAACAGGTATCAGTGCAGAATGTACTGTTTTTGACGCATTAGGAATCTGGTACGGTATGTATCAGGCATGTCAACACAGTAACTTCCAAGGTTATGTTTACCATTACCAGGACCCTCGTGTTTTTCAGCTACGTGTATTCTATGTTTTAGAAAATTATTAATGTTCCCTGCCCCTTGATATACAATACTACACTAAAAATATTGCACGAACTACACTTGGAAAATGAAATAGTATTGGAACCGCATATCAAAGTACGTCTTCTTCAGCTGTTCCAATGCCGGTAATTTTCTTTTACTCGAGTTAATATTTTCAAGAAACTTTTGTTTACTCATGTAATCAATAATAACTAAAATTCCTCAACGATAATGATTATAGCCACTGTGTGTAACATTATAAAAATATCACACATCATTATTAAAGTTTAATTGAGAAGCATGCGATTTCCCTGGATTCAAGCAACAAGCTTCCAGTGATTTGTCAACTATTACCAAAGTACCTAAGGGTAAGCTAAGAGAAAAATCTAACTGTATGTTCCAATCTTCTATTTATTGTATGAAAAGGCCTGCCGCAAATTAGACCCACGTTAATCCACGAAAAGCAACCCACGCCGTGGGATATTTTGTAAACCAGTGCTAGGCGTCTCTGGACATCTGTGTAATACATGAAATGAATAATCCCCTTATCAGCTGATTGATTATGAATAATTCTATAGCAATGGTTTACAAAACAACCAACGGCGTGGGTTGCTTTTCGTGGATTAACGTGGGTCTACTATGCGGCAGGCCTAACACCTGAGAGCTATGTCATGAAACCTTCCAATGTAATATGATTACGTTGACCAAGTAAAATAATGATAGCTCTCAGCACGTGAGTAATCTAGTAAAAAATTAGCTTCTAGAAACTATCTCTTGAAATTATTAATAGCCTGAATTAATAAATAGTATTAATAGCACCTGTGCTACCTGGAAAAACTATCACTTAACAATCACTAAACTTAATAATATATTAGCACCGAAACTACACTTATATGATCTACTACATCATAACTTTGAAAAATATATTAATAAGTTCCTCAAGAAAACATTATGTCCCCCGGGTCTTAGGAAAACTCTTCTCAAACAATAAATAGCCATTGCACCTAAATCTATGTAATTCATAGAGCCTGGCTCTTTAGCCATAGAAACTAGAAGACCTCTGAACCTCAATAACCTTAAAGGAAGCTCACTAACCCACCTTCAAGAACTCTTACTAACTCTAACTAACCTTAAAGAACTCTAACCAAACTTTTTGTAATCCATTGAACCTGGTTCTATAGCCATAGAAACTAGAAGAACTCTGAACCTCAATAACTTTAAAGGAAGCTCACTAACCCACCTTGAAGAACTCTTACTAACTCTAACTAACCTTTAAAAAAACTCCAACTAAACTTTTTGTAATCCATTGAACCTGGTTCTATAGCCATAGAAACTAGAAGAACTCTGAACCTCAATAACTTTAAAGAAAACTCACTAACCCACCTTGAAGAACTTTGAACCAGAATAACTTGAAAAAACTTTTGACCTGAATAACCTAAAAGATTTCCTAACCTTAATAACCTGAAATAACTCTCAACCTAAATAGCCTAAAGGAACTCTGAACCTAGATATCCTAGAGGAGCACGTCACTAACCCGTTCATGTCTGCAGGCGAGGACACCCTCTCGAACTCCTGCCGACTGGAAGGTCGCGTCCCCACCAGAGACTGTCTCTCGGGGAGGAGGCTGTCGCTCTGAAAGTACTGGCAGCCGCAGCGAACCTCCCGCTGGTGGCTCGACTCACGGCTCGACCTCGACTCGTGTTCCCTCGTGTCACCTCGCGAGCCACTCGTGTCACCTCGCTCCCGCGAGCGACTCGTGTCAGAGCCGGTACCGGACGTCTGACGACGCATCCCCGAGAACCGCGATCGCGCTTCCCTCTCGCTCATCTTGTGAACGTCACGTCTAGCGGCTCATGTTGTGACGTTCAGTGGCGTTTAGTGCGCAGGTCAAAACTGTTGCCAGATAGTTGCGAGAGTTTTAGGTTAGCTGAAAACTCATCCCCCGCCGACCTAGCGAGTCAAGTATATCAAAAGTACTGTACTCTCTTTAGAATAATGCTATCCTGATTACTGTACTCTTCTTAGACTACTGTAATCCTGTCTCTTGTACTCTCTTTAGACTATTGTAATCCTGACTATGTACTCTAGGACTAGGACTAGGACTCTCTCATGTAGAGTCCTGTACTTTCTTTAGACTATTGTAATCCTGACTATGTACTCTAGGACTAGGAATAGGACTCTCTCATGTAGAGTCCTGTACTTTCTTTAGACTATTGTAATCCTGACTATGTACTCTAGGACTAGGACTAGGACTCTCTCATGTAGAGTCCTGTACTTTCTTTAGACTACTGTAATCCTGAATACTGTACTCTCTGTAGACTACTGTAATCCTGACTTTTGTACTTCCCAATTGTAATCTCTTCAGACGACAGTAATCCTGAATACCATACTTCCCTTTTGTAACCCTGACTCCTGTACTTTCTTTAGACTACTCCAATCCTGAATACTGCATTCTCTTCAGACTACTGTAATCCTGACTTCTGTACTCCCCTATTGTAATCTCAACTCTTGTACTCTTTTCAGACTACCTACTGTAATCCTGACTAATTTATTTCCCCATTGTAATCCTGACGCCTCTACTAGGCTACTATAATCCTAATTACTGTACTTCTTCCCTATGGTGATCCTGACTCTCGTACTCTCTATAGACTTCTTTGACTCTTACTATTGTACGTCAATAAAAAAAATAATTATTATTGACTTGGTGAATGTTGAATTCTACGAAATGTGACCGTGCGATTATCACAAAACAATACGAATGTCTAGATCGAGTTATTTATCCAGAAATAGATAATGTATCACTGTAAAGGGAAATTATAATATTGTGTTAATTAAACAAAGTTATAATAAAATAATATTTCCCTCTTATTAACTCATAATATCTTGATGCAACTATACTCTTAAAACCGTTACACATACTTCAAGCACAGAAAACATAGCATACATAGTAATAGCTACAGCTATTTATTCCATATAGCTTGCTGATAGCTATATAGCTATGAACGATATAACTTAAATTCAATTTAATTGCTACCCTTATTCAAATCCCAGGAGGGCGAAGTTGGGGCACAGCCCTTTCTTACACTTAACCCTCCAATACAACTCCAAAGTTACAAACTAGTTTAAAACATCACACAAACTTATAGATGAAAAAATAACAAATATATTGCTGATAAAGCAATATAGCTATAATGTGATATAGCTTGCTGCTAGCTGATAGCTATAGCTATAGCACAATATAGCAATAGATAATGTAGCTGCTGATTGCTATACTATCTGTGCTTAGAGGTTAGCTACTCGTTGTTACCGCGATATTTTTTAGCTAGAATTCAACACTTGTTCGCCTCCCCCTGCCCACCCGTGACTAAAGTCGGCAAAACTGCACTCTCTTCACCGATTACTAAAATACGACTGGCAACCTCCAATCCCTACTAGCTCTGTCCTCCCCCCTTGTCGCCATCACCCTCAACTCTCTCCTCTCTCTGATCTTTTTACTCAGCCATGAGTTCTATTTCACCTGCCAATTTTTTTTGTAAATTGTTTGTCGTCTGCTTTCGGGGATTGGGGGACATTGTCTGGCGATAAACTGCCAATTTTGGGAGAGTCGAAGTGAATCACGTAAAATTTGATAGTAAAGTGGCTTAATAGATGAAGAATCAACAAATGTTGAATGTGGATTGAATTGTGTAACTTCTCAATAATTGATAAAAGTACAGTTTCACAGTTTGAATTTTGTCACATCGACATTATTATTGAATGTGTTGACAGGACTGCAGTTTCGTGTTGAACACATATCCAGCTGTACTGATGAAAAACTATTAAATAAAGTGGATGTGACGAAATTGAACCTGTGTTTTTGACAAATGTTGATTATAAAATAAATATTATACGTGTACGTACTGTGTACGTATCCATGTACTGATTTTTGTACAGTAGGATGATTAATAATAAATTATAAATTATTTTGATAAATTAAACATGTTGTTGATTTGTTGTATCACTGTATAGCGTTCTGTAAAAGGCTAGTGATAGAGTAGCGTAGAAATAGTTTTCTGAGCTTCCAGAGATTGAATTAATCTAATCTCATCTTTCTTTGGGAACGTTTTTTACTCGATAGTGTAGTCGAGAGTGACGTAATTTTCATAAAGGCGGAAAAGTGTCTTTTCCCATTATGCATGCATCAATTTTCCTCCATTAGACCTTAATATCGGGGCACTGAGATTCGCTCATTATTTTTATTTATTGATAAACAGAACACAATTCTCTAAAATGATCGAGTTTATATTCCACAGCTGGCTATACCATCTTATGAATTTCGGGGATGCGATATTTTGATTTTTCACATACTCACTCGCTCACTCACTTTTTTACTATCCACAGCTGTTTCAGCCAAGGATGAATTATCCTTTTAATGTCGTTCAGCGAGTTTTCCCAAGGATGAGACCTAGTGCAATCGAATCTTTATAATATCATAAACCTACTATGGTTCAAATTTCGTGAAAATCGTTAGAACCGTTTTCGAGATCCGTTGGACATAAATAACCAGATAAAAAATAGCCAGATAGGCCTACATAAATACATAAATTGCTCGCTTAATATAATAGGATTGATATTTCTGCTGATAGTGTTGCTTGTACTGTTTAAGCTCCAGGCTTGTACGTTGGTAAGAGACGGATGATGATGAGAGATAGTGGATCTACAGCTTATTAAGATGGGCTCCGAACCACCGGTAAGTGATTTTAAACTCCTAAATTATATGGAAAAGTAGACTCTTACAATGGGTGTGCAGTCACGTGGTCACTCTTACAATGAGATTTACAACGTGAGAACGTGGTCACATAACCTTACTCTTGATTTCTGATTCTCTCCTGATTGAGCAAAAGTTTTTAATGCAACTCGGAATTCCACCAGTAGACGGCAGCACAACATGTTGGCTCATATTTACAACTCCTCCTACTCACTCGCTATCTCTCCTGATTGGCCGACTGTTTCCAATGGATTTAATTCCAAACTCTATCTTTAGGTAGCAGCATTTTCCAGGTGGTCAATTTAGATAGAGGCTTGTCAGCTTGCGATTTTTGACTTTATTGTTAGTTTTCAATACCTTTTGAAAAAGGAGAACAATCTGCTGTCTACAGTTGACTCTGTAGCAGACACTATTATTTAGAGTGAGATATAAAGTCTACATTACTAGTAGTTCTGTGAACAGTAGACCTCGCGCTCAGTAAGTTTCATTGACCTGTTGCTATTTTTTCTCAAAAATTAATAAATAAATCATCAATTTAAAATGTCTAGAAGAAATCCTAGATAAACATAGAGCTTTCTTTCGTGACGTGTCGTCCCGGAATGTGAGTGTGAGCACTGTTATCAGGTCTGGCTGCCGTCGATAAGCCAATCCAATCAACCCATCAGAGAACATTCTGTGTCGTGTTGGTGAAAAATCGGTGTGTTGAAATTAACAAAATAAACTACCATAATGCTGATTTCCTACAAACTTCATTTCTCACTTTTCATGATTTTAGAAATCAATTTCTTTTCTATAATATTTGTTGTAATTTTAATCATCAGATTAAAAAAAGGAAAAGGAAAAAAATGTTTTCTATCAATAACTCCAAACTCCAAACTAGAATCATGGCCTCAGCTTATGGAAAGACAAAGTTAGTAGACACCTGTCTCCTAACGTTGATGGAAAGTTACATTTTCAAGATGATCGATGTTTTTGAATGGGTAGTATTATAGCATAGCCACCTCTAATTGACCGAGCGAAGTGAGGTCTAAGATTCAAGTCGACGGTTTGGCATTTCTCTTAATGTTTGAATGTTCAAAAATGTTTATATGTTGCGCATTTACGGCGAAGCGCGGTAATAGATTTTCATGAAATTTGACAGATATGTTCCTTTTTTAATTACTCGTCGACGTATATACAAGGATTTTGGAAATTTTGCATTTCAAGGATAATATAAAAGGAGAAAGGAGCCTCCTTCATAGGCCAATATTAGAGTTAAAGTCAGACTATAGAATTATTAATCATAAGTCAGCTGACAAGTGATTACACAGATGTGTGGAGAAGCCAAGTCTATTGCTGTATTCCCATGATGTCTATAGTTTCAATCAGGTACTTGTGGATGTGAATACTGCGTGAGGTCTACTGTTCACAGAACTACTAGTACACCATAGTCCACAAGACAGCTGATTTATGATGAATAATAATATTCTATAGTCTGATTTTTACGGTACCGTAATATTGGTGTTCGAAGGAAACTCCTTTTCCTTCTGTATTATCCTTGAAATGCAAAATTTTAAAAAACCCTTCGTATACGTCGACGCGAAATTCAAAAAGGAACATATCTGTCAAGTTTCATGAAAATCTATTACTGCGTTTCGCTGTGGATGCGCAACATATAAACATAAAGAGAAATGCAAAACCATCGACTTGAATCTTAGACCTCACTTCGATCGGTCAATAAGAATATGAGATATGAATAATATGATATATGAATATGAGATATGAATATGAGATATCTGATTGATGAAATGTAAGTGTCATATTCTGATCGATTGGTGCTGTAAGCATATCTGTGAAATACGGTATTCAGCAAGCTTACCCTAGCTTTGAACGTAATACAATCATAACTTAAGGTGAAAACCAATCAATATTTCAAGTCAAATTATCCTGATTGATTTTTTTGTTGCTGCATTAGTTAATAGCTAGAATTCATCAACAACATTCTGAACAGTAGCTTTATAGAGGCTTGGCAAGCTGTCAAGTAATGAAACAATCCAAGTGAACGTCATTAACACAAAGCATAAATTGAAGTGCTGCTGATTTGTTCAGGATCATTTGTCTCATACCTTCACATCTATTCTTAGAAGTCTATCAATGGAAAAAACGCTATTCTCAGCTCAACTTTAACCTCAACGTTGAAGATCACAAGATCTGAAAGTTATTTTCTAAAATAATTTTATTGAAATAGAAATCAATCTTGTGAATAAATTCAGGTTCAATGGTTTGTTTCCACTCCGATACACTATTCGACCAATATCAATAAACTCCTAATTAGTAGTTAGGAGGGATACGATGGTATTTTTGTCTCTCTTTCAGCGTTGTAGACAACTAGACAACTACATGAAGCTCTTCAAACAATTTTGTATTTTTAGCTGGTACAACGTTTTGTAATAATATGTTGTGTGGAATGAATTATTTTTTGAAAAAAAATCCTCGAATCAAATTTCCACAATATACCTACAAATCAGAGAAGTAAGAAGAAAATACACCTATATGAATAAAAGAATCATGCTACTTCCCCTTCACTTTAAACTTTTCCACCAATACAAATTGAGAAGGCGGTTCCTGATTGGCGTTCACTGCTTGCTTCTGATTGGATTTTGTTGGAACAAGATTGCGTCAAATCCACCTATAGACTCGTACTGGCTTCTCATTGGTTGATTGGGTTCGCTCAGACAAAGTAGCATATCCATATGAGTATCCAGTACGCTTGTCTGTGAATGGACGAAGTCCGTCTGATACTATAGGTACTACTTGTTTCTTCGTCATTTACATTATTGTACTTCAGGAAAAAATGTAGAGCAAAGAGATCAAGAAATTTACAGAAAATTGTCTTAAAATTTGTTCTAGATATTGTAGTGTCGGTACCTATTCGTAGTATGTACTTCTGGTAGCTTAATAAGTTATTAGTTCTAGTCTGTACTGAATCTTGTAGTTGAGTTATCTTTGGTAAATTGGATAACTTCTTGAAAAATTGATATTTCCAGAAAAATTTTGTTTTAAAAGATCAACAATACCATGAAGAATCCATCCTCTGAATCTAATGGATTTATATCTTACCAAATTTGAAATGTTTTGTCCCAAAAATTCAAACTTCAGGCGCTCATATCTCAAAAAGTAGGCCTAATGATCGAAAAAAAATGTTTTTCTGGAAAAACTTTTTAATTTTGATAGGTTGATGATATACAAATCAAAAAACTTGGAAAAATATCTCGAGTAGAAAGTTTATTTTTAGCCTTTGCACAGCCTCAACGTGAAAAACCAATCAATATTATCCTGATTGATTTCTGATTTTTTTGTTGCTGCATTAGAATTCATCAACAACATTCTGAACAGTAGCTTTATAGAGGCTTGGCAAGCTGTCAAGTAATGAAACAATCCAAGTGAACGTCATTAACACACAGCATAAAGTGAAGTGCTGCTGATTTGTTCAGGATCATTTGTCTCATACCTTCACATCTATTTTAAGAAGTCTATCAATGGAAAAAACGCTATTCTCAGCTCAACTTCAACCTTAACGTTGGATCTGATAGTTATTTTCTAAAAGAGTTTGATTGAAAATAGAAATCAATCTTGTGAAGAAATTCTGGTTCAATAGTCTGTTTTCTCACTTCAATACTATTCAATAGACTAATTCAATAATAGTAAAAGGGATACGCTAATCTTTTACACTTTTGTCCCTCAATTAGCGTTGAAGACAATGAGAATGAATAACACATCAAGGATGAGTCGAATATTATTATTATTATTATTATTATTATTATTATTATTATTATTATTATTAGCGTATGGCTTTGAATGGTGGGGAGATCCAAGGGTAGGCGCCTTGCAACTTCTGCTTTCTCACTTCCTCCCAACGATAAGTTTGTGGTGGAACAGGAGGTACTTGATTTGGTTTGTTATCTGTTTATGAAAAATGGAAAACTGGTTATAAAATTGTAGCAATAAAACATATTTAATAAATAATTGTCAGAGAACGGACATTGAGAACTCAAATAGGAATATCACTAGTCTGGGGGAGAGCTTTCATGGAGTTTATTAAAAAGTATTGTTGTACTTTCTGTAACTATGATATATTGCAGTTAGATTTAGTTATTACGATTAATTATTCAATTTCAACTATAAGTTTTATTTATGATGTTTTATTTGCAGAAGATGTAACGTTATTGTATGATTTGAATTTTTGTACCCTGTTATCATGGATAATAAAAACCAATTTGATTTGATTTATTATCTTACATGATTTATACCGTAGCCTTTTATATTGATAAATTGTTGACGCTGCAATATTTACGTCATCATAATTATTGCTCACATTCATTGCTTTTATAGGTATAGGAAGAGGTTGGAAGTTTGCTTCCAATTTGTAATCGATAACAGAATAAAAGGTTTACTCACATCACAGTTCTTCGAAATCTTTTTACGGTGGCTGCAATTTCATTATGAATTACTCACTGTTCCATTAAATTGGAAGTTGAAAAGTTCGTCATTCAACTCTCACTTTAAATTTAGATGAATATTTAATTTGTTTTATAATTGTTAGATTTTTCGAGATATCTGTTTGAAGATTGAGGTGGGTCCCAGAACTTTTTTTGAATCTGAAAATTGCTTCAGAAGGTTCAGTTTCCTTCTGAGAATGATACTTCGAAAGAACATTCGAAAGCAATCACTTTTGAGAATTTATGAAAATAATTTCAAGTTAACAGTAAAAATACTTTCAACAATATTACCTTCAGTAGGTTAATGAAAATGAAATGTTTCAAATGTAGGTATTTATTGTTCAAGAAGTGTCTACACTGAATAATATCTGAAGTATCAATTTAATTCTAAATTATAATTTCTAGTGTTATAAAATTATTCGTCAAGAAATACGCACTGTAATTAATTAATATCGGGGCACCGAGCTTTGCTCGTTATTTATTTATTGACTTTTGATAAACCGAACACAATTCTTTAAAATGATTGGGGAAGTACTAACAGGCACAGCCCAAAACTGTTTTCCCCCTAATTTTGATTTATACACTTTAAATAATAGTCCAGAAAGTGGGTTATGTTCCATACACTTGAATTCAGGTTCAATTTTCTGTTTAAACATTATTTGAAAACAAAAAAATTATAATTTAGAGTTAAGAGATCAAAGATTAATAGGGAATCTGCTCATAAGTTCATCAAGATTTATTAGTAGAGACAAATGATACAATTAAATGTAATGGTTTTTTTACTCCATGATATTGTCAGGAGTTTCTACACTAATAAAACACTTGAGGCGATTTATACTGATGATTAGATTTATTACTTATAACACTACAATGCAGTGCAGGAGTAGGTCTCAAGGTGAATGCTAACAAAACCAAAATACTGACTTTCCATAGAGGTCGATTAAGCAAATGTCATAAATCCAGTTTCAAGCTCGGGGAGGAAAAAATAGAAATGTGTAGCCAGTATAATTATTTAGGAGTTATATTTCAATCTTCAGGAAGATATACTGAGATGTTAAGACGATCAATAAGTAGGGCTAAAGCGGAATCAACAGTGGCGATTAATGTTTTGTCTAGAGTCAGATCAGAGAAATGGATAGAAAAGATGAAGTTGTTTGATACCGTTGTCATCCCATCCTGCCTATATGGTTCAGAGGTTTGGGGTTTGGGCTATGAAGAAGCAATAGAGAAAGCACAGTTATTCTTCTTGAACGTCTACTGCTGCTGATCCGGTCGACGCCGAGTTGGAGTGTCAGATTGGAGACTGGTAGGCCGAAACTCAAGTTTCATGTCTTTAAAAGATGCCTGTCATGGTTGATCAAAGTTGTAAACATGGCAGAGTCTAGGTACCCTCATGTGTGTTATCGACTTCTATTAAAAACAAACTTCGAAGGTAATTGGACGTCTTATATGGGGAGGGAGTTGGAAACTGTTCAGTTTCGGGATTTATGGATGGAATATGGATTTGATGCAGTGGATCTGCTTAACAACAGAAATAGAATACTGGAAGCGTATTCGGGGAGGATGATAGAGGAGGATAGATGTAGGTCTGACAATTCTCAGGTGTCTCCTTTGTAAGGAATGTTCAATCCTGATTTGGTACTGGGAGAACAGCTTACTTTTCAGCTGCCAATTCGAATGATTAGATGCGTAACACAGTTGAGATTATCGGCAAATAGTACATTCATTCAAATTAATGGTAACAGGTATCAAGTTGAGCCACAGAGAATATGCCCCGCTTGTGAATCACACTTAGAAACAATTCTGCATTTTCTTCTCGTTTGCTCCCTCTTATGAAGACCTCAGGATTCAATACATTGCGCCTCATGTTCATAACATAGTTCAGAACGTTGATAAAATAATGGTTTTATTATCTAATTTTAATGTTGAGAAAATTGAACATGTTTATCAATATACTACTAAGGCACTGGCTAGGAGGGATACTATGGTCTCTGAAATCGTAAGGGCTACATAACCAATAACGATTCTTTTCGATGAAAATATTTTAAAATGGTTTTTGTTAATTGAGTAGGTTCTTTTTATTAAAAGTGAAGTCTGTAAACTAATTGAATTAGATAAGTTAACTAAAATTGTTAAGTTTTGAGTTTAGTGGATTTGTTGAATGTATTAAATTTATTGGATTTGCTGATCTTGATGAATGTATTTAAGTTACTGAGTTGTTTGAATATGTTGAATCTATTTATATTATTGATTAGGAATTACCTTGTACCTTTTAATGTGAGCTTGTTGAATGTAATACAATCATAACTTAAGGTGAAACCAATCAATATTTCAAGTCAAATTATCCTGATTGATTTTTTGTTGCTGCATTAGTTAATAGCTAGAATTCATCAACAACATTCTGAACAGTAGCTTTATAGAGGCTTGGCAAGCTGTCAAGTAATGAACAATCCAAGTGAACGTCATTAACACAAAGCATAAATTGAAGTGCTGCTGATTTGTTCAGGATCATTTGTCTCATACCTTCACATCTATTCTTAGAAGTCTATCAATGGAAAAACGCTATTCTCAGCTCAACTTTAACCTCAACGTTGAAGATCACAAGATCTGAAAGTTATTTTCTAAAATAATTTTATTGAAATAGAAATCAATCTTGTGAAGAAATTCAGGTTCAATGGTTTGTTTCCACTCCGATACACTATTCGACCAATATCAATAAACTCCTAATTAGTAGATAGAAGGGATACGATGGTATTTTTGTCTCTCTTTCAGCGTTGTAGACAACTAGACAACTACATGAAGCTCTTCAAACATTTTGTATTTTTAGCTGGTACAACGTTTTGTAATAATATGTGTGTGGAATGAATTATTTTTTGAAAAAAATCCTCGAATCAAATTTCCACAATATACCTACAAATCAGAGAAGTAAGAAGAAATACACCTATATGAATAAAAGAATCATGCTACTTCCCCTTCACTTTAAACTTTTCCACCAATACAAATTGAGAAGGCGGTTCCTGATTGGCGTTCACTGCTTGCTTCTGATTGGATTTTGTTGGAACAAGATTGCGTCAAATCCACCTATAGACTCGTACTGGCTTCTCATTGGTTGATTGGGTTCGCTCAGACAAAGTAGCATATCCATATGAGTATCCAGTACGCTTGTCTGTGAATGGACGAAGTCCGTCTGATACTATAGGTACTACTTGTTTCTTCGTCATTTACATTATTGTACTTCAGGAAAAAATGTAGAGCAAAGAGATCAAGAAATTTACAGAAAATTGTCTTAAAATTTGTTCTAGATATTGTAGTGTCGGTACCTATTCGTAGTATGTACTTCTGGTAGCTTAATAAGTTATTAGTTCTAGTCTGTACTGAATCTTGTAGTTGGCTACCTATTATTTGTAGTGTGAGAAATAGTAGCATGGAGAAAATTAGCATAATAAGATATACCATGGTATAGATCGTTTGTGTTTCAAGTAAATTATCACAGTCACTCAACAGATTATTGTGCACTACTGTCTATTATTACTGTTTTGTCAGGATGAGAGTGAAGAATAGTTTCACGAAAAATAACTACTAGGACTATCGGCTTTAGTTAACAGTGAAATTTGGAACATAAGCGCCATATACCATGAGATATCTTCTTATGCTATCTTTTCTCTATGGTGATACCAGCCCACCGGTATACTTATTTATTTTCATTCAAATTCTCACAAGATTTTCCAATTCTCATTTAACAAAGCTACATACCTCTCTTTCTCCCAAGTGGCGTTATCGAATGGTGGCTTAAAAAGATGTGTCCACGGGTAGGCGCCTTGCAACTTCTGCTTTCTCACTTCCTCCCAACGATAAGTTTGTGGTGGAACAGGAGGTACTTGATTTGGTTTGTTATCTGTTTATGGAAAATGGAAAACTGGTTATAAAATTGTAGCAATAAAACATATTTAATAAATAATTGTCAGTGGACGGACATTGAGAACTCAAATAGGAATATCACTAGTCTGGGGGAGAGCTTTCATGGAGTTTATTAAAAAGTAGGTATTGTTGTACTTTCTGTAACTATGATATATTGCAGTTAGATTTAGTTATTACGATTAATTATTCAATTTCAACTATAAGTTTTATTTATGATGTTTTATTTGCAGAAGATGTAACGTTATTGTATGATTTGAATTTTTGTACCCTGTTATCATGGATAATAAAAACCAATTTGATTTGATTTATTATCTTACATGATTTATACCGTAGCCTTTTATATTGATAAATTGTTGACGCTGCAATATTTACGTCATCATAATTATTGCTCACATTCATTGCTTTTATAGGTATGGGGAGAGGTTGGAAGTTTGCTTCCAATTTGTAATCGATAACAGAATAAAAGGTTTACTCTTATCACAGTTCTTCGAAATCTTTTTACGGTGGCTGCAATTTCATTATGAATTACTCATTGTTCCTTTAAATTGGAAGTTGAAAAGTTCGTCATTCAACTCTCACTTTAAATTTAGATGAATATTTAATTTGTTTTATAATTGTTAGATTTTTCGAGATATCTGTTTGAAGATTGAGGTGGGTCCCAGAACTGTTTTTGAATCTGAAAATTGCTTCAGAAGGTTCAGTTTCCTTCTGAGAATGATGCTTCGAAAGAACATTCGAAAGCAATCACTTTTGAGAATTTATGAAAATAATTTCAAGTTAACAGTAAAAATACTTTCAACGATGCTACCTTCAGTAGGTTAATGAAAATGAAATGTTTCAAATGTAGGTATTTATTGTTCAAGAAGTGTCTACACTGAATAATATCTGATGTATCAATTCAATTCTAAATTATAATTTCTAATGTTATAAAATTATTCGTCAAGAAATACGCACTGTAATTAATTAATATCGGGGCACCGAGCTTCGCTCGTTATTTATTTATTGACTCTTGATAAACCGAACACAATTCTTTAAAATGATTGGGGAAGTACCAACAGGCACAGCCCAAAACTGTTTTCCCCCTAATTTTGATTTATACACTATAAATAATAGTCCAGAAAGTGGGTTATGTTCCATACACTTGAATTCAGGTTCAATTTTCTGTTTAAACATTATTTGAAAACAAAAAAATTATAATTTAGATTATATACATACCAAGTTGAATAATACTCACTAATCACTTGAAATTGTCAAATAATGATCAACTCTGAAAATTATGATATACTCTAGTTTAGGAGGATTATCATGTCATGTCAACAAATCAGATCATGTTGATCAAATCGATTAAAAATTGTCTAGCTAGATAAAATTTCTCGCTGATTGATTATGATTACACAGCTGGAAATAATTCTGTCTCTCTTCCACACAGGCACACGCATCTTCTGTTATCGAGAGACAACGAAATTATCATCTGTTTTCCAAGGATGAATTATCCTTTTAATGTCGTTCAGCGAGTTTTCCAAGGAATGAGACCTAGTGCAATCGAATCTTTATATCATAAACATACTATGTTCCAAATTTCGTGAAAATCGTTAGAGCAGTTTTCGAGATCCGTAAAACATAAATAACCAGATATAAAAATAGCCAGATATAAAAATAACCAGATATAAAAATAACCAGATATAAAAATAACCAGATATATACAGAAATTGCTCGCTTACTATAATAGGATACTTTATTAAGAGATCTCATATGCTTTCATTTCCATGAAAGAGTCATATACATTAATTTAAGAGACGTTCGAATTTATTGTTCGTGAAATACCTATGCTAGAAAAGCCCAAAGTCCTAGAAAATACCTAAGCTAGGTTAGAAAACCTTAGAACTTATCAAGAAAACCATATAAATTTATAGAGAAGCCTCTTATAAATTCATTTCAATGATAATTGGTACGGTAGATAAAAATCATAAAAATCCAAAGTCTCATTTACTCTTCCCAACTTCACTCACGGCTCAATTTGCAGTAGGTAGAGCTTAAAAATTGCAAATCATAGTCTGCCAGCTTTGCCAAAGAAGTCAACAGCTGGTTCTTATTTTGGCTTGAGTCTAGGCGACAGCCTACAAGTTGACTGCCATCGTTAGCTAGTATAAATACACCGACAGGCCTTAGCAAGTGCTCAGATACTCAGTTTGCAAGATGGGCACAATAGTTCACAATCACTCAACCACTTACCTTCAGTTTCATCAGCCATTTCAGTCCTCCACTGTGTTTCAGCGTACTTTGTGTCTTCAGCAGCTGTTTTGAAGTTTGTCAGAGCGCAGACGCGGTTCTATCTACTTGAGAGATTCAATTGACACTGTAATGACACTTCCCCTCACAAAATAACCATCCATTAAAAAATAAATCACCGACTACTTTGTTGCATTCTTGAAAGAAAATGAAGTTTGTAACTAGTGTGAACCTAAACCCTCTACCCCATATTGTTGAACTGACGGATAAATTTTGAAATTTACTCGACTGGTGTGTGGTCAAAGCTTGTCAAATTTCGAAATTTTGATCTGCGTCCAAAGTAATGACCTTATTTCCTCCGGGCGATGTTGTCAGGGCGATGTTGTCAGACACTGAATGAGTAGTCAGTTCTACCGTTTCAGAAATTTGGAAATGCTCCAGGAACATTTCTACTGTCGCTAATGCCCCTGTGCTCCAGTGCGCGGTATGCCGAGGACAGGAGAGAGAAGGTAGATAAATAAAAGAGAGAAGTAAGAGGTGGATAGTGAGGGGACGAGAGAGAGAGAGAGAGAGAGAGAGAGAGAGAGAGAGAGAGAGAGAGAGAGAGAGAGAGAGAGAGAGAGAGAGAGAGGGAAAGAGAGAGGGAAAGAGAGAGCGCCAGAGATAGATTCATTTAATGAGGGCTGCAGTAAGAAGGAGCTAGAAAATGAATAAATAAATAAAAGAGTTCTACCTTTTCAGAGAGTGTGAGAGAGAGACAGTGTGTGAGAAAGAGAGAGAGAGAACGAGAGAGGGTGTGAAAGTGAGAGAAAGAGTGAGTAGAAGTGTTAAAGGGATAAAGTGTGAGAGAAAGTTTGAGATGGAGAAGACGAGAGACGAATTTAGATGAGGGGTACATTGTATGTGAACAGGAGTGAGACTTTAAATAAATAGAAGAGAGAATTGAGTGAAAAGAAATATAAAGAAAGAGAAAGTTTGTGTGAGAGAGACAAATCTCAATCAGGGGTGTATGGTATGTAGGGATAAGATGATGGAGAAATGGAAGATGATAGTGAAAATGGAAAACTTTTGGGAGGAAAACTGTTGCGAGAGGGAGAGAAACAGACACAGAAAGAGAGAAGAGACAGACAGAGAGAACCTAGACAAGGAGAGAAAGAGAGAGAAAGCTTGCCAGTGAGAGAAATAGAACCAGGGAGGTAGTCAAAAAGATATGAATCTGAATAAAAAGTACAGGGTTTGAGGTCAGGATTGTTATGAAAATTGATTTTATAAATTCGAGATCGGTAAAAAAAGATTTCTAATCTCCAGATCAGATATAGTAAGATTATGAACCATACAGCTCTTAATTTATAGATAAAAAATTAAATAGTTGAGATAAGATTATGCAGATTACAATGGTGAGAGAGGGACAGGCGAATCTGAATGAGAGGTACCGCTGTACCGAAAAAAAATACAGTGAGATGAAGAAATTAGATTGAGTGATGTGAGAGGGAGAGACAAACATGGATGAGGGATGCAAGGAAGAAGAAAAGGAAGAAGCAAGTGAGAAAGTAGAAGACTAATCTATTTTGGTGACTAGAGAAATGCAAACATCTCAATGCGTCATGGCACAGGTTGTTGAAATTCTGTGTCTGAACGACAGGAATGCAACTATAGACTGCAATATGCAATAACTTATGGTGCATACAAGTTGCAATTTACAACAATGCAATCAAATAAACCTAATTTTATTATAGTCAACTCATGGGCCACTTTTGATTGAAATGTATCTCTAGTGTTGGAAATTTCTTTTCGCCACACTGCACAGAAAGCAGCTGTTTTCCAGTCCCTACGTAGATCTGAAAGACCTTGTTTGCAGACGACGTCAGAAAAGGGTTTCTTTTCCGGTCTAGGCAAGAAAGTTGTCACTTTCCAGCCGCTCATGGAAGTAGTTAATAAGTCATCCGCTAGATCGGGCGAGTGTCCACTTTCATCATCAACTGAAGTCGCCATGATTTCAGTTCCAGTTTCGAATCAAACTAATTCGCTTCACAACCAGTTTTATTCAATTATTTATTGTTGATTAGTGCATTCCGAATTTTCAAAAATGCTTGAAGATGACTGTGGTATTCCAAGTGAAATTTTAAAAGAATCTGAAATCCTGACTGCAAATCTTCTACCACTAAAATCAAGAGATAGGTACGATAGCTTAACGAGTATTCTTTATTTTGTATTCTTGAAAGAAAATGAAGTTTGTAACTAGTGTGAACCTAAACCCTCTACCCCATATTGTTGAACTGACGGATAAATTTTGAAATTTACTCGACTGGTGTGTGGTCAAAGCTTGTCAAATTTCGAAATTTTGATCTGCGTCCAAAGTAATGACCTTATTTCCTCCGGGCGATGTTGTCAGGGCGATGTTGTCAGACACTGAATGAGTAGTCAGTTCTACCGTTTCAGAAATTTGGAAATGCTCCAGGAACATTTCTACTGTCGCTAATGCCCCTGTGCTCCAGTGCGCGGTATGCCGAGGACAGGAGAGAGAAGGTAGATAAATAAAAGAGAGAAGTAAGAGGTGGATAGTGAGGGGACGAGAGAGAGAGAGAGGGAAAGAGAGAGCGCCAGAGATAGATTCATTTAATGAGGGCTGCAGTGAGAAGGAGCTAGAAAATGAATAAATAAATAAAAGAGTTCTACCTTTTCAGAGAGTGTAAGATAGAGACAGTGTGTGAGAAAGAGAGAGAGAGAACGAGAGAGGATGTGAAAGTGAGAGAAAGAGAGAGTAGAAGTGTTAAAGGGATAAAGTGTGAGAGAAAGTTTGAGATGGAGAAGACGAGAGTCGAATTTAGATGAGGGGTACATTGTATGTGAACAGGAGTGAGACTTTAAATAAATAGAAGAGAGAATTGAGCGAAAAGAAATATAACGAAAGAGAAAGTTTGTGTGAGAGAGACAAATCTCAATCAGGGGTGTATGGTATGTAGGGATAAGATGATGGAAAAATGGAAGATGATAGTGAAAATGGAAAACTTTTGGGAGGAAAACTTTTGCGAGAGGGAGAGAAACAGACACAGAAAGAGAGAAGAGACAGACAGAGAGAACCTAGACAAGGAGAGAAAGAGAGAGAAAGCTTGCCAGTGAGAGAAATAGAACCAGGGAGGTAGTCAAAAAGAGATGAATCTGAATAAAAAGTACAAGGTTTGAGGTCAGGATTATTATGCAACTTTTATAAATTCAAGATCAGTAAAAAAAGATTTCTAATCTCCAGATCAGATATAGTAAGATTATGAACCATACAGCTCTTAATTTATAGATGAAAAAAATTAAATTGTTGAGATAAGATTATGCAGATTACAATGGTGAGAGAGAGACAGGCGAATCTGAATGAGAGGTACCGCTGTACCGAAAAAAAATACTGTGAGATGAAGAAATTAGATTGAGTGATGTGAGAGGGAGAGACAAACATGGATGAGGGATGCAAGGAAGAAGCAAGTGAGAAAGTAGAAGACTAATCTATTTTGGTGACTAGAGAAATGCAAACATCTCAATGCGTCATGGCACAGGTTGTTGAAATTCTGTGTCTGAACGACAGGAATGCAACTATAGACTGCAATATGCAATAACTTATGGTGCATACAAGTTGCAATTTACAACAATGCAATCAAATAAACCTAATTTTATTATAGTCAACTCATGGGCCACTTTTGATTAAAATGTATCTCTAGTGTTGGAAATTTCTTTGTTTTCTATAAATAATTTAGGATGCCTTCTCACTTGATCCGTTTTCGGACGAATTTGTACGAAAATACACAAACGATCCTGGTGTCGGAAATAGACGTAAACTCTCACACATTACATACATATGAGTGAGTTTCACTTCAAATTTTCAGCATTGATTGAATT
This sequence comes from Nilaparvata lugens, assembly GCF_014356525.2. Classification (NCBI taxonomy): domain Eukaryota; kingdom Metazoa; phylum Arthropoda; class Insecta; order Hemiptera; family Delphacidae; genus Nilaparvata; species Nilaparvata lugens. The sequence continues at coordinate 59,998,766 of NC_052509.1, forward strand.
GGAAGAGCATTGATATTATACTTAGGGGAATGCTGACAGTGTGAATCTCACATGCTTATATACAACTTTGACACTCAATTTTCATTTAAACACTAGCAGGTAACCCGTGCTCCGCAAGGGTCCAATAAAAAACTTGATAAACTGAGAACTTGACCTACTGGAGTCTTGAATGTAGCTAAATTAGTGTTTCCTTTCTTTCTAACAAACTTATAATATGCAACTCTGGTTTGCGCACAGGCATTTTTTGCCCATGCAGACCATTCTCTAAAGATTTATTTGGCTTACTGTATTCATGAGGTTGTTTTTATTCTTTGTTGTTGTTTTATATTGATAATGAGTACATAAGATTATTACTTTGTATGTAAAGTGCATTTTTTTGAAATAAATATCTTTTGTCTGTCTGTCTGAAGAATTTAAAATAGGCCTTTAACCATCCTCGGTAAATTAGGAATCACTATGTAAAATTTCAAGCTATTCAGTCCAGTAGTTGAGACGTGATGATGCTTCATTCGTGAATGTCCTATCCCGTACGTGTATAGGCCAATTATTTCTCTAATTATATTATAGATAACCATAACGTGCTATAAATAAAGTACCATTTATAACGTGCTATAAATTTTCGGCTCTAAATTTAATATTTTCTAAATTTGGCTTAGTGGTTTTGTGTTTTGGTTTTGTATATGTTTGGACTTTTTAACATCAAAATGAACTTTATTCCGAAGTGAAAAGTGTAAATTTAAAGTATTGTGCTCACTATAACCTTGTTATAGTTTCCCATTAGGAAACTTTGGACTATATACGGTGAGGTGCAACTACCCTTAGGTCTCCCCACCATTCAAAGCCATACGCTAATAATAATAATATAGATAACCATTCTCGGTAAATTAGGAATCAATATGCGAAATTTCAAGTTATTCAGTCCAGTAGTTGAGACGTGATGATGCGTCATTCGTGAATTTTCTATTCCTAAGCTGATTCTTTATTATATCAAAGAAGATTCAGCATTCGAGGTGTGTGCAAACTTGGAGAGGTTGACGTTATGAGTTCCACGATCTAGGAATCTGAATACATTAAAACAGAAGTTGATAAACTGTTGAATCAGTTCAATGATAATAATATCAAGTGACCTGGCTGGCTCAGGTCTGGTGTCAGAGTTTTCAGGTCGCACCTGATCAATTTTATAGAAAAATGATCGATGCATGGAATTTTAAGGTCTCTGACAGTTGAATCAATGTGAGAGAGTCGTCTATCATATTATTGAATTAATGTTGAAGATAAAAATACTAGCTCTGTCTGGATAGTATCTTGTTCTCTTTTCAATTTATTTTCAATTATTGAGGGTTCTAACTAGAACGGTATTTGACCGCCTCAATTTTGTCCGTAGAAAGAACGTGGACCGCAGAACTCAGAACGCCTGACCGCTCTCAGTGTGAACACACCCTTATGTGTCAAGGTCGATCAAAAACCTTAACTGACACCAAATGAAAGAATTGAACACATTAAATAATTCGATAGATATACAGTGCAAATTAATAAACATGTTTTATTAAGTTTTTTTTTTATTTTTGGATTATAAAAATGGAGTTTTATAAAAACAGCTGTGAGTACGAAAACTAAATTGTAACAATCAAATTTTTCAATAAATTATTAGAACTACATAAACATTTTCTTGCTGAGTCAAAATTCGTATCTAATTAGTTTAATACAAGACTCTGCGGAGTTTCCTCTAAATTGTCACTATTTTTAAGTTACACAGATGTTGAGACTCGGTACGCAACCATTGATTCACTTGTAATTACTTCAAGAAATTATGAACTTACACAGAGAATTTGCAATCGTCATGAATGAAACATCAAATTTCAATTAATAAGTTTGAGACTAAAATATCCCAAGGCATATCACAATGGAGTAGGGCGAAAGAACTACCATATTAAAATTTATCCTTCTGAGAAAGCCTCTGTCAATTGCAAAAAACTTCATATATTTCAACTTATTCATTGATATAATATCGATTTGTATTCTTATACAAATATAATTTTAATAATCAATGTATCACGAATAAGTTATTGATGGATGAAATTACACATAATCAAACACCCTCAAAATCAATAATTATGACTAGAATAATATTATTTAAATAATTTTGATGATAATATTCACAAATTTATTCAGCTAGGTATCTCATTTACTCAATGGTTTTTGTTCAAAAAAGTCAACTACATTCATTTACTACGATTAATCAATAACAAATAATTACATGTAATGGTGTTAATTTGTCTCGAATTGTGTCATCACAATTCAAATAATCTAAGATCTATCATTCATCAGTTCATGAAATAGATAAAATACATTCAAATTTGAGAAACAGAATCGAGAAATATATTTCTATCCGATGACAGTCGATAATATCAATTAATGATTACACTAACAGCATAATCATATCAATAAATTCACAGAATTAATATTGTGACAATAAAATAATTCTTCAGAAATTATTATAAAGAATCATTTCTCTTGTGAGTTCAGCTGTATTATTCCGAAAAGTATACTATAAACATACTCATAGTATTGTAATAGTTAACAATTGATCATAATTTATTCAATATGCAAGAATTTTACATTTATTCATTGTAATATCACATATTTATATTATTGATATACTTATATGATTCATACCATAGCCAAACAATCTTCTGATAAATTATATGACAATATTTTCAATTATATGATATTGTCCAGAACATATCTATCAACTTTTGAATTAATTGATATGGTATTCAAAACGTAAATAATCGCTTTGGATAGTATATACAGAGTGTAAAATTATTTTCACGCTTCTATCAATCTTGGAATATTCGAATAGATATATCATTTGGACAAAGCTTTCCAATTTGGAATGATAAGCTAGTTATTACGTAACAGTACCATTTTTTCCAAAAATATTTAAATAGAATATTTTATGATTACTACAATGATTTTCTAATAAAAAAGATGATGAAAGTAATTAATTCTTGATGTCGATAAACTACGCCTCTCTTCACCCTACATTATTTGTATCACTATCTGCTGAAACAAGCATTGAAAAAAAATCTTGTACTTTTCAAAAACAATTTACTGCTTTCAAAAATAGTTTACAGTTTTGAGAAACATTGACAACACAATAATGATAAAAATCTATAAGAATTCTGCAATATTATTTCAAACAACGTATTTCCATGTGGTAACCCCTAATTTTCAAAGAAAACATGATTTTCAACAACGTTTTTTTCTATGTATCTATAGAAAACGTTCTCCCAAATTTAATTGCCAATACAATTTCAAATTTGAAGCAGAGAATAGAACATATTACCGTGTATATTATTCAATCGTGAAGAGTAATTAAAACTGAATAAATTTATTATACTTGGATAAGTTGGACACAAACAATTAGAGTAATTAGAACTTTTTCAATTATTATCAAGATTTGTCCGCCCAAGCTCATTATATTCCCTCAATATATCTCACATGAGGCAAATAAGAATACCTTCACTGAATTGAAGAAAATTAAGTACCATAGATATAATATTTTTACCAGATTATAACAGATGAACCACTCTAAGACGTCATTTTGTATTCTGTATTTTTCCCAATACACCAGTAAAATGAGATAAAATTAAAATACAATGTACTTTTATTAGAGGATTCACGATTCGGGAAATCATGTTCATAATACGGTAGCTTTAGAGTATGTCAATTAAAAAAATCGATTATTCCCAACTTCCTTTAGTTCTTACATGCTACAATTATTATTCTCATTTACAAGGATATTGGCAGTGTTTTATTCCTGAAATTCCAACAGAAACGTTTGAATATAATTTTGTACAAGCATAGCAATGATAATGATCTGCCAATTTTATTTCCAATTAGACTACAGTACAATGGGTAATAATTTATCAGAAGCATAAGTTGTTTTTAATTTTCACTCTGATATATTTTATTATAGTTATCAATGAGAAAATGTTTTGACTAGACCACATAAAAAGCCCTTCTCTATTATTATTCATATAATATATGTTCAATTTTATATTATATACTTTATCATAATAACGTAGAAATATAATATGATAAATTTGACTTCTAACAATCTTACATTGTCTTACAACCTGCCACCGTATTACTTATTATTTGTACAATACTATAGTTATTTTAAGTTAAAAATTAAAGCTTAGTCACGAGTCTTTTCAAATCGACTCAATGTTTTGAGGTGCAAACACCTCTAGGTATAAGGTACGCCTCAAGGTACACCTCTGAGTATTTATTATAACACCAGTCTCGACGATTAAAAGAGAACTGGATTCTTCCAACAAGCTCTACCGAACTACAGAAATTCAATTACAAATTCAACTTTGCCATATCCTGTATCCAAATATTCATTTTCTCGCAAATTATTTGACTAAGGGGCCGTATTAATGATTGATTTTAGATGAACGTTCTTAGCCAATTACTCTTTGGTTGTCTAGTAACTATTATAGAATGTAGCTCTGATTAGTTCCTGTTGAAAATCAATCAGAACGATTCTAGAAGCTTGTTACTAGTCATACAATGCATGATTTGCTAAGAACGTTCTCAAGAATCATTCATTAATACAGGTCTAGATCTATATAAGTTTCATTTTTACTAGATAAAGTGATAGAGTCTGTCAATCAGAAATCAACTGGTACTTTTCAAGTTGCAATAATCAATTTCCATGATTTCTTAGAATCTAGCTCGTGGTTTTCAATAATTCATAATTATAAAATTATTTGATAAATCAACTTGATAATAATAGACAGTAACCCGTAGTAGGCTGATGAACATTTCACAGAAAAGTCAAATCTGTATACACACAATTGAATTTTTTGCAATTTGTGTGATTATGATACATTCTAATTTCACTCATAACTTACAGCATAAGACTTGATCTTATTCAGTTTTTTATAATATGTGATCCCTAAAGAAAATACTGCATACAAACTGAAAGATAAATAATTTCCCATAACCAAACTACACATACTATGTTTTTAGGGGAGAATTATTGATGAAGAGTTTGATATTTTTGTAGGTACATTATTCATTTTGATTACACAATTCACTTGAAAAATAATCTCAATTTATCTGACCAGCAGATGAGATTGGTGCATTATACACATTTTAAACCAATAAGTCGCATGTGATATTATGGTATTCGACAATGAATATTTCACTTGGAATCAAGAAATACGTTTTCCAAAAACCATTTATTTTCCAATTTATCAAATGGTTATCTTCTACTCATACAAGAGAACTCATTCAATCCTTCATGGTTTCATCTTATATACTATCGAAATTAACATTTTAATTTGATTTAATGGTACCAATTTTAACTTGGGTACAATTTTCATGCTGTGTAGAGCATTCGAATTGATTTCCGTAATTTCTAGTGTTAGGGAAAGACTTGATAACATAGTTTCAATTCAATAGCATATTACTTTCATAAAACATAGTTTGCAAATAACTTGAATTTGTATGAAATTTTAATCAATCCTATTTATATTCCCCCAACACTGTTACGAGATTTTATCAATAATATGATTTTACTGTACCTCAAGGATAATATTTGAGTACAAAGTACACTGTTCATAAGTACAATGAATACTGAGGGCACAAGATGTACCATTTTTTCATATATTGTTCACATTATTTGCACCTTATCAAGTAGGTACTATATAGTATGTTATTATGAACCTCTTCATTTTATGCTAAGCCTTTCTTATTGGAATACATTATTGACATCCAATTCCGCCTATTCTTCTGTTGATACACTCTAAATTTACTCCACAAAACCAAAACCCTGCACTGAACCTGCAGTACAGTAAATAATATACTGTTCCAGACAGTAGGTATAGAAAACAATAATTGATTTTCAAAATGAATTTTCAATTATGGAACGTCCCCACATTATCAATCATACTAGATTTCTTCTCCCTATCTCATTTAACAAGGCCACTTATTACACTTATTCACCACGACATAATATATATATACAAATACTTACAACAAAATTGGTGATTTCAAAATTAGTGTTTCCAATATTATAAACACTTGACAAAAATTATACACTTATCATACAAGGCGCATTTTGTTGCGTTTAGATCACGCTATGATTACAACATACTTATGATGGACATCAAAAACAATAAAGGTGAAAACCATCAATTCGACCTTTCATTATTTGGGCAACACACTTAGAGTGAATTGATGAAAGTAATTTTCGGGGTAGGCTATTCAGACTTATTTAAACGATGGTTAAAACAGATTTTCAAACAGCTATATATGATTGACAAATAGAATTATCTTAAAAACATTTATTATTGCTGAGTGATAAGCTAGAAATTGTACTACCGTTTCACGATTGATATGGGGAAACGTTCCATAAGTGAGACTGATCTGACATAATTATTATGACAATATAATCAATGTCCATGATATTCATTCCATTCTGTTCAACAGAGTAATATTTCACACATGATATCTCATTTCAAACTGTGTACAGTACAATATTATTGAAAAAGTGTGAAAGTTATCATTCCAAGATATAGCATTCAATACATTTTAAATAATTTTTTTTTTGCTCAGTAACCCACTTTCGAGAAAGAATTATAGATTAAACAAAATATTTTTATGATGTTGACAAACCAATTAAAAAAAAAAAATATTTTTTGTCGGGTTGTTTAAAATTAATTATTTACATCTTCAACTGAGAACTGGCTTTATTCTATCGAAAGATGACATTATAGGGTTGGTTTATTGTATTATGATCATGATGATAATGCACCCAACAAATAATTATAATGCTCAAACTATTGAGTTTGGTATTATTCAATTATACATGTAAATTAAAACTCATTGGAATATGTAGTCAAATATAATCTGTAGAGAAAATCTCAAAACAAGATGAGGCCAAATCTGAGGTTGAACTATTTTTATGATTTAGAGTGAAACCTAAGGAAAAACGTTACAATCAACTCTTATTCACTCTTCTATTGAATGTGATAAGCTGACTAATTTGAATAATTTCATTTGAAATCAAATGAAATTGACAAATAACAAATTAATAAATATTACAACAAAACTATCTCCTATGATGGAAACTATTGTAAAGATCTACTCCAGTAAATCAATGGATTATCATTTGAAACCAAGTATCTTAACTTCATAAACTGCGACGGAAGATAGCCTACTCGTTCCTGTATAATTATGAAATAATACTATTGTTCATTGGAATTATATGAGTTAAAACTAATATGACTACTCTTCCTTTATATTACCTATTGATAATATTGAATCTAACAAAATCTACAAAGAACCAGAATCTATAATATGAATAAGAGTCATGTACCGGTACTAACAAAGTTATATTCGGGTATTTGTATTAATTAACAGAAAATATTTTTTGTATTACCTTAGTCAATAATATTCAATGAAATAAAAGCTCAACTGAAGTTATTGGTCCACCTATTTTGACCATTCAAGTAATTTAGTAATTTATGATCAAGTAAATACAAAATTATTGATAAAATGGGAATTAACAGTTATAACACATCTGAATTCAACCCACTCTGTCATCTTTTATGGAAATAAAAGGGAAGAATTGAGGAATTGAAGTGAATTCTCTGGCCCGGTTGCACAACAGCCGGTTAAATTTTAACCGTTAACTTCACGGCCGTTAAAATTTAACCGGCTGTTGTGCAACCGGCACTCAGATTCGAACCCAACATTAGTATCTTCCAACATAATCTTCTAGCTTATTGAGAAAAATACAAAATGGTTTTGCCCGTATCATATTTTCAACTGAAACTTGTTAAATCACTGCGTGTTACTATTGTTTTGAATGGAAAAAATGGAATCCTATCCCATTCTATACTTTTGATATTGATCCACAACATAAAACACTCAAATAATTTTGTTGCCTGTGTATTACAAGCTCATCTCATCCAAGCTCAACCCAGAATACCTTCAAATTATTCCCTAAATCTTAGTTCTCAACGTAAACGAAAGTTTGGAAACAGGATAATGGTAGTGAGTGTATCAAAACATTGTTCAACTGTCCGGATACACTACAAGTTCTGTTAACTATACAAAAAGCGCCAAAAACGTATTCTAGATGCGACAAACTTCGAGACACTTCTCACAAGGACGTAGATGAATAATTCACAATTCACTGAAATTCTTTGCATTGGTTCCAATGCAAAAATTGTTTTTTCAATCACAATAATTATGCAACAACTGAACAATTCTATAGGAGGATCCCCATAAATATTACTCAATATTGTTGTAATTTTCAAATTCCTAGCAATTCTAGGTATCATTGTTGACATCAATATAATGCTGTTCCTAACATTCGTTAGAATTCTTGTTTCAATTTTATCTAGAGTGATCATTGATGAAAACATACTGTTATTCCTAGTGATTTTTTTCCTGATTTCTGCTGAGGTCTTCTTTGATAAAGACTTACTGATCTTCTCAACAGAAGTGATCCCTGCTTTTATTTCCACTTTAGACATCATTGATGACCTCCCACCTATGTCGTCGCATCTTTTTTGTGAATACGTCATTGGAATTTTTGTTGATGATGATGATGACAAGGAAAAACAGTAAATATCTATATGAACTGTATACATTGTTACAATTATAATTACTTTATCATTACTCAAGCATATAGGAAAAACTTTGTTATAGTTCATATTGTCTGACGATGATAGATTGAAACTTTTGTACAGCAACTTTTCAAGAAGAAGGAGGATGATAATAGTAGTAAGTCTCTCCAAACTTTCCCTATCAGCTTCAAATAGGATAGGAGGTGTTTTTGAACTACTTCCCCTATCAGCTGGGAAAATAATAGTAGAAGCTTTTGAACTTCCCCAAGGTTGGATAGGAGTTGTTCCTGAACTACTTCCCTTATCACCTGCGAAAAAAATACGAGAAGTTTTTGAAATTCCCCTATGGATGGAAGTTGTTTTTGAACTTCCCTCAACCAGGATAGAAGTAGTTTTTGAACTTCTTCTATCGTTTTTGAGAAGTCTAGAAAAAGTTCTTGAACTTCCTCTACCAATTTCAAGCAGGGTATTAGTTGTTTTTGAACTTTTCCCTTGCAGGATGGAAGTAATTCTTGAACTTTCTCTATCGCCTATGAAAAGGATAGAAGTAGTTCTTGAACTTCCCCTATTGTCTATAAAAAGTATAGAGGGAGTTCTTGAACGTCCTCTACCAATTTCAAGCAGGGTATTAGTTGTTTTTGAACTTTTCCCTTGCAGGATGGAAGTAATTCTTGAACTTTCTCTATCGTCTATGAGAAGGATAGAAGTAGTTCTTGAACTTTTCCTATCGTATATGAGAAGGATAGAGGTAGTTCTTGAACTTTCCCTACCACTTGTACGTAGGATAGGAGTAATTGTTTTTGAACTGCCTCTAAACAAGATGGGAGTAGTTTTCGAACTTCTTCTATCATCTGTCTGCTGGATAGGAGTAGTTTTTGAACCTCCCTCAAGCAGTATAGAAGTGGTTTTAAAACTTTCCCTATCTCCTATGAGAAGGATGGAAGCAGTTCTTAGACATTCCCTATCACATGTATGCTGGATAGGAGTAATAATTGTTTTTGAACTTCCTCTCATCAGGATAGAAGTAGTTTTCGAACTTCCACTATCATCTGCAAGCTGAATAGGATTTGTTTTCGAACTTCCCCAGCTGAATTCAGTTTGAAGAAGGAGAGACACGATAATAATAGAGTAGTAGTAGATAATTAACAATGCATTTACGGGAGATAGAAGAAGAGGAGGAACCGATGAGTGGAGGTGGATGTGGATGTGGAGGTGGAGTGGCCCCCTTGCCTGTAATCAGTCCATTTCGGCGGTCTCTATGAAGTGTGACCTGACCTCCAAGTGGGAGGCCAGATCTAGGACGAGGTGCTGAAGAGCGGGGTGCTCCAAGAGGTCGGTGTCAGGCAAGGCTGGTTGACATCGGGGCCTTAGTTGTCTGCCCTGAAAATTAAAGCCAAAAAGTCACTTAGAAGGATGTCAATAGATGAATGAATAAATGTCAAATGACAAATGCCAGAGACTAGGCCCACCGCAAAGTAGACCGACGTTGATCCACGAAAAGCAACCCACGCCGTGGGATGTTTTGTAAACCATTGCTAGGCTTCTCCAGACATGTGTGTAATACATGCAATGGATAATCCACTTGTCAGCTGATTGATTATGAATAATTCTATAGCAATGGTTTACAAAACACCCCACGGCGTGGGTTGCTTTTCGTGGATCAGCGTGGGTCTACTTTGCGGCGGGCCTAATCATGTTTGAATAAAAATGTAACAGAAATAATACTATTTATATAGTGAGTTTCTATAATTAAATGTCAATAGATTGGATTTAGAGATTACAGATTATAGAGATAAACAGAAGATTAGATTTGATAATTAACCCGACGTTGGTCGAAATAAAAAGAAATATCGCCATTGGTCAACGGCCAGCACGACGTTCATGTGATTTCACTAATATTTTCACTTTCGCTCACTGTCGTGTTCACTTGATTATTTTACACATAACATATTTTTACTTTTCACTTTAATGTGTTTATTGCATGGAAAGTTATTTTTCAGGGAATAATAATTATTATCATCAGCGTGACAGTGAACAACTCACTGTCACTGTAATTATTGTAATATTGTAATTAGTACATAATTCCCTCAATCACCAAAATGAAGAAAAAATGAGAAAAATAATAATTGTGTGACCTGGCTGGCTAAAGTTTGGTCAGAGCTTTCAGGTTGCACCTGATTAATTTCAGGGCTGCTGACATGACTTACTGACTGTTTCTAGGATAACAATCTGGTCTCTTGGGGGAAAAGTGATGTGAGTTAAAACACAAATAACTGGAATGCATTTTACGAAATAAATAATACATGATCTGTCAATGGAATCTAACACTACTGTGGAGGTGTCTGCTGACTCAAGTCAATGGAGCAACTTACTTAATGGAAATTGCTTCCCAGGATATAGGTATACCACTTCAGAACTCTCTGATACACATCAGAGCTATATAAAGTCTTAGGGATGTTATTTTCAGAAACACTGCTTTTGAAGAGATCGGGATCGAAGAGAGCTCAAACCAGAGGCAATAGTTATTTTGTATATCTAGAGTGAAAAGTACGACTTTTTCTCCCTGTGGGAAAAAGTTTGAAGCCCGAGGCGAAGCCGAGGGCAACAATTTTCCTGAGGGAGAAAACGTATTTTTCGCTCATGATGTACACAACATTTTTCCTCCATCTACATTTTTTTATAGAAACTGCAAATAATATCATTTTAATAACTCACGTATTGGTGACAATGTTTCCTAACAACATAACCAAAAATCTGAAGCCTAAAAACCAGTCGTCTGATTGGCACTGCCGATTGCGCTATCTATTGGCAAAAGTTGTAACAATTATATCAGCTGGGCATCTACCAAAAATGGCTGACTCCGGATCACGCGGTTCAGATTTGAATTGCAGATCAAAAATATTTGTTGGCTGGTATTTTGAATAGAATAAAATATTTAAAAAATTGTATAAATTTTTATCGTCTACTAATATTAAGAATATAATATTATATAAACATATATTTCATGAGTTGATCAAATTTCTGGTTGTGGTATTGAATTCAGTTGACTCAATGACATACACCTCTATTATGCTTTCTCATCTGAGCTTAGACCTTCTAGCCTATTACAATGTAAGTTTTAAAATAGAGATGCTTCCCATGTTATTTAAATGGAGTCACTTTTCCTCCCTAGGGAGTTTTTCTGTTTTTTACTACCGAGAGCGAAAAAGTGACACTTTAGTATTATGTTTCTGGGAGTAAAGTAAGTACTTTAGACAGTAGGTGGAGGAAAATGATATTGTATGATTGAGATACTAATTTTTGATTGAAACTAGTAGCCTAGTCTTGGAACACCATGATAACATGTTAGAAAAACATTCCAAGATGAACATGGCAACGAATAGAATATCATTTGGCTTGTTATTTCAACAGAAAATGTTTGCCTCTCATCACAATTCATCTTTAATCGATTGGACTATTAATAATGTCATTCTTGCAAAAATGTGAAATTTTGGACAGCCTTATATTTCATTTTGAGAATTTAAAAGTGCAGATCTAGTGTAGCAGGCAAATAAGATTATTTATTATGATGATGAAATTTCTGTTGTAACACGGCAAACTACTCAAATGATTGTTAGGCTTCCAAAATCGAACTGTACCACGTTCCAGAGGTGTTTCCTTTTTCTTGCTCCGAAATTTTATAACTTACTACCACCTGATTTGAGAAGAATAGATACCCATAAACACTTCATGAATAAAACTAAGCTTTGGCTATGGCTTCATTCGCCAGTCGAGGTGGAAGGCTTCTTTAAGGTTTTAAGTTGATAAGTTTCAATATATATCCACAAATCAAGTCAACCTTGTATTGACTACTACATAGTCCATCAATTTATTCTGTGTGATACGTTTTTGTCTCGATGATGTCACTAATAACTGTCTTTCTGTTGAATTATACTACACTATGGAATTGATTGTTATTTTAATAATATTATTTCTCTGTAGATTGATAGGTATTATCGCTCTTTCTCTACAAATGGGTGTAATTTATAATGGTAAATGATACTAAAAATATTTTTTTTTGTATGTATGTGCGAGCTTGCACTTAATCATCTTCATTTCATCTTCATTACATCATACTTAAATTCTAAATCTCTCTTCTTCCCAACTCCTTTTCCTAGACCTACTAGATCTTAAAAAGTATCAATTTATAAAAAAAATAATCTTACTTATAACACTTTGTATCTGACTCCTATTCGCGGACAAAGTCCAGTAACATACTGTACTTTCTGTGAGTAGTATCTTGTTCACTTGTAACTTGTCGTGTTATACTTTTGTTAATATTTTGTATGAATTTCGAGTGAATAAATTTGAATTTGAATTTGAATTAGTATACTCACTTTGAATGCTCTATGGAGGTGGAGAACAACATCACAGAAAATATAACGAAGCAGTAAGAGTCGCAGAAAATCATCACCGAAAAATTGTAGGTACACTGGATCTGAAAAAAAGATGAAAAATTAACTGTTTGAAAGCTAAAATGGATATGTTGCAACTAAGTTACCAATGATAAATTGATAATGTATCGATTTAGAAACTGGAAACGTAGGGTAACTGGAAATATAGTGAGGTAAATTTAGCATTGGTTGACTTGTACGCATCAATGTAATTTATAGGCTAAGAGTTGAAAATGTAGTAATTTAAAGTGAACATATGGAAACTTCTGAGATATTGCAATTATTCAAATGCTAATGAATTAATTATTATTATTAAACGAAAATCCAAATCAAATGTTGTTATCACCCCGAAGACACTACTGCAAATATTGACAAGAGGGTAAACAGCTAGATAGAAATTCGATGAGCGCTACTATTCAAAAATTATTTGTCAGCCCGGGGATTTTCGTTTAATAATAATAATCAATTCATTAGCATTTGAATAATTGCAATATCTCAGTAGTTTCCATCTGTAGACTGGCTGGCTGGCTGGCTTCGTATAAAATGAGCGCTGCTATTCAGAGATTGTCAGTTTGGTGTAAGGGTAAGCATTCCTGACCGGCAATTAGGAGGTACTGGGTTCGTTTCCCGGGCTGACAAATAATTTTTGAACAGTAGCGCTCATCAAATTTCCATCTAGCTGTTTTTAAGTCTTCGGGGTGAATTACAGCATTTAATTTGGATTTTCGTTTAATAATAATAATTTATTTGAAGTGAATCCCACTAAAGATAATGAAGCTTCATCTATGCTGAGAGATGCATTGGTAAAAGGGTGTTCCAGATCAAAAATGTTCAGTTCTTTGGAGGGGGTTAGAGTTTGGTCACCTCTCTGGAGACGAGAAGGTAAAGAGTTGAAGGTCATCTAGAACGTTGAGTTCATCAACTGTTCTCTAGAACGTTGGAAAAGATATCATTATAAAATTGAATCAAAGGATTTCTATCAAGTTGTCACAAAGTGAATTTTATGACGGAAGGAGAGTTATCTTATGGAGAGTATATCTTATGTAGGGCCAATTTATTTCTTTTAGAGTGCGATAGCATGGCATTTTGATAACCCTGACAGATAGCTTGAAGGGTGAAACACGAGTGTATCTGACAAAGAAAGTCTATAAAATAATGTAATCACTCACCAATTCTACTTCTGGCGAATAGCCTGCTAGCTTCGGTTACAAATCTATCTATGAACGATTGACACCGCTCCCAGTGGTGGATTGGTACACTAAGGATGTTGCAGATGAAGCAGAAGGCTGTCAACGGACTGTGCAGAAAGAGAGTGAACAGACTTCCGTTGTGGTGTTGATCTGGAAAAAAATGGACAAATAAATAAATATCTATTGAACTATTTGAAGGTTTTTCATCTATCTCTCATATCACTACAACATAATCACTATTATGAAATTTGAATATTCGAGTAGGCAGTAGGCCTACCCATTGGATGGGTAAAACAGCAATAAAGCTGAATTCTTGTTGAAGAATAAAATGAGTTGACTTATAACTAGTTGCATGTTTCAGTAATGCTTCATCCAGTCCTGCCTGATTCATCCGATTGAAAACTTTTTCATATTTATCGAACCAAATCAAATCAATAGTTTTATTATTTGTTCTTGAGCAAGTACTCATACAAATAGGAGTTGCTATCCTAATCAGATACAAAATACATTATTGATTAACAGAAGCAATGATCAAAACACGAACATTACAAAAAATCCTGCTACGATAATATAATAACAATATTCAAAATGAACATTAGAAATTACAAAATAAACACAAAAATAGTTTGAAAAAAATTCGATAGAAATTTCCAAATAGGCCTATAGCAATAACAAAATTAACCGACAAAGTGATATTAGATTAGGAATTTTGTAGCTAAATTAATGTGTGAGAATTCTTAAGGTATAAATTATTACCAACATAAATATATGAAATTTAATATGTGAGAAACTATAAAAACAAGTAATAAAATGACTAGTAAATTCGTGAATGACTGGAAAAGAGTAAATTTTAACAAGCAATCTTTGAAACAAATTGATCATCTCAAATACAATATTTTTTTTAAATACACTAATATATTTGTGAAAATACTTCTATTTTCGTTCTTTGATCCCAAATCACAGTGAATATAATATGAAAAATTGTCGCATTTCACCAATAAATTCTAACATAATAATAACCCTGATAATTAACTAATAAAACCGATACCAAATTACTTTCTTTGGATTTTTCGTTGATAGCTTAAAATCATTTCTTCAATTAATATCTAAATTATTTTCAAATTACTTTCTTTGGATCTTTCTTTAATACTTATATTCCAGTTTGGAAGAATATCTAGGGTGGTATGAAGAGTCACCCCACAATATTATCAAATGAAATTTGAAAAATTGTATTTCCTTTAGTGAATTTGAGTTAAAGACCATAATTCAAGAAGTGGACTTTTAATAAGAATTATATTTTTGTGCTATGCTTTGTCTCATTTATGATTGATTAATATTTTTGGTTAAGGATGACTATAAATTCTCCATGAGTAATGAAAGGGTTGGATTGATTTACAGTTTAAGTTAAATCATGAACCCACTAACAGGCCAATACCATAGAGAGATTTAATAATAAAATTATCATTTGTTTTATTCCATGAATTATTATAATGATTGATTCAATCAATGTTATTACCTTGAAACGTTGGAGGAATGTCTTGAGGCGACATTAGAATAACTAAAGGCTGCGTGAAGTAACGCGGAATGTTTTGAAAAACAAAACTATTGTCTGAGTCGACTATCACAAAAAATGGCTTCCTTGTGAAGGGATACAGGTCTCCTGGGTACAAGCTGCAAAAAATACAATGAATAATAGAACATATATAAATAATACATTATAGAAAACACACCTAGGAGGAAATTTACTATTATCAATAGTTCCATAATAATAGTAGCCTGTCATACGAATACAACAGTAGTTTTCAATACTCATTCTAGATTTTTATATTTCAATTAGAGCTTTGAAAAATGTTTCTCAATTTCATATAATAGTGAACACTTATAGAAGGAGAACCACCATTATAAATAGGTAGTTAAATAATTAGTCCTAGTATTTAATGAAAATATGAGAGCATTTTTGAATATGCAAAAATAATTTCGATTTTATTATTTCATGTGAAACTTTCAATCATTTTTCTCCAGGTTGTAACACAATCATAGTGAGATCAATAAAATATTTGCAGCGTTCTAAGACATTAGGCTTATTTCACGGGAATTGAGAGATCCCGATATTCATGGGAAGACTCACTCAAACACAAAAAACCCAGATCTACTCACCAATGCATCTCTTTCAGGTGCAATCCTTTCTTATTTGCATGGTCGACCTCTTTCTTACTACTTGTTACTACACCTCCCAGGTCATACCCCACTGAAACATAAAACAAGTTCATGAATTCACTTTAGTTTATCAAGTTTTGTCAATTTTACTTTTATTATGATAATGCTCGAATAATCTATATTAGAATTAGACTTAGGCAACACTGCTATTCATTGAGCTCCCGAGAATTTGAACAAATATTATCTAGATTAGAAGTTTAATCTTTTTAGGGCCGTTTGCACAGTCAAAGCTTAAACTGAATTCAATCAGCTGATGGCTTAAACTCAAAATGAAACACATTATAACAAACGAGACTTGATACGGATTTAATCCAGTTTGAAATGAAATTCAGTTTAAACTGTCACTGTGCAAACGGCCCTAAGAAGGGTAAATGCTGGAGGGCAAAATATTCAAATATTTTTCTCCCAATTAGTATTAGTTTCTTTGATCTGTCGATACTCTAGTAGTTTCTTTTCGCTCTTTTGTTAACATATTTTTAATCTTACTATAGTTTATTTAGTTTTTCGAACCCTTTGTTCTTCTTCTTTTTCTTACCATAGTTGTTTTTCACCTTTTTTGTAATTTCTTCTTTGTATTTTCATTAGGCTCACGATCAGACGAAAGTCTTGTGAGTCATTTGATTCTTTTTATATTTTTATGATGTATACAAATTATTTTGTTGAATGAAAAAGACTAAGAAATTGTCAAAAAACCACTGATTTATTGATAATTAGAAAGACCGGTTTCGGTTATTACACCATTGTCAATCTCTGATAAACTAAAACTAAATACAAGAGCAGCAGAATTATTATTATTATTCTGCTGCTCTTGTATTTAGTTTTAATTTATCAGTGATTGACAATGGTGTAATAACCGAAACCGGTCTTTCTAATTATCAATAAATCAGTGGTTTTTTTTTGACATTTTCTTAGTCTTTTTCATTCAATATGAATAATTACCACAATATCAACTTCTCAACTACACAAAAATTAATTTGTGTTTTTTTCAATTGTTGTGGAAGTGAAGAAGAATCAATAAATTATTAGTATTATTAGATTAATTGAGTGTACTGGGCAGTTAGAACATTTTTCTAAAATCTTTTGCACGGAACAAAAATAGTACGGTATTCATCCTCCAGATTTAATTCACAGTGTATATTAAAATAGGAAAGCTTGCAAGACTCTTCCATTGACACTAAATTAATATAGATTAGAGGTTTGATTCAAATTTAGCAACCTCGTATTATTAGCCTTTCGGTTTGAAAAAAACATACTAGCATCTTATAAGCTCAGTTAACTGCAAATTATTAAACTGTGAATTGTGATTCAACTGAATCAACTAGAACAGGTGACATCAGATACTTGTGGATGAGAAAACTGCATGAGGTCTACTGTTCACAGAACTTCCAGTAGTTAGACATCTCAATAAATTGTCGGTCCCGGCTGAAGTATAATATTTATAATAGTGGTATGGCCAATTGAAGCCTTATTCTCAGGCACCAATAATAAGTCATACGAATTTACATATTTTTTTCAATGAACTATAGTTCTAATGTGTTATGGAAGGAGAAGATTGTATGTTTCACTTACAATCACCAGGATGCTTTGATGTTGAGAAACACCCATCAGCGGAAATGTATAGTAATAGTGCACCGTTTGCTGGCAACTCTTTGAAACCTACAAATAAACATTTGATTAGTATTTTTGTGATAAAAACAATATTTATTTTCAATTTTTATGAACTCTAGTACATTTTTAAGAGATTCTATTAGTTTTCACAGTTAGTAGGATAACAATTTAAACAGAATTAGAATGTACCAGAGCCCATATTAAGTCTTTGCTGAAGAGAATGGATAGAATGACGTGATGTATTAGTATTACAGTAGAACTGGATAATTTTGGATAATTTTAGTATTCGTTTGACACAAAAAAAAAAACATATTAGTTTGACACATATAATTAGGCTATTATTATTTCGAAATTGAGTCCAAGTGTAGGTTTAGCCTGTGGTACTTAAAATTAATGACCTAATTCTAACAGCTTCTACACAAAAATTATATAAATTATTCATTTTTACAACAGTTAAATTTGACAAAATAACCATAACTTTATCTAAATCCATTACAATATTTCTAATAAGTTTGCCAATGTAACGTTTTCTTGCGTCATTATACATGGGGCATATCAGTGAGAAATGTTGTACCGTTTCGTCGGTTCTAAGATTGCAGATTGGACAGAGCTCCCTGCAGTTGATCCAAGTACCCTTCCCCTCAAGAAACAAGTAGAAGCATGTGTCACTGGCTAGTCTCAGTTGGGAAACACAGCGGATTTTTGAAAAAGCCAACTTGAAATTCAGTTGTTCACCTATTAGAAAATTTGGGTTTAAAAATGTGTACCTGGGTAATGAATGAGAATCAAGGGCCCTGCTAACATCTAAATTGAATAAGTTCTCGCTATACTTATCTACCAAATAAGTATAAAACGTTTTTAGAGTATTCAGTTCTATCCCGTGATCGGTCCACAGGTTGCTCGCTGAGGCATAATGGAATTGACTCCTTACTTGATATAACCAGTTGTATTTGAGTTTTGTGTCTCTGACCCCCTACCATGAGCTGACTCTTGTCTCATAATTTCATAGCATTTTCTTGTGTATCTATTGACTGGCATTCCTAATAGTCGTATTAACCAATTCAGAGCTTTTCGAAAAACTATATTAACCAGTTTAAGGTTACCTGTCTCGATGCGAATCGCCCAGTCAGGAGTACCCTTATAAAGAAATAGCAAGCTCTTGAAAAATTGACACTGGATTTTTTCCAGTGGCTCCATGCATGACAACCCCCACACTTCACAGCTATACAATACCCCCGGCAACAAAATAGTGTAAAACAGTTTTGTGTTAGTTTTTGTGTTAAACAGTAGGTGTTAAAAACATTAAAATTAGGAACACTTCTAAATTCAATTTTTGTAATGATAAAAGGTTTGTACAACTTCGAGCTATAGATTGAACTCACGAAAATAATCAGGTTATTTTGGAGTAGTATTTCCATTATAATTGACTAGTTTCATTGATGGGACTGTAATGAAAAAATGTTTATCTTGTATTTTTTCGTTAGGATTACTCTTGAATAGAAATAAAATTATTGATTAAACTATTTTTAAAAAGGGTACTTGGATTTTTATTTTCATTTCAATGTTTATCTTTAATAATTTTTATATTATTCCATCCCATGAATATGCATGTAGGTAACATCAATCAATATATGAGGCATTTTTATGTCCTGACAGATGGTTAATTCTTAGAAATAGCCAGGAAACACCAATAATAATTCTACAAGATAATAACAATAATACTAATTATAATTCAATAATAATACTAGAGATCATTAGATTATAGTAAAGTTGACAAAATTAAGTGACGTATCACTTCCCATTGGAGTATGTAATGAGATGTTTCATAGAAATAAATATCTATTCCTGTTCTATTTAATCTGTTTATTATTTACTATTTTATTTCATGGCAAATTAATTTTCGAAATATTTTTTACTTCAATCAACTCTCCAATATTACCTGAAGCTAGGAAAACCATAATTTGACTGAAAGTCGGTTTGTAGAGAAGGTACTTGTGTGGATTTTCTCGCTTGGGAGGGCGATCACCATTTTCCTGACACCCTGTAACTACTGGGTATCCTACAGGCACGCCTCCTTTTGCACTTGCTATTGAATAACTTTTTTCCTGAAACATGAAAATATCAAGTGTTGAACAAAAATTCATAGAGTTTGACATACAGCTTTCATATCAGTTAAAACAGTGTAATATGCTATATTTCTAAACATTGTTATTTGATATTATTAAATGTTTCAATTATTCATGATAGATCTACTGATAAATGGAGAAAAGGCATATTGAGCGAGAAATTTCTGTACATATTTGGTTATTTATATGGTTATATATTTATGTCCAACGGATCTCGAAAACGGCTCTAACGATTTTCACGAAATTTGGAACATAGTAGGTCTATAATATAAAAATTCGATTGCACTAGGTCTCATCCCTGGGAAAACTCGCTGAAGGACATGAAAAGGATAATAATTGTATTCATCCTTGGAAAAACAGATGATAATTTCGTCGTCTGTCGATAACACAAGATGCGTGTGTGGGAGAGAGACAGAACTATTTTCAGCTGTTGAATCTATCAGCGTATCTCACGAGAAATATTATCAAGAAATTTTAATCGACTTGATCAAAATAATCTGATTTGTTGACATGACATGGTATATCATTTTAAATTAGAGTATATACCGTAATAATTATTTTTAAAGTTAATCATTATATTTTACAGTTTTAAGTGATTAAGTAGTGATTGTATCTATTTGATAAAGAATTTACTCGTTTATCTGAGTATTGAAGAGCGTAAATTGTATTTTGAAACGTGAAAGTGACATTTAACCAACATTTTGATTTGGACAGTATAAATTGGAAATGGGACAGTTTTGGGCATGAGCCTGTTGTGCCTTTCCTCATGTTAAGTATGTATACATACACAATGTGATAAATAAATAAATTAAATTGTTATTTTGTTATTCAATTCGGTTTGTAAACAATCTAAATTAGAACTTTTCTGTTTTCAAATGTTTGGACTGAAAATTGGACCTGAATTCAAGTGTATGGAACATAACCTACTTTTTGGACTATTTATAGTGTATAAATCAAAATTCGGGGAGGATACAGTTTTGGGCTGTGCCTGTTGGTCCTTCCCCAATCATTTTAAAGAATTGTGTTCTGTTTATCAATAAATAAATAACGAGCGAAGCTTGGTGCCCCGATATTTATTATTATTTGAATTCGGAGGGAGGGAGAGAGAAGATTTATACTCATTAGTCTATTTCTTGTTTCTTATTGGATTGAGATATCAGTTAACCATTATACAATAGACATGAACCATAGAGAAAAGATACCATTATTGCACTATTCATCTATGATAAAATTTATATTCAATTATGTGGGATAAATGTATCGATTGTGTTGATGAATGAAATCTATAACACAGTCATTTTGGATAATTTTTAATTTTCCATCTGCATCACAATAATGCGACAGTGAGCATTGATATGACGAAGCATCATTATGTCAATGAATACAGTTCATGAATATTGCTACATGAGACTGAAATAAATTGGAGTCATGATCAAAACTCAACATCTTCTTAAAATTTATGTATTCAGGGCTACTAACTTATTTTTATTTATAAAATAACATCATAGTATCCTTTTTTTGAAAAGTTTTTAACATAAAATAAGAACGAAAATCCTAAATAAATGCTGCAAATCACCCCGAAGACCTCTGCTACTGCAGACATTGACAACAGGGTCAACAGCTAGATGGAATTTTTTTTATTTAGGATTTTCGTTCAATAATAATTATATATTAATTAGCATTTGAATAAATGCACTCTCTATTTAATTCCATCTATAAAATAAGAGTTTTAATTTGTGTTTTAATATGTTATTTTATATTAAAAACTTCAAAAAGGGTACTATCATGTTATTTTAAAAACAAAACTCAACAGTTCAAATTAGTGAGGAGTTTACTTACAAAAGGTATCCTTCCAGGTGCTGGAGATGCATCATAAATATGATTGAATTCATCTTGTGGCTCCCTTTCTAGAGTCTGCAGCATTCTAAACATATCCATTGTTAATTCACTAAACTTAACCTGAAACACAGAAAACAGTTATTATGAAATACTAAAAAAAATGTAATATCAGATAAAAAATATCAAATGTTAATAGTAACTGAAGAAAATATTCGACTTCAATATTACAATAGTTTTAAAACCATTGACTTCAATATTACATTGACTAATAGTATTCAAAATGCAATATGTGTGATGAGAATTGATTAAATTCATTTTTATAGTGAGGTCCACGTTATAATGGCAGTGGAGAAAGATAGGAGAAAACTTTTGTCGATCCTCTGTCTTTTCAATGCCTTCTATAGACGGTAGCTAATACAGGTTTATTGATGTAACGGTTAATATTAACGGCTCATTCTCGTTTGAAATTATCAATTATACTTTATTAAGCAATAAATTATATTTTCAATTATTTCATATGAATTTTCATAATTGAGATTAAATATTTTGTTAATTAGTGTTATCAATTTTACACTTTTAAAAGACGATCTGGCAACAGAGCAAAGCGAGAACGAAATAGCGCTATCCGCATGGTTGAATGATAGATAAGGATAGCAATACCATTACACTGCCATTATAACGTGGACCTCACTATATATTGAGAATTTGGCTATTGTAAGCCCTATAATAATCAGTAGGCGCCTATTCAATAATAGAATGAATGAAAATGAAAAGCCACGAATTTATATATTCAAAAGTAAATATGTGAGCAGTCTATTAATGTATTAGGCCTACTTCTAAAGCCAAAGACAGTGATGAATTGGAAGAGCATGGAAAGGTTTACGATAATGAACTTAATTCAAATGTAATGGATACATATTTTTCAAAACTACACAAGAAGTTAAAATGTAAATCAAATAATTTGATAATTATTTCCATTATGGTCAATTATTGACCATCTCAAATATCGAACAGATAATGCATTTAATTTTCAAAACGTATTGGTATATTGCATGTTTGGTTTATGATGATGATACGAATCAGACATCAATGTTTCATTTTAAGTAAACATTTTTGAACCAGTGACATTATATTATGATAGATTATGATTGATTATTTATTTACTCACCTGATCATTACAATTCCCAACTATTAATATTTCTTGTAATGATAAATTCATTTGTGTTGATTTCTCAACCGGAGGTGTTGTAAGTGGGCTTAACCTGTGAATTGAAACAAAAAGTTACAATTTTTCCAAATAAATAAAGACTGTCATACAATAAGATGTATGGTCTAGACAGAGTACAATGTAGAAAACAGTTGCATAGAAAATAGTTTAGCCTATTACTTGGAATGAC
This sequence comes from Nilaparvata lugens, assembly GCF_014356525.2. Lineage (NCBI taxonomy): Eukaryota > Metazoa > Arthropoda > Insecta > Hemiptera > Delphacidae > Nilaparvata > Nilaparvata lugens. Next base: position 60,022,230 of record NC_052509.1, read on the forward strand.
ACTAATCCAAGATTTACTCGTCTTCATTTGAAATATATTTCATATTATATCCAATAGTTCTGTGATCATTTCAATAAACAGTATCGATTGATTTTTCTATTACCATAAATGATTATTATAATATTCATTTTTACGGAAATAATATTCAATATCATCAATATCACGAAATTCTTCTATCCTCGATGAAATCAAATGTTTCATTTTTATGATAAGAAATTCTCAGAATTTGCCTCACATTACTATTTTTGAGAACAGAGTTCTGAGTTTATTTATTATCGCTATTCAATCCTATCATGATAGATTTCAAGTCAATCAATTAATGAGCAAGTGATTGTTTGAGAGAAAACTAACTAAATGTAAAACTCAACTAAATTTTCAACTCATAACCAATTATTCATATTTATTGGTTATCAAACTACTGTAACCAATACTCTAAATTCATAACCGATTCTTTATTCTGATCTTTTACCGATCTTTTATTCGTTATCACTTCTAGTTTATTATAAGTGTGTGGAACTCCAATAGTTGATTGTCGAGGAAAAAAATAAGGAAAGCACGAAAGATATGGATTATGGTCTATTCTGATGATAAAAGAGGGATGAAAATCAATGATAACAGGAATAAATCACCGGAGCTTGTCAGCTCTTTCAGGTTGCTGCTCACACTGACACTCACACACATCAATGACCTTGCCCTTTGATAATTCTTCTGGAAATGTATAATCAGATCAGCCAATGGGAAGGGAGCATTCAGTCTCTAATAGGGTTTCACTTTCACTTGGATTTTCTTCGGTGTTGGAGCATAATTATGTGATTTAACTCTTCAACAAGATCAAGCTATTAAACTGATTCAATTTGCCAGTTTTCTCATTCCTGATTATTAGAATCCAATCAGTCATGAATTTACTAGAACATGAATTTGAATTCAACACTTTATGAACTTCGAACATAATATGAATCCCACTAGCATTTGAAAAATTGATATAACAATGATTAGTTTTCAACATGCAGGAGAGTAGGCCTATTTATTGTCAAAAGAATAAAATGTGTATAATATTCATAATTGTATTTATTATGTATTCATATTAATTAATTATCATCATTAGTTTAGACTCTAGATGATTGAGTATTATTTTGTATACATTGTTTTTTTTGGAAATAAAGTTCATTATTATATTATTATTCAATTATTATCAGGTAGCAGTAGGCTGGTAAAACATTATAATTAAAGGTATATTTTTGATACTTTTATCTTATTGTTCATCTTATTCCTCTAAAAAAATCAATTCATAACTTGAAGAAATATACTTTTGATAATACACTATTCTTGAAACTTTTAAAAGTGAAAACTATTATATTCACTCACTCATTCATTTAGTAGTAAAATTCGTTTTGCCATGTTTATGATAAAAATTATGCTCTGGTCAACTATATTTATAGCCTATATGATGAAAATTTTCATTTTTTCCATCAATACAATAATTATAATGATGTATTCTACAAATATAATTATCTAAAAGATAATTATTCAATAAAAAGAATTATATTATTCTCAGGTGAACTTACCTATGTGATAATACTATGGTGTTGGAGTCGGCATGTAATACACTAACAATTCCATCTGCCTTGATAAAACTCTTAATTTCATCTAGAACTAATGACCACTCTAACTGGTCATCAGGCTCATAAGTACTCGTATAATCTACTATTTGCTTATCCAATTCCTGAAAAAAAAAAACAAATCAATTAAACAAAATGATTTGAATCTGCAGATAATAAGCTCGTGGGAGAAATCCTTCATTCATTTTGCTGCATTTTATTGATATTGTCGACAATAAATTATAAAGATAAATAAAAGCTTAGTGTGTTAATATAATTATATCATAGAGCTTCACTTGATATGATATTAAAAATTATAGTAAATATGCAATAATACATTTTCAAAGTAGGCTACATATCAATCAAAATTAGCAGTAGGTATCAATAACACTGTAATCAATATTTGACTCATATTTAGATATTTATATTGATAATACTTAACTAATATTTCACGATATTAGTTACTATGAAACAGAGCATTTTCATTGTCTCAAACAGTAGATTAGTGAAGCTCATTCATGTTGGAAACTCGACAACACAGACAGACAGACAGACAGACAGACAAAAGATATTTATTCCAAAAAAATGCACTTTACATACAAAGTAATAATCTTATGCACTCATTATCAATATAAAACAACAACAAAGAATAAAAACAACCTCATGAATACAGTAAGCCAAATAAATCTTTAGAAAATGGTCTGCATGGGCAAAAAATGCCTGTGCGCAAACCAGAGTTGCATATAATAAGTTTGTTAGAGAGAAAGGAAACACTAATTTTGCTGCATTCAGAATCCTATTTAAAATTATTATTAAGTACAGAGGATTATTGGATAGCTCAAAAAAATAATAAAAAGGTTAATTATTGTAATGATGCATACAGATTCCAAGAACAGTAGTCAGGTTTCACCACCAGTGAATTTATCAATTAAGGTAGGTATAATTTGTTGTGATGATGTTTTCTGAATTGTCCACTCCCAGCTGTATTAAAAATTTCTTCAATTTCAATTTAAATAAGGATTTTGAGACGTCCTGAAATACTATGTGGTGTGGGAAGTGACGAGCCACAGTGAATCATATACACATTACGATTAAATTGAGATCAATGAGATGAATAAAATGTAAATTACATAAATATATATAATCTTTGAGAAGTTATTTTATTTTTGTTATCAAACATGAAATAAACTTTGTTCAGTTGAAACTCTTTCCAATACTTGCTACATGTTGAGTCTGGGAGTATCTATTTTATTCTCAACGGGCTCTTTGAATGTTTAATAAGATGACAGTTAAGAATATGATAGACACGATGAATAACTTACCATAACAAGATCCCTGACTAGTTTCATCTTTTTTAGTAAAAGACACACAACAATAAAACGTGCATAGTATCGAAGTTTTTTAACCATTAGATCGGATCTGGAACAAAATTGAATTAATTAATTATGAGACAGTGCATTCTGCAATGTTTTTGATGCAAGACAATAATAATGATGATTCCTATTATTAAAAGTTGAGAATTTTGTTCAATCAAGCTTATTATGTGATTCATGATGATAATTTTTTCCTACCTTCCACCTTTTCCTATCATCACTTCACATGAATTTATTGATATCTGATAGTATTATGAAAAACATCAACCAGTTGGTAGGCTAGAGCCTATTTTAGTTTTAATCCTCAATTACGTTTCATTGACTCGATGAAGTTTCTGGCATAATATTATGTAATCTTCTCTTCTGAAATCTGAATATTTGGGTAATCTCATTTCAAGATTCTATCGAACTTTTTTCTCAGTTGAGAATGAATAGATTTCAATTTTGGAATGGACTCTACAGGTTGAAAATTCTAAGAGCAAGAATGATAGTTCATATTTTATGCTATTTTTGCAACTTTCGTCTTGTCAATGATATATTGTCAGTAAAATAAATTGTGATAGAATGATGTAAGCTCACCGATCTTCCTTTGCAGCTCTAGAATAGTATGCCCTCCCTCTGATGGCGGCATAGAATGAGTAAGCCTCATTCAAATAATTTGTTTCACTCGTTCTCAAGCTGTGAACAATTTCAATCAGAATTATAATTTTTATTATATAAAACAATAATATTCTAGTATCAAATATTGATGTTTTATGGATTATGGAATATTGTTATAAGACAAGTACCACAATAATTTATTATAATATGTTCATAATTTTCAAATAAATAGGCTTCAAGAGTTCAAAAAATTATTATTTTTTTATTTTAGCAATAAATGATTCATTCACTTGGCCTTATACAGTATAAGATAACGTCTTTCTAAAAGAGATTGAGTAAGGGGCCTGTACAAAAATATAATCCATTTTTTGTCTTAAATTTGTGATGTATGGGAAGAAGCTGCTACACTCTAAACGTATGAAAGTTCATTATAAATGATTTGTTCAATATCACAACATAGAAATCAAGTCAACAGTGTGAGCAGCTTTTCTCTGCAATTTACAACTCTCCAATTTCAACGTAACAGACATTCTAATGGAATATTAATTCCCTCCATTCTATGTAAACAATAAATTATAATAGGATCTATCATCCATTTCCATGAAATAATAATCTATCATCACTTTAAATCATCATATTTAAGTGCATCATATTTATAGGAATAACAAGAAATGAATTCATTGAAAATTGATGGGAGAATCATATCCTTAATGTATCATAACTAATCAAGTCACTCAGCCTATATTTTGCTATTATCTGTTTCCCTTAGAACCTGATGCGTTAAACCATTATCAAAAAGCCTGTACTCGAGTTGATAGAATTGTTGTATAATTTTATAAGCTGAAAAAACGTTTTTTTCCAGTGATGTTCAATGCACAAGATCCATATTGATTCAAGTATGAATTGATCATTATCACAACGTTTGTTCAACAGTTAGTTCAGGATTATTAATTTCTTATAATATTAAATTACAACGTACACCCTCAAGGATTTTTTCGCATAAAAATATCACTAACAGAATTACGCTAAAACAATTGCAGTAGTATACAGATAGAGGACGTTTGAATGCGGTACATAATAATGGACTGGTTCATTAAAAGCTTGGCCTATGTGCCAGCCAAGCATAGACACTAGGCTCAGTCCCAATTGAGGGTTTATCCGCAAGGGTGTTTACAATGCTGTTGGCTCTGATCTGCTTGCCAAATATCATCACATTGCCGGCCGATCAATGCTATCTGCCAGATTTGACACACTGCCATAGCTCCATACTTAATCTCTATTCAAGTTTATTGTGTCTCCAACTCTATTCTGCGTCATTTGTATGACGAATGTTTGTACATAGGGTGAAGAGAACATACTGTATGGTAGAATTCCAGATTTTGTCTAATTTCAGAGTTTAAAAAATTTCCTCACAGCTTTTTAATATCATATCAGCATGAACATTTCTCAGCAGTTGTAGTTTATTGTGTCTTATTCAACTCTATTCTGCGTCGTTTGTATTACGAATGTTTGTACATAGACTGGAATAGAATGACTGCCTTTATTTTTGACACATATAGGGTGTAGAGATTATATTGTATGGTAGAATTTCAGATATTCAGATTTTGTGTATAATTTCAGATTCTAAATTTCCTCACAGCTTTTTAATATCATATCAGTATGAACATTTCTCAGCAGTTGTAGTTTATTGTGTCTTATTTAACTCTATTCGGCATCGTTTGTATTACCAATGTTTGTGCATAGAATGGAATAGGATGACTGCCTTTATTTTTGACACATATAGGGTGTAGAGATTATTCTGTATGGTAAAATTTCAGATATTCCAGATTATGTAGATTTTCAGAGTCTAAATTTCCTTACAGCTTTTTAATATCATATCAGAATGAACATTTCTCAGCAGTTGTAGTTTATTGAGTCCTATTCAACTTTATTTTGCATCGTCTATATGAAAACTATTTGTTGTAGACTAAAGGGTGAAGAGAGCATAATTGGTAAAATTTGAAAATAAGAAATTGCAGATTCATTTGCCAAAAAATTCATACATTACAAAAATTTGAAATAGACATGTCTAACAAAAACACAATATCTTAAACTAAGAAATAACATAAAATAGAACTTGTCTGACCATGAAAACCTAAGACAAAAGTAGAATTTTTTAAGCGTCACCAGCAAAAGAAAAAAAATCTTGCCCGCTGGTGGGAGTATTAATATGAATAAATGAAAACAATAACTTGAAAAAAATATAAACTAAAAAGAATAAACGAGTAAATATATGGATAGCTTGAAAACGATAATTCAAAAACTTGAAAATTCAAATATTTGTAGACAATTATGTTGTAGAAGAGAATGATAGAAGTGATAGAAGAGAATGAGGTAGAATTGAATATATTTGTATTATTTTAGAGTCTAAATTCCATTACAGCTTCTCAATCTGATTTTGCTACACAAGTTTCCATATTCAATAATTCAAGTCCATTGTGTTTTCAACTCTGTTCTACGTCCTCTATAATATGACAATTATCTTATTATCAGTTTAATTTGGAATATTTAATAGTTAAAATTGCTTACTAGTAGTGATAATAGAGTTGGCCGATCTTGGACGCTATCTCTCCGATTTGCCATCTTTTCAAGCCATATTTGGTATCCAATATTTGTCTGGAAAATAAAATGTAAAATGTGCTAAATACAGCATAAAATTATTCACCTATAAATAAATATACTAAATATGAGCAATCACAAAATAGAACATAATATTTTATTGATATTGCTTTACAAAAATTTTATCTTTACAAGATTTGATTGAGAAGTTACAAGACAGCACGATTTCAGAATTCTCAATAATGTCCTATCCTATTGATAATAATGTTCTGTGATTTAACCTATTTCGGACTATGTGTAACCTTGTCTTAATTGGGGACTGGAATATCACAAGGTTACCTTATTTTTTCTCTCCTTATCATTTTGATGATGTACTTATTGTATGAATCAATCCACACTATATAATTGTGAATATTTTAAATCACGTCTCAAATACATCAATCATTTATATGATGTTTAATAATATAATTTACATTATTATGTTGAACGCCATGTCAATAAAATGCTCGTAATTTATAATGATAACACCGTCTTGGTCAAGATCATACAGTCTGAACGATGCAGTCAATGCATGCAATACAATACACATCTGTATAAGATCGTCAAATAGTATAGTATTGTTGCTAAACCTATCAAACTTCCTTACAATCGCTTCAACCGTCTGTTGGGAAATTCGATATCCAAACGTTTGCGAGTACGTTTATTTAGTCTAATATCGAATAATTAACACTTGTTACACTTTATTATTTGTCACGTTTCAACATAATACAGAGTGTCCCGAAAAGATGGCTGGTTATTGGATTTAAATGACTACATAGCTCCTATGAGTCTCAACATATAACTCTTATATTTATCTCATTTTTGAGTTAGATCCATTTGACAACTTCTATAGCTGGGTTTGTGAATATGAATTCTTAATAAATACACTATAAACATATTATAAATAATTTTGTCATTGTTAGAATTTGTTATACTCAACTCATTTGTATGGTTAAACCGTGTACAAATAAAATGATTTATTATTATTATTATTATTATTATTATTATTATTATTATTATAAATATACTCAAAATTATTCTGGAGTATTTAAACATGTTCAATTCTTAGAAGCTTTTCTGAAGTGTCCAACTGTACACAAAATCATTCTGTAGTATCTTGAACATTCTATATGAGAAATAACATTTTTAAAATTCTCATATTCTCACTTAAATTCTCTCATTCACTTAAATATTCTCACCCACATACCATATTTTTAGTATAATGTTTAATTTGAACTGTGAATGAATTTTTGTGATTTTTATAAAAGTGTTCACATAACCTCATTTGAACTATTTTTATCAAAATTAGGGTTAGAAACAGTTTTGGGTTTATTCTGCTAATTCTCTCCCAATCATTAATTTGATATTGTGATTGTGGAAAGAAATGATTAGATTTCAACATCTCACATGCAGTCTATCATTCACACAAATAAATGTTCAGCGATATACCTGTTTCTTCCAGACTTTCAATGTAAACTGAACAATTTTCGTGGATTTTTGAGAGAGTATTGAGCTGATTCTCACCTATGCTGCTGCTGGAACTTCCAGAGCTTGGTGTAGATGTCGAAGGTGCGTCCGAAATAGGCTTGCCACTGCTTGTGGCCGTACTGCGGCAGGTCGCTGCAAAATGTGAAACACCTATTCAAATGTAACAATATCTATTGCAAAAGTTCTAACCGATCTAATCGATACTACTATAGCAATATGTTACCAACTATGAACAAAAGCATAGGAGAGAAACAAAGAGGGAATAATGAGGAGAGTTTTTGATAGTCAATCATATAGTGGAAGAGATAAGGAAAGCAAAGTACAGAAATAAAGTACATGATTAGTACAATAACATAGGATAAGAACAAAGTGGAATGATGAGGAGAGTTGGAAAGTCGATCAAATAGTGGAGGAGATACGGGAAGCAAGATACAGAAAGTACATGATTATAGAGCATGACAGAGAGAATAATTGGGAAAATTGAAAAGCCAATCATGTAGTAGAAGAAATGAATAAAGGAGAACACAGAAGGAACATAGAACACAACAGAGTAAATAAAAAAGAGAATTGAAAAGTCAATCATATGGTGGAAGAAATTAATAAAGGATAACACAGCTGGACAATCTTGAGATTTGAATACTCAATCATAATATAGTGGAAGAAATAAATGAAGAAGAACGTAGGAGGAACAAAGAACACAGCACAGTAAATAAAAAGGAGAGTTGAAAAGTCAATCATCAAACAGTGGAAGAAATTGATGAAGGAGAACACAGAAAGAACATAAATGAACATAAATGAAGAGCGAGAGAGTGAAAAGCTAGGAGAATTGAAAAGTCAACACATAGTGGGAGGAATTGATAAGAGATAACACAGGAGGACCATGAGGAGAGTTAAATAGTCAATCATTTAGTTGAGAAAATAAATGAAGGAAAATACAGAAATAACATAAAACACTTAATAATTGTTTCAATAGTGTTTACGTTTTGTTTCAATGTGGAGATTAGTGAAGAATTGGAAAGTCGCACATAACCTTTATTTGGACAATTTATTTTATGAAATTTGGATGAAAAGAAGTTTTGGACTGTAGTCTGTTTCTTTGTCCTCAAGTTGATTGTAAATGATGAATAAATAAATACGACAGAGAGAATGATGAGGAGAGTTGAAAGGCAATCATAATTATAGTGGAAGAAATAGAGAGAGGAGAACTGAGGAAGAACATATAGAACATGACAGAGAAAATAATCATTAGAAGATTTAAGAAGTCAGTCACATGGCGGAGAAAATAAATGAAAAAGAATACAGGAAAAACATATTATAGTAGCCTACACGACAGAGAGAATAATTGGTCAAGTTAAAAAGTCAATCATCATATAAATAGGGGGAGAAACAAATAAATGAGATCACTGGAAGAACATTGTTTACTCTATCCAATAAATGAATAAACATAAAGAACTCGACCAAGAGAATAATTAGGAGAGTTGGAAAGTTAACATCACATAGTGGGAGAAATAAATGAAAGAGAATACAGAAAGAACATATCATAGAACATGACAGAGAGAATAATTAGGAGATTGAGCAGATAAGAACAATTAGGATAGTCAAAACGTCAATAAAATAGGAGAGGAGCACAGAAAGGACAATCAGGACAGTGAGAAGTCAACAATCAACAATCTAAAAAATTGAAAATACATAGAGTGTTGTCCCAGCTGTGTTGGGAAACACTGATATATTTTACAAGGTACAGATACAAAAATCTAGATAAATGATGCTAGATCCCTAAAGTATCATGAATAACGAAGTATTTTATGCTGTGCGAAGTAGATATTGGAGTCTACGACTTCAGTTGTAGCTTGTAAACACACATACACAGGTTATTACATAGGCAATAAATACAAGAGGAGAAAGTACAAAAGGAAAAATGAAGAACATCTTGACTTAGCTGGGTTGAAGAGTACTAAATACTAATACTGTATTGCATATATATAAGAAATTAATGTGAGATCTATTGACATGTAGGTACAAAACATTATTTAAATATGCGTTATGTTGTTTGAGCGTTGACTGCTCTCAACGATAAGAAAATGGATACGTTATCAGCAGAAAGAAATACAAGAACAGGATGAGCAATCGGGAGAGAAAATTGGCAACAAGGAAGTAGAAAGATTCTGAAATAAAATATTGAACAAGTAGGAACTCAGAATAATAAATAATTATTGAAAGAAGACAGGTAATGGTTGATAAGAAAACTGAACAAGCAAGAGATTGTTTGAAAACATATAATCAATCAATAGCTCCCTCTCGACTGTTGTTTGTATTGTTCTCTGTTTCCAACAAGAGAACAGATCATTGAAGATAGAACACATCAAGTTTCATATTCATCTATTCATTGGGATTATATACAATTAATTAAAACATTATCAGAAAGGTAAAGTGGAGAGTGTGTTGAGTTTGTACTGTAGCGCAAAGAGCAACGTTCTGATCTTTGGGTAATACGTGAGAATTAATATAGATATTTCCTCAGTATGAGTGCTTCACAATACAGATAGGAAATCACCATAGAGAAACAATAGCGTAAGTAGGTATCCCATGGTATAGGGAATTTATGTCGCAACTTTTACTGTTATCTCAAGCCGATTATTGTCCATTATTGTCAATTTTTACTGTTTTGTTGGGGTGATAGTGTATGAACGGCACAATTTGAGAGACTACCAGCGTCACACAGCTGCATAGGAAAGAACTACGTGAACTATCGGCTTGGTATAACAGTAAAAGTTGCGACATAAACGCCCTATACCATGGGATATCTATGCTATCGTTTCTCTATGATATCACTGACATTACATACAATATTTGAAAGACTAATTATATTCAAACACATATCTCAAAGTAGTATTTTCATAGAGAAGATCGTACATCAGAGTGAATTAGCTGCAAACTACTTATCTACGGTAGTGTAGTGAGGAGATGAGAGTTTATCAATCTACAAAAAATCTGAAGGAAAACATATAATTTATAAAAGAATCAGTATCGGTCTTCATATTTCTAACACATATCTACAAGTTGTCTTTTCATGGAGGGTTTATGGATCTTTAGAAAGGGTGCCCATAAGGGAAGGGGGGATGAGGACGCAGACGGCGTCCTTGAAACTCTCGAGAGGGGGAGGGGTGAATTATTGAACTTGGAAGTAACTTGGGATTGTTCATGATTATTATAATTTATTTCACACATGAACATATAGCATAACAAAAGCAATACAATAATCTTCAAATTTGTTCAAATATGTCACTCCATACACAATTCAAGAGTGTTTTCATAGAGTTCGAGAATTACAATTAGTCTACATTGGCTTTAAAGAACAATAGTAAATATTAAAGCAAAATTTTCTTAATCAATTAAATAAAAATCATTCTGTCATGCGTTTCATGCACATTATATATCAACTACCTCATCGAGCTGGATTATTATATGAAATTGGCTCAATGCTATAATAATTTAGTGTGAAATTTCTTACCACATGTTGTAATATAATATATAGGTATGTGTAGACTTTGATTATGTTTGATAGTAGGAATATTTGTGGGATTCGAAGTGATAATTCAATACCATCACATCATTTATGAGATTCATGCTTTGTAACAAATTGGCTCGAAGCTCTGATTGTTTCAATATATATTATTAAAAATTAACGCTGAAAATATTCTCCAATATCGTATTTCAAACAAATCTATGAAGATAGCATAGTTAAACAATGTTCTATTGATTATTGAACAATGTTTGAAATACTCATTCAAACTCAGAATTTTTTGTTCAGTGAAGGACAGTTATTATTTCCAGTTCAAACTATATACAACTTTGTTATAACAATGTGATTTTCTAAACGAGAAAAAGAAGCCTACCACAACATTCTCTTTCTAGGACTTATATTATAGTATCCATAATCCACGTGTCCTACAGAAGCGAGGAAGCAGACAGCTTCTATTCAAAAAACGTTCCTGTCACCTGCGTTTGAGGGGTGGAACTACACCTCTGTGCCGGCTGCACAACAGCCGGTTAAATTTCAACCGTGATTAAATCCACGAGAACTAACCAGAGAAGCCGTCTTTTCAAAAACGCCTTCTCTGATTGGTTCTCGTGATATTTATCACAGTTTAAATTTAACCGGCTGTTGTGCAACCAGGCCACAGTGTTATAACTCTTATGCAATAGGCCTATATGAATGCTTATGAAAGAAGATGTTCAGTTACGTCATACTAGGAAAAACCAAGAAACTAAAAATAGAATCAGGTTGAAATCACTTCAATTATATTGATATTTCTAAATAATCATTTGAGGAAGGTCTTTGAAATGAGAGTCATTGTGATTCCGTATTAGAGATTACAGGAAACAGAATGTTAGGAAAGGGTTCTACCAGACATCCTCATTTATGAAGACGACAATGCCTTGTGATGTCAAGCAATATTAGTTCACATTATGTGTTGTTATGGTCATGAGTTAACTGATGTTCCCATTCTCTTGAAATTACTAATTAAAAGTTACAAACTAGAAACGATACCGTATGAGCTACTAGGATATGGTATCACACATTGATTGCAGATTCATATGCAACATAATGATTGCATGTACCTTTATTACATAAGAGTTAATAATTATTGAATCAGTCAGAATGGATAATAATAAATTGTGATTAATCACATCACATAAAAAATGGAAGAGATAATGAGTTGATGGTTCTGATATAGTAATGGAGGTTTATCATCGGTCTTGCTTTTGTGATTATTAGTTCATTAGTGATTAGTTCATGTGATTATTAGTTTATCATCGGTCTTGCTTTTGTGATTATTAGTTCATCAGTGATTAGTTCATGTGATTATTAGTTTATCATCGGTCTTGCTTTTGTGATTATTAGTTTATCATCGGTCTTGCTTTTGTGATTATTAGTTCATCAGTGATTAGTTCATGTGATTATTAGTTTATCATCGGTCCTGCTTTTGTGATTATTAGTTCAATTTGACGTACCCTAAATCTGGGTTATTAGTAATATTATGGAACATTGACTGATTGTTGTAGTATTAGTGAATGATTGAAATAGAAAGACAGAAAGGGTAGAGTTAAGGGTTGTGATGTCATGTTACCCAAGTAGCAAAAAAATATTGTCTCATTATTGCCACAACATTCAGCAACATTGTTGAAGATATTTTCATTATGATATTGTAGCAATATAGTCATAATATTGTAGCAATATCTAATTATATTTTACATAAATATTGTTCAGCAATACTTAATAATATCTATACAATATTGTCGCAATATTTAATAATATATAATGTAAACAATGTTCGGCAATATTGAGATAATATCAGTACAACATTGTCACGATATTAAACTATATATTATTTAAATATTGTTCAGCAATACTTAATAATATCTATACAACATTGTCGCAATATTGAATAATACATCATGTAAATAATGTTTCGCAATATTGCGATAATATCAAAACAACATTGTCACGATATTAAATTATATATTATTTGAATATTGTTCAGCAATACTTAATAATATCTATACAACATTGTCGCAATATTGAATGATTTATCATTTAAATATTGTTTGACAATATTGAGATAATATCTGTACAAAATTGTCGCAATATTGAATGATTTATCATGTAAATATTGTTTGACAATATTGAAATAATATCAATACAGCATTGTCACAATATTAAATATTAAATATCATGAAAGTGTCGTTTAACAATATTGAGAAAATATCGATACAGCATTGTCGCAATATTAAATGATATACTATGCAGATATTATTAAACAATTTTCAGATGATATCAATACAACATTGGCACAATATTGGATGATTCATCATGTTAATATTGTTTAGCAATATTGACTTAGTATCAATATAGCTTTGTCTCAATATTGAATGTTATATCATGTAATTTTTTCAGCAATATTGAGGTAATATCTATTTACTTTATCAAAATGTAATGTGAATATTGATCCAGCAATAATGTTGTATCTATGGCTCAATATTTAGTGTTAATTTTCCATATCCATGGAAAAGTTCCGTAAAGTTGTATATATATAGTTCTTATAATCTGTCAGAATATAATAATTTGTCAAATTGTTTTTGAAGATATATTGTGGTTTTTCTCCATAATGAAAAAATATGACGATTTGTCAAATATTTCTCAGTAATACAATTATATTTCAATGACATCCTTGGAAAAGAAATCTGGTGTGTGGTACACTCACACATCTTTCCTGGCCATTTAAATTGGTATATTGCTGTGTCAATATAGTTTCGATGTACTCTCCTGAGAGAGCTCAGGATCAATAATAGTCATTCGCCAACCGTCTATAGTCTGTGTAAAATGAGTTGAGACTTGGCCCTCCATCCGAAGAAATTACAAGGGTTGCCAAATCGCGTAAAATTGCAACTTTCTCAAATTTCCAATTAAACGTCATAATTGGATGTAGAATATCATCCCCGATATCCTAGTAGTGCTAAAAAAGTTTCAGGGTGAAGGATTAAAAGGAAATTTAACTTTTATGATAAAATTGGAAACATCGCGAAGATTTGTTTTTCTTTTAAATATCACTTCTCTCAGAATGATGGGGCATTATAATGCGTTATAATTTTATATCAAATTAACGGGGAGAATGTCTCCTTTCTATTAGTGTCTGCGGATGATGTTTATCCGACCAATAGTTATTTTTTAATTAATGATTATGTTTGTCAATGACGAGACATTCCGTGCAGAAAATATGAAATTTTCGACATGCTAGAAACGATTTTTGCTTTCACTACCCACTTATCTTTCGAAACAAAAAAGTTTCCAGCATGTCGAAAATTTCATGTTTCCTGCTCGCTATGTCACGACATTGACGAACATAAACATTAATTGAAAAATAACTTTTGATCGGATAAACATTATCCGCAGACACCAATAGAAAGGAGACATTCTCCCCGTTAATTTGATATAAAATTATAACGCATTATAATGCCCCATCATTCTGAGAGAAGTGATATTTAAAAGAAAAACAAATCTTCGCGATGTTTCCAATTTTATCATAAAAGTTAAATTTCAGCAATACTTTCCTCACCTATGGTAATATGATATAGGACAAGGAAAGTAAAAAAGGTCATTTTAGTTATGGGCTCGAAGTCGTGCTGTTAAATCCAATATCTACACTCACCAAATGCATTTTAGAGGTTGTGATAGCTTTTTTTGAAAGATGTTTATCGCTAAAAATATGGTGAGAAATCTCGCCAAAAGCCAAGATTCGCCAAATAGTTTATCAATTTTATGTGAGGTCTTTTAGGTCTGTTCACTGTAATGTCGATTGAAACTTTGCCCGATGCTAAGACATCGGTTGGATAGAAGCATATGTACGGAAAAAACTGAATAGAGCTGCAGTGTGACTTATGTGATGCTATTTCGAGATATAGCTAAATGGGCTTCGACAAACGACTGTGCAACGACCAACCATTCATGTCAGTGATTTTAAACTATGTCTCACATAGCTATGTTTGATTTTATGTAATGACTCTGCAACCGGGCATTAAGAAAAGAAAAAAAACATCAAAATCAAATTTCATATTCTCGTAACAGTTGTTCTATATAAAGTTTTCTAACTATTACCTTCCTTGCCCTATTACAATAGGTGAGGAAAGTATTGCTTTCCAAGAAAAAGGTAGCTGAATTTATAAATTTCTATACGTTTCAAGGTCCCCTGAGTACAAAAAAGTTATTTTTTGATATTAATCTGTATGTGTGTAAAACTCTAAAATGTCATGGGACCAGGTAAAAATTCGTTGTTTAGAGGATTTCGTTAAGTGGAGGTTTGTTATAAATAAGTTCGACTGTAATTACATTACAGAGAGTGAGAGAGAGAGAGAGAGAGCGAGTAGGTGGGAGAGAGAGCGGATGAATAAGTATGAGGGGAGGAGATAGAGAGGAATGATAGAGAAAGTGAGAGATTTTTCTTGTCCTCTTGTAAGAAGTTCTCATCGAACTGCCCACTATCACTATAACTATATGTATTCAACTATAGCTACAGTATTTACAAAGCAGGGACCTTGCTCGATGGAAAAAGTTGAAAAGTAGACAATGATTCCAATTCTTCAATAGCTCAGAATTCAAAAGAGTGTGACAACGCCACTAACAGGATTTTTGGTGAAGAATATTCTTGTCTTTGCTGGCAGGTACTGAAAACTGAATCCTAAACTTTAGCCTAGTAGGCCTACTGCTACTACTATCAAGTTTTTCTTGATACATCGCAGTAGTCTACTGTTCCATAATTTGAAGTAGGCTATAGTACATGAACGATACATAGCGTTCACTGTCACTACGTAATCTGAGTTGTGAGTGAACTGTTCACTTATTACTGATCAGTAATTATCTGTATCGGATGAGTAAAAATAGTACCTATAGCCTAATCATCTTCTAGAAAAATAGCTAATAAATGCTGAGAAGTATGAACTTCTGAAGAATGAATTAACCTATGAAATAGGAAGATTT
Organism: Nilaparvata lugens; assembly: GCF_014356525.2. NCBI lineage: Eukaryota > Metazoa > Arthropoda > Insecta > Hemiptera > Delphacidae > Nilaparvata > Nilaparvata lugens. The sequence continues at coordinate 60,038,462 of NC_052509.1, forward strand.
GCTGCTTAAACACTCACAAGTCTCTTCCTATCCTGATTTATAGTATCTATCAAGATTATAGTAAGTTTACAGCAAAATAATGTACATGTATCATGTAAGGTTGTTATCTTCCGTATCATGTGAATCACGATAATAATTTGCCTGTGTAAATTTTAAGATGTTATCTATAACATAGCATAATAAAGGAATGAATTGGCTAATACACGTACGGGATAGGAAATTCACGAATGACGCTTGAATGACAGCAGAATTACTGTACTGATTAACTTGAAATTTTGCATATTGTTTCTTGATTTACCGAGGATGGTTATAGGCCTGTTCAAATTCCTTCAACATTTCAGTGGGTCAAGTTTTCAGTTTGTTAAGTTTTTAATTAGACCCTTGCGGAACACGGGCTACCCACTAATTATAATTTTAGGGAATCTCACATCTACAGAGCACTAGCACACCCAAAATAGCCTAAATGTTTTCGATACATACATTGGACGACACCCTAAAGTATGTCATGTTGAAAGAAAATCGACCTAGAGTTCCCTCTAAACCCTTTCCACCATTTTCCTCTTTTGTGGGAAATGTTTGAAATGGAAAATGTGGAAGATGTCAGAACTTGCTAATGAACAGTTTGTATAAACTGATTTGATAACAATATTATACCTCACTTATTCATCTGTCGCCGGCTGCTTACTTTCCTGTGAGTCCCTCAGTGGGGAGTGTGATCCAATCACATAGTTTGTCTTAGTCCCAGCAAGCCCGGGAGATTTGAATTTCTCTTCAAAATTTTCAAGTCAATCTACCCAAATAGCCTACACTAACAAGGTTATTTTGTATTACTCGGATCTAATGTCAATAAGCAATAAGGATTATACCGTTAACTTCCCACCAAGCGTAATGTCAGGAGTTTTTAATTTCCATTTGATTTTTGAAAACTACTTATACTGCACTGATTAGAATAATAATTCAATTTCATCGTTCGGGATCACGGAATCATCTTATATTTTGTAAGTTGACTATATTCTTTACAGGTATTGATTTTGATGTTCAGGGCTACCATTGATTATACTCTTTTAACAATTCATTCAAACACAACATAATGTTCCACCATCATTAATTTAATAATACTATTAATTCTGTGAACAGTAGACCACGCGCAGTAGACACCGATATCTCGCCTACATAATTCACTCTGTTGAACAGTGGTAACTGCGTGAGGTCTGCTGTTCACAGAGCTACTAGTATTAATTATTATTATCATCATTAGAATGCTAATAATTTGTTGTAAACACAACTACCATTAAAAGCTTACCGAGTTGAAAGCAGAGAAAAGACGGGAGAAAATAATAAGCTACTGTAAGTTATCAGTATTGCATGCCTCATCGCTTGCAATGAATAGTCCACACGACAGCTCATTTTTCATCAAATTACATTGGGATATTAATTGAATGCAATAATTAATAATCCACTCGACAGCTGATGTATTATGAATAATTCTATAGTCTGATTTTTATGGTAATATTGGCGTTCGAAAGAGACTCCTTTTCCTTTTGTATTACCGTATCCTTAAAATGCTAAATTTCAAAGAACCTTGTATATACGTCACACACACACACACACACACACACACACACACACACACACACACGTAAGCTACTACTCCCTCACACAGTCTCTCTTTCTCACACACATACTAAGGGTTAAACACACACTCTCTCTCTCACACACACACCCCTAAACTTTCTATTCAATACTATAACGGTATATACATGGCATTGTATCCAACCACCACTTCCACAACTATCAGGTTGAAGTAGGGAGGGGGTGGATATTTCTTTTCGAATAAGGCAACAGGCAACCACTTCTGCTCAGCATTCGTCTCTATGACTGGTCTTTCGTTCAAGTTCAAGAAATTCCTTCAAGAAGTGGTTTGTTAGCGTTTGCTGTTGCTGTTTTTCCTGTTGCAGTGTTTGTTCCTGTTAGCGTGTGTTACGACGTCTGATCAGGTGAGTAAAATTGAATTAAAATTGTTTTCTAATTAAAATTAGAATTAAAATTGTTTTCCTATCATAAATTAATTTAATTCAATTGAAAAAATTTAATGAACAATTCACAAATTTGACTTTGATGTCCTCAGATCCTGCATTGTTTCGAGATCTTAACTGAAAATTTGAATGAGAATTTTCAATCTACACATAACTCGAAAATAAAAACTATCAGAAAAAAATGATATTGCTCATAGGTAGTCAGATTGCAAATAAAAGAATATCTTACAATAATAGGCTTCAGAGTCTGAAATTTTATTTTTTGACCGAGATTTCTGGAGTGATAGAAGTTTTTATAAAGAGTCTCAAAAGGAAACAAATTGAGAGTGATAATTTAATTTTATAAAAAGCTTTTTAGGCCAGAAACACTACGATTTTTAACCGTGTACCTACCTATAAATTCCACTAATTGAAATATAACCTAGCACTTAGAACAAACTCAAAAATTATTTGCATACCGTACAGTCATAATCTGTTTTCTAAGTTCAGTTCAATTTGTGATGTTTTTGGAAATTGTAAAAAAATCACAGATTACATTATGAATTCAACAGACATAATGAAATAAAAACACACATATGTTTTGTCGAATTCTACACAGTTTTATTCTGTACAGGACCATGGATTCGTGACCACACTGATCACATTTTTCAGTCAACTTAAAAATGTGACCTGTGTGGTGACGAAACCATGGTCCTGTACAGAATAAAACTTTGTAGAATTTGACAACATATGTGTCTTTTTATTCCATTATGAAACGGTTCTAAATATTGAAAATGACTCAGTCGAATTTTCAACAGACATACGTGATCCCTTTGAGAATATTGTACTTCAATTTTATTATTCAACTTAAGTATTTTGTTTTTCATTTCTTCAAAGGAGACATAAAGGCGTCATGCGCCGACAAAACCTCAGAAGGGCGCACAATCACAAGCATAATGGGGAAGCTGGTGACGCTCGACGTAGCCGTTAACTTTTCTTGGAAGGGAGTGCAACGGAAGGATCATAAAATAGAGAAGAAACCATTCAAGGATCTGCTAATAGCCAAAGTTATGATTGGTAAGATTCCAGATAATTTCTCCTTTTTCAGTTTACTGTCGCTTGCTTTATATTTCATAAACTACGCTAATTTGGCAATATCAATATCAGGTAGAAAAAATACCACTTGAATAGAAATTTCGACTTCACTGACCCAAAAAATTCAATTTGTCTTTAAATATTACATCCACAAACATCGTGGTTAAGTGGTAGGGTGGACATTACTGTCCAAACTTCGCCACGTCATTGAAATAAAGAAGTCATTCTATCCTATTGAATGAATAAAGTAATCATTCCATCCAGGATCTGGAATATTGAATCTCTAAGTTGATTTTTTTTCAACTTGGGAGGTGGTCATTATTAGGCTGATCATTAATTCGTATCGGAAATATTAATTGATTTGTCTTTGATTAATACTTCATATAGCTTTGAAAGGGTTTGTCCTATTGATTTGAGGTAATCACTATTCAATTCATACTGGAATTCTATATTGGAATAGAATAGAATCGTTGCCTTCATTTCAACCTCGGAGGGCAAAGTTAGGGCGGAAGGAAGTTAGGTGGTATCATGCACAACAAGACCATCTTTCAATTTCCAATAAAGAAATACTATATGGAGTGTAAATGGGTAGAATTATTGAGAGGAGGTGAATTAATTTAATTTTTTTTATTTCTCATGATACGCCAATCTAAAATCATTGAACTTTGGACTCGATGGCGTGATCGGACTGAATTTTCTAATGTTCATTTTTTTTTTCTAGACGTAAGGGTATTTCAATTTTCTCTAGTGTGAGAAATAGATTATTGCGTTTTAGAATATAAGAATTGTGCACAGTACAGCGTATTCTTCTGCCTCGTGGAGAAAAAACTGCAATCTGGTGACAGTTTTCCACGAGGAACTATCTCTTTCTCCATCCAATTTTGAGCTCTCACTCTTTCTCTGCCGTGAGAAAAAGGTGAGTTTCCCAAGCGTTTTAGGCTAGGGTAATGTCCATGGACAGCCCTCGAGTCAGTCAGCGATGGACTCCTGAGCGAACGGTTACTCTCGAACGCGAGACGCACTGCGGTGAAATAAGTTTTAATTGTTATATTTTGTTAAATTTATTTTGTGATTCGAACGATAAAAATCAAGTTCAATTGATTCGTTATATTTGTTGTAATTATTCGCGTGCCACGAGCGATAAAATTTGTCTTTAGTGTTTAGTTGATGTCGAATTAATTCGTTGTACTCGTTGTGTTATGTTGAACAATTCGTGAGATATGAACGATAGAATCTTTCTTTGTGTTTCGTTATAATATTGTTGAAATTATTCGAGCGATACGGACAATAAGGATTGGTTCCAGTTTTAGGCTAATTTGTTGAACTTATTCCTGAAGTATGAACGACAAAGTTCGCCTGTAGTTTTCTGATATATTTTGTGGAACTTATTCGTGTGATTATTTTCCGTGAGAACAATAAATTAATTCGCGGGAACAACGTATTCGTGTGACTCTAACCTGAATCCAGAAGCCAAGATGCGGTTTTGGATCCTAATGAAAGTGACCCTCGGAATTATTATCACGGGTTAGTGAATCTATTCTGGCCACTATAATTGATTAATATTTGACCGAACCTTCCCTTTGAAATTGTCGAGAATTACTTTTACCTTAGTCTATTTGGCGGCTGGAGTAAGAGATAGGTTGTACTGTGCTATTATTGTTTAATATTATTTAATTGACCAAGTTGATAATTACTCTGAACGTTATTTAATTGAAATGTTAGTGTTTTATTAGAATTTGATTTGGACGAGAGTGGCGAAGGGTTTTTATATTCCAACGTTAACAGCTAATTGGATACTCTCGTCTACTATTGAGGTACACTTATAATAAATTTGTCCATTTTATGCAATTGTACCATTAACGAGAAGACAGTTATAATTTTGTTAACAATTATCCTGACGACAGTTGCATATTTTTATGATGTAGGGAGTATTTAAATGTGTGTACCTATGTTTCTTTTTAAGCCTATGCCTAAGGCATTAATTTGGTGTAGTATTAAAGTTCGAATTTAATGTGAGTTGAGAAGAATTTTATGTTCCAACGTTAACAACTAATTGGACATTCTTGCGAACTAGTGAGGGATACATAATATTGATCTATTCAATTTATTTCGTAAATTAAATCTATTTAAGAAATTTCATTTCAACAGTCGTTGTTTCTCCAGTCGCCCTGTTCTCACTTAGTTAAGGCATGTTAATTAGATAAGAGGGAGAGTCGAACAGTTCTGCTGTGGTCTGCGTCTCCTGGAGGAGTTTGTGCCTCTTTCCCATTGGGGTTGAGATTTCAACCCACTTGAACTCAGAGGGCCTCTTCCAGGGTCGTATAGGCAGGACTGGGCCGACCTCCTAACTAGGTTTAAGTTTATGTCCGAACTGGTTGGGCCCGCTACCAGATCTACCCGCCAGTTCGGTTACAGGAGAACTAGAGATAAATTACTTTCATCCAAATAAATTTTGTTCTATTTTGAGTTTCTAGGATATCAAGATAATAGGCCTACTAGAGACTCCATTGTCTAGGACACTCTTAATCCTACATAATAGAAGACAATCATGATTTCATTACTGATTATTGAATATTTTCATCGGAAATTCATTAATACTACAATTTTCTTACATGTTCATTAGATTCGCTTGTTCCTTTTAAATTATTTCACCCCGACTTTTTATCGGGTTTTCTGAACCCTTTCCTGTTCATGTTTCATTACAATCTGCCTATTACATGATAAATCATGATCCATGAGGTATTTTTCCTTCTCATCTTATCTTCCTAGCCGATTCCACTTAGAACAAGTAGTTTTGTTCATACATTGTTTGTTCTTTATACATTGTTATTTGTACTTTTCTCTCGCATTGTAATGAGTAATGTGTGAGATTGGTGTTCTAATGATTTTTTTTTGTTACAGCTGCTACAAAACGGTGCTGGCCAAAATCAGAGTTGAAGCAAGTCCAATTGAAAGCAGCTACATGGCTTGCACAAGCCCAATCAAAGTTGGACAAAATGTAAGCATTCATCTCACAATCAATTTCTCTAGAAAATCTGTATTGGAAAAATGTATTACACGACCATCTTCCCATTCGAAAAATTTGAGCTAGGATTCAATATGACTGATCCAAGATGGCGGACCAAATTTTTAATGTCATGATTCAGTGGAAAATTTTAGCACAATCCCCCACGTCACCTACCATCAAATTACCTCTATGAAAAGTATCAAGCCGTTTCCAAACCTTTTACTCACTCTGTATGAGCTGTTTCCTGAATAAGCATCTTTCGCCCAAGGTTATTAAAAAAAAAAGATCTGATTTCAACATTACAGAAACGTGATATCATTAATAAAACATTGGTAAAAATGTAAAACTCAATTGATTATTATTTTTTTGTATTAAAGCAACCTAGTGGATGTTATTAGCCATAAAAGCTCAATATGATTAATATTTTCAATGCACCAGTCGTGATCTCCAGTGTAGTCGGGCGATCTCTGATCTGTAGCCTACTATTTTTCAGGATCCCCATCATGTTTAGTTCTCTCAAATCAGAATAATCTTGTTTTTAATAACCTTGTCTTTCACCAACCAACAAAATTTTATCGGGTACTCTAGCTAACTACATTCTGGAGGGAAAGTTGATTGGCATGATTGTGTAAAACTTGTAAAACTCTTAGAAAATCGAAAGACTAAAATTGATTCAGATGTGCTATGGTTTGACTTTTTTTTCTTCTTTTGATCGGGATTTCTGAAATTTGAGTCACTTTAACACAATCACTGCCATCTAAGGTTTTCTCCAGAATCGGATTCTCTACACTTTCTATCAATAAAAAATACAAGTTTATGATTTCATATTCAATTATAACCCTTCAGTATAAAAAATACAAATTGATCATCTATTTTCTGCTTGTATTAGTTTCTTTCTGATTTTTTTATTATTTTCATTTTTTTCCAGGAATCAGCCAACACCAGCTACAACAGACCAGCTAATCGACATCGATTGTGAAGATGAGCTTGTCAAATAGATAAGAATATAGTACATAGAAAAGATAGTAGTGACATCATAAACAATAAATTAGTAATTGATTATAATTACGGTTTTTAATTGAATAATCAATCCCTGAAACCTCAATATTGTTGAAAATATTAATTGAAATTTACAAAATTGCAAAAATTTATTTAGGCTATAATATATTTTTTAAATTGTGAAATGAGGGTACAGTTACACTATGAGCAAGTTTGCTCATATAAGTGCTTTCAAGCTGGTAGTGAAAACATACAGGTAAAAACAGAATCTGGTAACATGCATAGAAACACCTCATGACATGCACAGAGAGAATAGAACTAATCCATGAATAATGCAGAGTTAGTTCCATTCTCTCCGAGCACATCATAACGTGTTTCATCCATTTGAAAAAATGTTTTTCACCTGTAAGTTGGCACTAGGTACCTAGGTGCTAGGTTCTCACAACACTGTGGAATAATTTTCTCACAATATTATGGGATAATTTTTCCACAATTTTTTGTGGAAAAATTCGGTTGAATATCAATATTGTGTTAATATATTTTAATATTTCAGGAAAATATCTTCCCAACATCAACCAATATTTTCAAATATCGTAGGAAAAATATTGAAGGTTTCATAAAGATATTGTCAGAGTATTCTGACAACATTGACCAACATTTACAACACATTGAACAATGTTGTGATAATTTTTGTCACAATATTGAGACAATATTTATAAAAAATGTTGTCTCAATATTGTGACAATATTTTCCAATATTTTTTCAAAATATCTTAGCAATATTTACCAACATTGCTATAATATTTTCAAAAAATATTAAAGGTTTCATAAAGATATTGTCAGAGTATTCTGACAACATTGACCAACATTTCCAACACATTGAACAATGTTGTGATAATTTTTGTCACAATATTGAGATAATATTTTTTAAAAAATGTTGTCTCAATATTGTGACAATATTTTCCAATATTTTTTCAAAATATCTTAGCATTATTTACCAACATTGCTATAATATTTTCAAAAAAATATTAAAGGTTTCATAAAGATATTGTCAGAGTATTCTGACAACATTGACCAACATTTATAACACATTGAACAATGTTGTGATAATTTTTGTCACAATATTGGGACAATATTTATAAAAAATGTTGTCTCAATATTGTGACAATATTTTCCAATATTTTGTCAAAATATCTTAGCAATATGTACCAACATTGCTATAATATTTTCAAAAAAATATAAAATGTTTCATAAAGATATTGTCAGAGTATTTTGACAACATTGACCAACATTTACAATATATTTAACAATATTGGGAAAACATTCCTTCCAATATTAAGACAATATTGTTTTGCTACTTGGGTAGTGTAGGTTGGTTGTTTATCAAGGCTGTCAATCTAGAAAGAAACTGATGTTATGATTGTGACTGAGAAGAAAACGAATATGAAAGGAGTAAATATTTGAGGTGAAAAATGGAAGGTGGCTTACCGTAGTCCGTTGAACAGTTGCTTTGATTTCTCAAGCAAATGACAGAACTCGACGACAATTTTTCTCTCATGCTCATCCATCCCAGCCATTTTGACGACCATTGCTGTCTAGCATTTGCAGGGTTGAAACAATGTTACCGCAAACGTCGAAACATGACTTGCAGTGGAGGTGGAGGTTGCTGAGAAGAGCTGACTGACAAAATAACGCAGTTACAAGTCGAATCTAGTCGAAAGGCGGACATTTTGGAGCTGGTCGTGTGTGCGTTACAAGACCGATGATGACATCGTATCTGTTTGCACCACAAATCTAAAACAATCACTGAACAACATACTAAATCTCACGGTGTCTCACTGATTTCAAAGCAATCACTGTAATTTGTAAGGCTTCCCTGTTGTCTGTAACATTAGTCGAACGAGAAAAAAGTGCTAGGGGAGTTTATTGATTGGCATTTGAATGAGGAGTCTAGCCGTACTTCGCTTAGTTGCCTGCCTTACTGGAGAAGCACACATGGCGACCTGCTAGTTCTGAGAATCGCCGACAGGTGACAGCACCTCACGCGCTGACACACAACGCACTCTGTTGAGATCAATAGTCGACTCCCGCCGTATGACGTTGCCTTTTTGATATCGTCACACTCCCTAGATAACAACTGTTGTTTATATTATAATATATTGTATAATAGTTATATCAGTTGCATAACAAACTACTTAGCTCAAAATAAAATGAGAGAACAATGGTTGATGTTCCAGTGTCATGTCCATATTATTTCAATAGGGTTTGTATAAATTGATGTACCCTAAAAAAGATCCTCAGCTTACTGCCAACCTAACAACGTAGCACCACCCATTGATTTGTTAGGTTGGCAGTAATTTAAGGATGGTTTCCAAACAAGATTCAGGGCCCGGCCACACAAATAGCGACTTACAATTAGAATTCAATTGGAGAATATGAATGGAATAAAGAATTTGAATGGATATAGATATCTAGAATATAGATATGAACTCCTTATAAGGATTGCAGATCACTCTCTGTGTGGCCGGGCCCTGAATCTTGTTTGGAAACTATCCTCAAATTACTGCCAACCTAACAAATCAGATGTAACTTGGTTGCCAATAGCATTTATAGCAAGTTTTACCTCTCTTATGTGATCTCAGTGATAAGCTCCAATAACCTCAATCTTGAAGTTTGATTTTCCGTGGTCGTGTCAACGGAAACCGTGTTAACGGAAACGTGTTGAAGGAACGTTTCCGTTTGTATGATAACGACCGACGATCATGAGGGAATAAATTTGGTTTCCATGGAAGTTCACACACTCCCGAAAGATACAGAAGTGGTCTAATAAGATGATCCCTAGGAATTCGTTGCGGGGGCGGGCGGCAGTTGAAATAAACCAACTGCTCATGCCTGACTCTTGTATAACCTGTTATAAAATAATGATTATGATTGAATCAAATTGCTGGATAAAACTCAGATGATTGATCAAGTGTTATTGCTATGAATAAAAGCGTCTTGATACTGTGGAAAGGATAAAATCGGTCCAACTTGTGAGATAGTGACCTAAATGGTACCTTAAAGTATTTTTCAGATTATGTGATTGCGGCCGACACCCGAGAAAGAATAACTATTAAAAAATAACTATTGATTTTCATGAGAGAATCACAGATTTGCATTCTGACAATACAACACTTCCTTAAAACCACCATAGGTAATTTTCCTCGATTGTCGGCTTGTTTATCGATTTTATATATTAAAATATTTATATATTAAAATAATATTGAATAATAAAATAAGATGAAATTTATATATTAGAATCGAGAACCAATAATCTAAGAGAATGACTCAAAGGCCTGTTAAAGTTTAATCATGATTGAATGAATACCAATCAGTGAATACTTCTCTGGGAAGAAGGCTTGTCTGTTAGGTTTATCAGTACAAATAGATGTTTTAATTGAGTTCATCAAAGAACCATAAAATTATAATGATGGTTGAATTAAATCCTAGGGTACAGTTACGATTCACATGCTAGAGTGCAACTAGGCAGAATTGCAAGGTAGAATGTTTTTGTGGGTTAGATACAATAATTTACTATGAAATACAGATATTACAAATTTACGAATTATACAAATTATACGAGTAATTTATTATACATTGAAGAAATTTATCTAAATATTGATATGAAAGATAGGGATCAAACAAAGAATCGAAACAATAATAAAATAGTCTTGAACAGAAAAAGAAGTTATAGGAGTTTGTAGGACCAGTAATACAATAGTATATTTCGCACCTAGGGCCGAAAATGAGACTTTTCTGGCTCGAAATCGGTTTTCAAGTCCGAGGCCGTAGGCCGAGGACTAGAAAAGATTGAGAGCCGGAAAAACATTTTTGCCCATGGTGAGAACGTTATTTTTCGCCACACAGAAAAATAAACAATATATATATGAGAATAATTGTCTATTATAAGCACTTTCGAAAGCAAAAGTGGAAGGTCATCTCTAGCAAATCTGAGGTAATCTGAATATCAGGAAATTGTCTTTATCAGGAATAAAAGTATTTTCATTTTTTATTCTGATTTGTCTAAATAACCTAAAAGATTATGTTCAATTATGTAAGAGGTTGAGTTTATACTTTTTATTCTTCCAAATGACAATAAGATGATAATTATTATAAATGTTTTAATTATTGAATGATAAACACAAATAAAGAAAAGTTTTTGATCAGCTGTTTTAGCACACTTGAAATTTGGCCAATCTGAATGTCAAAGGAAGTTTAGGTTAGAAGTTCTATCCTACTCTGAAAATCGAATTATTTGAATAGTTTATAATATATATCTTATCTGTATTTTATTCATCCAAATAAAATGATAGAATATTATTGCAGAATACTTTATTGAATTCTGGAAGCATAAAATGATTCCGTTTATCCACCATGTTCCGTGATAAACGCAGTACTAGGAGGTTTGAGGTTAGATTCTATTATACTCTGAAAATTGAATTTGAATAGTTTATAAGATCTCATTTGTATTTCATTCATCCAAATAAAATGATAGTATGTTATTGCAAAATACTTTATTCAATTCTAGAAGCATAAACTGATTCCGTTTCATAAACTATCTTGTAAACACGTTCACATCAAATCAGAATCAGCTGACTTCAAGGTCATTTTACAGCCCTAGGGCCGTAAAAATTTTACCGGCCTGGTCGGAAAACAATCACTTTCGGCCTCCATATGACGCACGTAAACCAGCTCATTACATCCAAGTGGGGCGAAAAACTATTTACATGCTTTTCTCTAAGATTTTGTACTATCTTAATAATATTATTTATAATAATATAGATATTCTTTATTTTATAGAGAAATGGCCTTCTGAGAGCTGATCTAATCGTTGGAATGCAGGGGCAGGTTATACTCTCACTCACAGCATGATAAGTGATAAGCCTGCCTCCTAAAAGGAGGATAGTTGTTTAGCTATTTTTATCTTAAATTGTCCGACGTGTCTAGCGGGTTGCATACCTGCGCCGTAATCTCAAAATAGATAATTTACTATTGCCGTTTGAATACTGTCGATAGTATCTGTAAATAGTAAGAGTACAGTATTACTAAAGGAAAAGTATCAACTGAGAATAGTTCAAAACAATCAGCACTGATTAAATGCGAACTATTGATGTTATCAGTTATCATTTTATAAGGATTATTGTATAGATTAAATTGAATCTCTCTTTATCCGAATCGCCATCATTTTCTTTAATTATTATTTGTACAATACAGATGGAAATCAGCAATAAAGTGAGAGATTAATGGATGAATAATGAAGAATTAATATTTTCGGTGGATTTTTGCAAACATTTTTGTCAAGATACTATTTTTCACTCTATAATAAAGAATTTGAGCTGAGTAAATAACTCGAAATGTCTATCAATACAACTTAAGCAATCTGCTAGTCTAATAAATTGAAAAAATGGTTCAATATATTTCCTCCAATAAATCAATTTCATGATATTCAAAGTTGAAAATTTGAAGTTTTGATCCCCAAACAAAACTAGTTGTTGAGAGAAAGTAGCTCGAACCAGTTTTATTCCAAAATTGAATCTCGCTATTCGTTTATTCTTTCATCAATGACATGAAGACTGAAATAGAATGATTGGGAAAGAATACAGACTTATCTCTTATCACCTCATTACTATTCATATATATATATATATATATATATATATATATATATATATATATATATATATATATATTATATATATATATATTATATATATATATACTCTCATTCTCACTACAAGATTATACTATTGAAAATGTAAAGTATGTAGTTTTTTGTTCCTTATAAATGGAAGCTTCATTCATTCGGAATTGTGAGAAAAAGTGAAAGAATCAGAGCTAAAGTTGGTAACTTTGTTCTTGTTTCCAATAATTGCGCATATTCTGATTGTATAATTGACCGAGCGAAGTGAGGTCTAAAGCCGCGTTTACACCAAAGTTATTAACAAAATGTTAGGCTATATTTTAATATTTAAACTCATTCCATATAGATTCTATTAGATTAATTTATTAACATTTTGTTAATAACTTTGATGTAAACCCAGTTTAAGATTCAAGTCTACGGTTTGGCATTTCTCTTAATGTTTGAGTGTTTGAATGTTTGAATGTTTGAATGTTTGAATGTTTGATTCTTTGAATGTTTGAATATTTGAATGTTTGAATGTTTGAATGTTTGAATGTTTGAATATTTGAATGTTTGAATGTTTGAATGTTTGAATGTTTGAATGTTTGAATGTTTTAATGTTTGAATGTTTGAATGTTTGAATGTTTGAATGTTTGAATGTTTGAATGTTTGAATGTTTGAATGTTTGAATGTTTTTCATGGAATTTGACAGGTATGTTTATTTTTTAATTGCGCGTCAACGTATATACAAGATTTTTGAAATTTTGCATTTCAAGGATAATATAAAAGGAAAAAGGAGCCTCCTTCATACGTCAATATTAGAGTGAAAAGCAGACTATAGAATTATTCATCATAAATCAGCTGACAAGAGATTACACAGATGTGTGGAGAAGCCAGTCTATTGCTGTATTTCCGTAAGGTCCATAGTTTCATTCAGGTACTTGTGGATGAGAATACTGCTTGAGGTCTACTGTTCGCAGAACTACTAGTATTATAATTGAAGGAGAGTAAAAGTTTGAACCAAGCTCTAAAGACTGAACATCTTCAATAATAACCTCTTCCATTTGATCTAAAGAGGAGTGATCCCTCAAAGTTTGACCTGTCATCAATTAGGCAAACGTGTGAAAGACTAATAGACCACTAATGGACATACACACGCGACGTTCTCGTATTTGGATAATCGAACCTGTAAACACCTTTGGTCGATCATACTTTTTATTTGTAGACTGCTCATCACCCTCTATCAGATAGAAGGGGAAAACTCAACACCCCTGCTGTTATAACTGGGGAATCTTCCAAACCTCTATTATTTTAATAGTTTGTTAGTGGGGAGAATCATCCTAACATTAATTCCTCTCCCCCTTTCTCTCTTTACTCTTCCCACTAACTCTACTCTTCTTCTCTCTATCCCTATGTTCTTAGACAACAACCCACATTTCATTATTCATCCACTCTATCAATACACATTATTTATTTATATTATAAAGTTCATCCATGTCTACAAATTTCATGTTTTAAGCCTGATATCCATCACTATCATCAAGTAATATAATTATGATGACTTTTTATTCTATGATATTATTATCATCATGTCATCTTCACACTATCCACTAGGTAAGCTTTTGATATTTATTCATCCCAAATTTATTCATCCCAAATTCATTCATATCAAGTTGATTTCTACTTGGGAAATGATACGAGACTATAAATTCTACAAGCTTAGTCCATGAAATTTTTGTACAATGGTGGAAAGGATATTCTTCATTATCATGCAGAAATGTACGTCTATTGGTTCAAATTTCGTAGATTCATGTAGATAAACAAGACAATGCTCTGTTATCGTGATTCAAATTGCATTTCATCCACATATCGTACAAAAATTCTTCACTCCATGTGTTTTTCATCTCATTGAATAGTTGATGCTTTTATTTCAAGAGTGCTATACATGCTGATGAGGTTGAAGCCTGTGATTGGCTATGAAATTTATCTCAGGCTATACAAGCGTGAATAGGGACAATTTTTGATGATTATTATTATACTTCTGACTTATTTACGCTCAAGAATGAATAGAATACTGCTTTATATTATACGTTTGAGTATGAGCCAGCACTATATTGTAACCTCAACTAATTAAGACATCTAATCTCTCTCTAGTTTCATTTTTTCTTCCCTCTGTCTCCTTTTCCCCCTCCCTGTCATCTTCTATGTATCTCTCTGAGTGAATGTTAGTTGTAAGGATTGCAGGAGTTATTCTACATTTTCTTGTAACATCTTTCGAAGATTGATTTTCATTTTGATTCGTTCAATGTTAATCTTGATTCTGTGATGTATATACTTTTTCTTGTATTCAATGTCAAGGGTTGTATGGCACAGAGAACCTAGGGTCCCAAGTCCATCCTCAATGAAGGCAATTTTTTTAAAATCAATTATTCTCTCTCTTCACACCTATTTGTCTCTATCACTCTCTACAAACGACTGACGTCTCTTGAACAAAGACAAACTAATCTACAAACCACTAACTTTATCTGCAATAAAAGGCTCTTCTGTTCTAACTCCTCCTTTATACCCTCGTATCTCACTGTATGCGGTATGTGCTCACTCCATCATTAGGTGTCGATCCATTTTTGTTCGTAAAGCTGCGTACACATATTCGCGCTTCCAACCCGCACCGAGCACGCTCCTCCCTCGTACCGCTCACGTACCGCTCTCGTACCGCCCTCGTACCACCATCGAACCACAGTCGCTCCGCCCACGCACCCATCATGAACGTTACGGAAGATATTAGATCTTCTCGCGTTCCCCGGTCGAACCACTGTTGCTCCCCGGTCGATCATCAATCGCTCTGCTGGAGTGACGTTCGGTTGCGGAGCAGAGCGACAGTCTGTACACACCTTTACAAATTGGTATTGACAACTGACTGAGTGACTGAGTCACCTCACATGACGCCGGTTAGGGCTGATGAAAGGGCGAGTCACTAACTGACTGAGTCAAGGTGAGTGAGTTAATCGTTCCTAACTAGTTGATTTCTCATCCATCAAGTTCTTATTTATCTTTCTGTGTGGTTGTAAAGGTGATATTGTGGTCATTATTCATACTGAATGCTTCTATTCTGAAGACTACTCCTAGTATTTCTATTTAGTACTTATTTTTCCTTGGCACAACCTCGTATAGAGCACGTTTATCCAATTAATGTGTGAGCATGATGAAAAGTTAAGATTAAAGAATAAATATTGTAAAGGATGGAAGATTTTTTATAGAAATTGCAATTTCAACAGTTTTATTCCACAAATATTATTTTTAGAGAGTTTCATTTCTCAAATTTCTTTCTGCTATTTAGTTCTTCAGTCAATATTTGCAATAGCAGAATTCCTTAGTTCCATTTACTCGTAATTCTGTGAACAGTAGACCTCAAGCAGTTTTCTCATTTACAAGGAGCTGATGTCACCTATTCTAGTTGATTTAGTTGAATCACAATTCACAGTTGAATCATAATTTTACTCTAAAAACCGTTATTTGTTCTCTCCAAGATCTAAAACTCACTTATGTTAATAAACTCAGTTCATGTTTGAATTTGTATCCCGTATGATAATTTATTCAGTTCCATGATAATTTTCCCATCTGATGAAAATATTTTTCCATTATTTTGAAATTAATTTCTTCCAATCAAGAATATTATAATTTCTTTAGCATTACTCAGTGCATTTATTGATTTTTTATTTTATTTTCAATCACCTATCAAATTTGTTTTTGAAATGTGAGAATATTGATACTGATGGGCACGCATCACAATAAAATATTGAGACCCTACCTTATAGAAATAGACACAGCCTGAGACATCTGTGTAATGCATGCAATGAATAATCCACTTATCAGCTGATTGATTATGAATAACTCTATAGTTTGATTATCCTATCTTCAAGTTAGATGATATATATAGTTATATCAGAGTATGGAGGAATTTCATACTCGAGGTGTATACATCGACGCGTAGTTGAAAAAGGAGTATTCCTGCCAAATCTCATCGAATTCTATCAAAGCGTTTGGCCGTAATCGCGTTACATACAGACAGACAAAAGCAAATCTGAGTTAAAACATAGACGTTCGGTCAATAAAGCTTCCATTTGATGTTTGAAATAATTATAATCTGATAAAAATATTATGAAAATTGAGAAATGAAAAAATCTATTCAGTTTGGAAAAAATGTGCAGAAATACAATATCTGAGAAGTGTACACAATTCAATTGAAATAAACATCTCTATTTCTCTTACAAAATGCACAGTATTCAATTTATTCAGTTGTGAAGTTTTCTCACCTTTTCCTGGCTGTTCACAAGATTCTATTACTAAATCAACCAAGTGTAAACTGAAACAGTTGAATAAAATCAACCTTCACAACAGATACAAATCAAACTGAATCAACGGAAATGCAAGCCGCTTATAGTGGCCACTTCGAAGTCATAGTTCATAGTCGTCAGTATCTCTCATCAGCAACATCAATGCTTCTCACTTAACTCACACTGACAATTCTAACTGAATCCCACTTCATCCACTCTGAACCGAACTTTTGTTTGTAGTCAGATGACCTATGTCCGAGGAAATTGAGTGTCTTAGAATACAAAATATATCGCGCACACTACAATAATAGCCTCAAACATACGTTTCGAGACTAGTTCATCCCCACACACGGAAGGTTGGAGCTATTCAAAGTTTCCGGTCAAGTAGATACAAACCGCAAATGGCAGACTCCTAATAATTTATCAATGATTGAAACCGGTCAGGCTACCCCCAATTCACTTCATACTGTCATAGTTGATTCAATGAGATATATTCATGTTATTCATGGGAAGTGCTGACTATTCCTAATATATAATAATATTAATGCTCTCATTCAATAAATTCTGACAATTTGAAGTGACTCTCAGCACTAAAGCTGGTCAACTGATCCCAGTGTTCATGAATATTATTCATCGTTATGAGGGCTACATGTACATTATACACTGATGTGTTGTTATACATGGACAATATTATTTACTGTATAGTGAACGTTAGTTCTCAGAGTATCTAGAAGCGGATGATTCATGTTTATTCCATTGGATGTAATGTTTCATGAAGGCTCAAAGTTGGATGTAATGTTTCATGAATGGTTTGTAGGCTCAAAGTTTGAATTGAGAATCCAATTTAACGTATAATAGAGGATTTTTGAATGTATTCCTATTCCGATCTCAAATAAATTCGATATTTTCAAATCAATATTAATCCTGCCATTTCTCCTCTCGTTGATTCCTGTTTCATTGATTTTTTTTTTTTTTTGCTGAGGGTGATGCTCACATGCGTCCAGGCTTGTGCGTCAGTAAAGAGACAAATCATGATGACCAGGCTTTCAAAGCATTTTTAAAATAGAGCTTATAAAGCTCATAATAGCTATTGATGTATTAAGAGCGTAATGCGCGACTTTATCGCTCGCGCAAAACAGTTATCACGCGACGCGAAGCGGAAAGAAACTCTTCTGCGCATGTGCAAATGATAAGAGAGCGTAAAGAAAATCTACTGCGCATGCGCGGATGGTTAGCGAGCGAAAAAGTAGATTTTCCTCAGAAATAAGCTGTTTTACGAGGAGAATTGAGTATGTAGATTCTATTTTACGCGCAGTTGGAGAAAAATAATATTTAAGTGGTCACCATCACAACAGGAGTAGCAGGAACATGGATTTTTTCACATTGATAGCTTATTAGTTAAACTACAGAGCTTTCTAGATCAATGATATTATTGAAATTGAATTCTTTATTCTCCAAAAAAGGTTGACAATACAATTATATTTGCATGTGAAAAATAAAAATACATTTCATTGGAGGCTCCTCTTATGTGCACATGCCTGTAAGAGAGGAGAGAGTTGTCTAGTAGCAACAATATACATAATCTTAAATTAAACTATTCATAGGTATGGAAAATTTAACTGAAGACAATAAAAAAAAAAATTTCTAATAAGGAATAATCATATTTTTAGGATGGTTGAATGTGTTCGGAGTGACGATATAGCGATTATCATACTTTTTCATATCGAAAACGGATCTCGAAAACGGCTCTAACAATTTTCACGAAATTTGAAAAAAAGTAGGTTTATGATATAAAAATTCGATTGCACTGGGTCTCATCCTTAGGAAAACTCGCTGAACGACATTAAAAGGATAATTCATCTTTGGCTGAAACAGCTGAGACTTTCGTCGCCTGTGGATGGTAAGAAAGTGAGTGAGTGAGTGAGTATGTGAGAAATCAAAATATCGCATCCCCGAAATTTTATCCATATGATGACGTATATTCAGCTGTGAAATATAAACACGAACATTTTAGAGAATTGTGTTCTGTTTATCAATAAATAAAAATAACGAGCGAAGCTCAGTGCCCCGATATTTTGTATAATCTGAATAGATACATTCAATACACTTTTTTAATCCTGAGTGTATCAATATAATATCATAATAGATCAATTCATAGTAACATACTTTTCGTAAGAGTATGACATCCACTTACCTTCCTTCAAAGTTGTTCAATTTTGTGGAAATTAACGCCAAAACATTGTTCTAATAATTATGGAGAGATTTAAGTTTCCCTGACTGGTCAGTATTCATATGACAGACATGCACACGCTATATATCTCCCTCAGACCCCTCCCCACTCCATCTTCAACTCCTTCTTCCCAACTTTCCCCCTCCTTCATAGCCCTTTGATTCACTGACTGTGGAATACTCAGTACACCATGCAACAATTATTTATAACAAGGTTGTCTCACAAATCACCAGGAACGGTTATGACTTACAGTTACTTCAGTTGTATGAATATGTAATACCTTGGGTCCTTTTACTTTAAGATTAGACTCTATAAGTACGCTGCTCCTTCCTGTCAAAACGATAAGATTTTATCATGTTTGATTCTCAGCATTCCTTATCTCAGAGGAATACGTAAATACTAGAATTAACTATTTCGTTCGATGACGTGGTGAAGTAAAGACTATTATCAAGCTAAATTTCCTGTAACTGATTCGAGAATGTAGTTTATCTAAGTTGATTTCGCTTGGTACAATTTAGCTCATATTATTGTAAAAGTTGAAGCACAATGCAATATATCAAGTACACTTCTATCTTATCACAACACCAGTAGTTCTAGCTCTTTCAGAGCCATTTTTAAGTGTTGATCAATGAAAAGTTTGAACTAATGTGCTGTGATAGAATAAATGAGTGCTTGATATTATGCTATTGTGTTTCTACAATTTCAGTAGCTTTTAAGAGAAGGATAAGTATTGTAGATGAAAATTCCATATTCATGGGATCCAAACACTGGAATAATTGGAATGATTATGAAGTCTTATTCCACGTCTTATATTCTAGGAGTAGTTGTCAGGTTTCTAATATGCAATTTTTAGTTTTGGAGGAATGATTTCAAGCTTGTTCAGATTTGTGTACAGAATCACATGCTTTAAAAATGCTTCTGCAAAACATATTATTGTCACAGGAATCAGGAAAACATAATATCTTGTTCGATCAATGATTCCCAAATAAAATTCCTCAAGAATCAATAATTCTGTTTCTTGTTTCAATGTACACTTATTCAGTCACAATGAAAGTCAGTTTGAATTGAATTGAATTGAATTTATTGCCAAAATTACAAATAGTAATATTCGTACAATAGTTTTGGGCAATTGCCTGTTTCTCTTTCCAAATATCGTGTTTGTGACTGTTCTAATTAATAAATAAATAAATATTAATTACAAGAGTATACAATACAAATAGACATTGATTTTAACTTGAGTACAACAATATTATCAATGTAATATTTGGCACTGCCAACGTAAGAAACCTTGTGTGTTGGCAGTGAGTTGCAGTTCACTTATTCTGCTTCAAGTACTTTATATACAATTCAAATTTCATAATGTTAAAGAAAGTATTACAGTAATTTACAAAAATCGCAAAAGCTTGGAAAAAAACAAAACTTAAGAATACTACATATTATATGATAAAGTGATATCCAATTAATTATTGTGACGTCTTGAGGCCATCATGACAGTTAATCTTTCAAAAAGAGACGATAAATACAATAAAACTAATCTCCTGCAAGATACGTGGGACAATTACATACCTGGTTCAAGAACCCGAAATCGAAATACCATCGTTCACAGTTTCCAGTAACAAGCTTGTTGGGTACAATACTATACTTAATACAACTATTTTGAAGAATATATTCTGCTCAATCCAATATTCTATACTTTTAAGTCAACTACGTGAGATTTTTTTATCTATAAAATCGTTTGGAATCTTATTTATAATGTAGTTACAATAATATGTAAATTGGTGCCTGCATATGGTTAGCTTGTGTCAAATCTATTGTTAGGACGTGTATTATGGGGTGAAATATGTGTAGCGAAATTCGATTTATTCGATTTAGTTCAAAATATAACTCCTCCACTACCTTATAGCACCAACCTTTTTCTTCTTGTTTGTGCTCATAGTCTGCCATAATCATGAAACCAGTCACTCCCTTGTGGTTCGGAACTCACCTAGCTGTCTAGCATACTATCTATCGATTACTAGCATTGTAGATTTATCTACTTCGTATAACTATCATTCACATCGTCCTCCCCCAACCCAGAGGATCACATGAAAATTATCTGTCGAAAAATATGCTCTATTCCTTCTTTATTTCTCCCATGTCCCAGGTTTTCTTCTATTCTCAGACTTCAACAATCGTCATGGGAACCTCACAACCTCTTTTTCAACTCGACTAATGATCACAAAAGCTTGTTTAGATTTGTGTATAGAGTCGCACGCTTCACTAATGCTTTTGCAAAACATATTATTGTCGCAATTTATTGACTGGAATGAATTGATTTTCTAGGCCATTGAATTCTCAATTAGTGAGCAGTAGTCCCACCAACCCAACAACCCAAGTTGACCTTCTCGTAGTTTGGAGTGAGATGGAGATATATTGGAGTGTGTTGTGTAGAAGGGGATGAAGATAGTAGGTGCTGGATTAACCAGTGATACGATAACATGAGGAATATGCTTATATATTATGTGGGAGAGTGTTAACCATTAAGCAATAGTAGATACAACGTGAGCAGTCCATTATGATATGTATGTTGCTACTATATATTATAGAGTGGAAGGGGTTGATTGTAATCGTGCGAGAGACCCAGAGAAAGAGAGAGAGAATGTATGTGTGTGTGAGAGAGGGAGTGAAAGAGAGAGAGAGTCCATCAATGTGAAGGGGTGAGAAAGCATATCTCTGGCACCATCGTGGTACTCAATCTATCATCAGTTATCAAACTGATTTATGGACTGCACTAATGAATAGTCACTATCATTCGGCACTATCTCCCACACTACCCTCTCCTCTCTCACTCCCACTGATTGGCCCTCTCACTCCCAATAAACACCGCCTTGGAGACTATTAGTTGACTCGTAAATTTGTCAGAGGTACGAACGTGATCGCTCCATTAATATTAATTTTTATCTTGATTTTTCTCTTAGTTTCGGTAATGTTGGTAAGGTGATGTGGTAGATGTACAAATTGGATAATATGTTGATTCTGGAACATTCTCATTCAGCATTATAATTTTTTTCTTTCAAAAGGGATAGTGAAATTTTTAAGAAATTAGTTTAATAGGAGTTTATAAATTTGCTTATTGTGATGGGCATGATGTTGTATTCTTTCGATGAGTGAGCTCTTCTTTATATATTTTATGAAGCCAAATTATCATGAAACTCTATTTTATCAAATTATTCATTTTTTTAAACTATAACTCAAATATATATACAAGTACAGATATGCTCGTACAATATAATTCTACTTGGTAATTGCCGGTTGCAAAAATTATCATCATCATCCATCATGGACTAAGCTTGTAAAGGCTGTTCCTCGGTCTTCCGACTTCTCTTTTCCCATCGAACTGCAATTTCCAAGCTTGTAGTGGAAGACGAAAAATAGCCGGTGAATTTTAATCGTAATCAATTTCACGGAACCATTCAGAGAAGGCTTTTTTGAAAAGAGAGCTTCTCTGATTGGTTGTCGTGGAACTAATGCCGATTGAAATCCAACCGGCTTTTGTGCAACCGGCAATTAGAGGGAGAATGAGATTTTAGTGGAAATTCATCAACGAGATATAGGCACAGTTGCACAGAAGCCTGTTGAATTTTTAATTGTTGAATCACGAAAGCCAATCAATGAAGGCTTCTCTGTTTTACTCTCACAGCATTTAATCAATGTTGAAATTTAATAGAGTCTTGTGCAACTGGGCCAAAGAATTTGATACAAGCTCCCAATTGATCAACCAATTTGCACTATTTATTGAATTCAAATTGATTTCTACTGATTTTGCAAATTTGACGTCTGGTGAAATCGGATCCCCCTGATGAGTGAGATTGATCTCAAACTGTCAGTATCCCTCGAAAACAACATCAATGCTTCCAATTCAAACAATGCTGACAGTTTAAAGAGAGTCTCTACAGAAATATCACTACTTATTACTAAATATCACTACTTATTACTAAAAATCACTACTTATTACTGAATATCACTACTTATTACTAAATATCACTACTTATTACTAAATATCACTACTTATCACTGAATATCACTACTTATTACTGAATATCACTACTTATTACTAAATATCACTACTTATCACTTAATATCACTACTTATTACTGAATATCACTACTTATTACTAAATATCACTACTTATTACTGAATATCACTACTTATTACTGAATATCACTACTTATTACTAAATATCACTACTTATTACTAAGTATCAACATAGAGAGACAATAGCATATTAAGTAGATATCCCATGGCATAGGGAATTTATGTCACAACTTTTACTGTTATCTCAAGCCGATTACGGTCGATTATTGTCTATTTTTACTGTTTTTTGGGATGATAGTGTATGAATGGCACAATTTGAGAGACTACCAGTGTCACACAGCTGCATAGGAAAGAACTATGTGAACTATCGGCTTGGGATAACAGTAAAATTTGCGAAATAAATGCCATACGCCCTATACCATGGGAGATCTACTATGCTATCGTTTCTCTATGGTATCACTACTTATTACTAAATATCACTAAGACTGCTTATCCTATAGCGAGGTCCACGTTATAATGGCAGTGGATACAGATAAAAGAATAGCGATGCCGATTCTCTGCATTAATAAATTATATTTCTACACTGTAAAAAACATAATTGGCATCGTTGTGGACCTAGAGAAGGATATTACCTCCGGCTTTGTTGAATGATAGACAAGGATAGCAAGACCAAAGTTTATCAAATACTGTCATCATAACGTGGACCTCACTATAGTTATTATCTTCTCACCAACAGTAATCCTAATTTACGTAAAATAAGATTGGAAACAAAGAGAGAGAAAGTAGGCTGATAAGTAGTTTAGTTATGAAGAAGAATCCAACACGACCAA
Source organism: Nilaparvata lugens (assembly GCF_014356525.2). Classification (NCBI taxonomy): domain Eukaryota; kingdom Metazoa; phylum Arthropoda; class Insecta; order Hemiptera; family Delphacidae; genus Nilaparvata; species Nilaparvata lugens. The sequence continues at coordinate 60,062,704 of NC_052509.1, forward strand.
GCCCTTCTATTTTTATTGGAAAATTATGCCGATATGAAGTATCCAGGATTTCCTAGATTAAGTTCCCTGTTCCTTCCTCGGTTTTATCGACGCTGTAGGAACACGGCAATCCCCCCTTCTTTACCATAACTCCCCCCCCCCACTACCACAACCGATAGCAATGGCCATTGTCCTGATTGAAGTTGTAATAGCATGAAAGTCGATTGCGGGTTGGGACTACTCTATGTTTTCAACACAGAGCACAACATGTCTGATGAAAAGCTTAACTTTCCATTGGTTCTCTCAAAATTCTATCCTGCTTTATAATCTCTTATGAGAATTGATATAAGAAATAAGTTAATCGAACTCATGTCAGGTTGATATTATTTTAAATTGATGCCATTAATTGAGTGTAATAAAAATGAAACAATAAATTAATCTTCTTCTTCTTCTTATTCTTCTTCTTTCAAGAATTAGGCGTACACACCTGTTCCGGTTTCAAAGGATATAACTATTTACTCTACCATCTTTTCAGAGGTCTGCCAATATCCCTTCTACCGTAGGGGTCTATATTTCATGACAGCCTTTGGTATCCTAGTATCTGGCATTCGTTCCACATGGTTTTTCCAGTTCAATCTGTTTATTTCAAGTTGTGCAGCTAATGATGATATTCCTAACTCATTTCTAATGTCATCATTGCGGAATCTGTCTAACTTTGTGCAACCTTTCACACTTCGAAGAAAACGCATCTCTGCAGCTTGAACTCTGCTTAATGTTTCCCTCTTGTTAACCCAAGTTTCTGCTCCATACATTAATGTTGGTACCGCCATCACTTTATAAAATTTTAATTGTGTATCCTTCCTTGTTCTGTTTTTCAACCGGCGTTTTATTGTACCACATATATGTAGAAATATATTCAGTTTCAGATCCACATCATTATCAAATCCATATGTGATCTCAACACCCAGGTACTTGAAATAGGACACTTGTTCGAGTAAAGCGTCATCCAGCATTATTTTGGTCCTGGCTAATAAATTAATAATATCTGCATGGCTTGTATTGGTGGGAAAACCCGGAAGTGAGTTTTACCTCGCCTGTTTATCAAAACGAGCAATGACTCGTATTCTTCAGTTCTTTATGAACTTATATCATCTTTTACAATGTTAACATATCTTCAACAGCTCTACATATCTTATCCTTCAGGCTCCACATTAACGTGACCATACAATACCCGGATGTTGATCCAGGATGTATTATCATTCTTCGTTACAATGTACAATATTAAACGAGTGAGACTCAAGTTGAGCTTTTACGGAAAAAGTTTATTGGAACGCATTTTGAGTAACAAGCTAATATAAATTACATACTTGTTCGTCCATTATTGTTAAAAACTTTTTTTGTTACCATCATGCTGGACTCTATCGACTCATTATTATTGAAGAAAACTAGTGAGTATATAATTATTATGTTGATAAGAATCAAGGTTTTGTAAATAGCTATTTATGTATTAAGAGCGTAATGCGCGACTTTATCGCTCGCACAAAACAGTTATCACGCGACGCGAAGCGAAGCGTGATAATTTTGCAAGAGCGATAAAGAAGCATTACACGCGAATTACATACAAAATTTTTTCTACAACTGGGCAAACCTGTTAAATCACTTATATCAGGCGGAGTTAATAATAATTCGTCTACACTGATATTCATCATGGCTGCAGAATCGGACAATTAACGAATTTTTAGGTTAAGATCTGACCGAGAGTGGTTTGTCTTTTGGAATAGGATAGAATAGAATCTTTATTGCAGCAATATCTGAGGTCATCAGATACAATACAAGTGTCAAATATATACAACATGATACAAAATGAAAATATATTACATCAGTAAGTTACACTATCAGTACCCTATGATAATATGTCACCTGATTTTCAACTTATAACCGAATATTCCTAGCTAATGTATAAAAATCTTCAATCTTGTTTAAAGGGTTAGCTGTTAAGAAACGTTTCATATGAATTTTAGAAGTTCCATTCTCCATATTTCTCCTTATTTGGCAAGCTGCTTATCATCAGCTGATTAGCGATCGTAAAGAAACTCTTCTGCGCATTGCGAATGATAAGCGAGCGTAAAGAAAATCTACTGCGCATGCGCGGATGGTTAGCGAGCGAAAAAGTAGATTTTCCTCAGAAATAAACTGTTTTACGAGGAGAATTGAGTATGTGAACTCTTTCTTCACGCGCAGTTGTAGAAAAAAAAATTTATTGATAATGTAACATGAATATCATGCATACGAGAATGGCGATTCTGTGGACTATTAAAAAAAAACGAACTTTAATAATAAATCCTGATGAGGTTGGTGATTTTGTAGAGCAAATTCAGAATGATTAAATTCAATCCTTGATTGATATCACGGTAAAAATAATGAAATTAGCAAATGAATATCTTCAAACAGTGAGTAGGATATCTTTGAAATCATTCCTTGTTTATATTCATCTAATCACCCCTCGTTTGTTAATTTATTTTACGTAGACACAATCCACACAAACCATAAAGTTATTCACCAAAGCAATTTGCAACAATCCATTGGGAACCTGTAGAGCGGTCGATCCAAGTCTGCAGATAAGCGCTCACAAACAACGTAGAAAAAGCGAGTTTTTCACTTTTAATTGAAACGATTCAATGTTGAAAGCTCACCGATTATCGACGTGAATAAATAACTCCATCCTCGTCCTACTCCTCCTCCTCCTTTTCCTACTCAGCCCCCTCCTCGTTATAAATAATGCACCCTCTCCACCCTCTTCTTCTATCACAGGGGGTTATACGTTTTCTTCGACTGCTATAAAATCACGAGCTCTTTTTTGTTTGAAACGAGGTTGTTCACGTTCAGAACACAGACACACGCCCATGCCATTTGTTAGCCCCCGGGTCAAGTCGATTTTTATTTTCCAAACCTAACCCTTACCCTTCAAAACCCCCTCCCCGTCAACCACCCACGACCCCTGAACCCCTAGTTTGCAACCCTCGATGGCGATTTTTTATTCGCTCCACTATTTTGAAGCGTAACGCTGCCAATGTAATAATTTTTCGCCGGCGCTTGGTGGCCCATTGTTTCGAGATGTGTGTGTGTGTGTGTGTGTGTGGTGTGTGTGTGTGTGTGTGTGTGTGTGTGTGTGTGTGTGTGTGTGTGTGTGCTATATATATCGACAACAACGGGGACGAACGATTCGATTGTTTTTTGACGTTTTTCGAAAACACTCTCGCCGTAAAAAACAACAGTGTTGATTTGTGTTGTTACGGTTGAGAGATGGCATGGGGGATAGGAATTGGTGAAAGTACTGAGTAACATATCAATAAAAATGTGGAATTGAAAAATACACACCTGCTGTTTCTTTCAGAAAACTTCAAAGGAACGTGAAACAGGAACATTATCTGCCTCAAAGATGATTCCATACTTGATAATGTTGTATTATTATCACAAAGAACGTCGTGAAATTCTTATGATCAACTGATGATTATGAAGTATGTTTTGTAAGATACCGAATTCATTGAGAATATGAGATACAGAAATGATATTATATAGATGAATGTATTTATAGATTCCTCTTAGTATTAGCTTTTCCGATTCCTCCGCCGTAAGAGAAAAAATCTGGTGTGGCACACTCACACAACTTCCCTTGCCATTATGAAAATTTATCACCTGACGCTAGTGTTCACGCGCATCTCAAGTCTACTATTCTAAGATCTAAGCCAGCTGGTGACAGGACAATAACGCTGCAGACACACAAAGCATTGCAAACTGTTGTCAACTGTTGATTCTATTAAATCATTCACTATGAAGAGATAGCAGACTCTTCATAGTGAATGATTTAATAGAAACAACAGTTGCCAACAGTTTGAAATTGGAATAATAACATTTTCTCGAATTTCCAGCTTATTTTAAATTTTAGGTGGAAATGTTACTGAACATTAATTGCAGAGATTTTCATGCTCAATCTTTCCCACTTTACATTTTTTGTTTGAACTGTATATGAAGCCTGATAATTAAGAATCTAAAATCAAACTTTGCATAGATGGGGCGGGCTCCTGGAATTTTTACAGATATGAGACTTGTGGCAGTTGATAGAGCTTGTCAATGCCTATTTTAGGTATAAATTTGATCAAAATCGTTTGAGCCGTTTTCGAGAAAATCGCGAACAACCCTGTTTTTGACAACATTTTCGCCATTCTAGCCGCCATCTTGGATTGGATTTGATCGAAATTGTTCGTGTCGGATTCTTATATTGTAAGGACCTCAAGTACCAAATTTCCAGTCATTCCGTTAATTGGGAGATGAGATATCGTCTACACAGACGCACATACACTCATCACTCATACATACACACACACTTACATACACACACACACACACTCACACACACACATACAGACCAATACCCAGAAACTACTTTTTTGGACTCAGGGGACCTTGAAACGTATAGAAATTTAGAAAATGGGGTACCTTAATTTTTTTCTGAACGCAATACTTTCCTTACCTATGGTAATAGGGCAAGGATAGTAAAAACGCCTGAAATAATGTTTAATGTAGCTTGGCCCGTCTTGGAGGTTCAGGTGTGTAACACATAGCTGCCCTTCCAAGCAAGGCTAACAGTTTGAAATGAACCTCACTATCGACTCTCACCTTCTATCAATAAGGACAATAACGAAAATGATTCTCAGAGCCCCCATCTGATATTGCCTTCATTGGCGTCATGACTTCAGAGCACAGTTCAACCTATATTCTATTATTGCACCTATATGTCTATTATAAATATCTATAATATCAGTATTATTGTTGGCAAGAAGTTTTCGTCAAGATGGAAGACTGTGATGTGAACACAAGCAGACTGTCAGGTGGAGAGCTCTTTCACAAAGGATGTCAGGCTAGAGTGCCTGGGTTCGAACCTCCCTTCTCATACACACTTTCTCTGACACTCTCTCTACTACTCTCTCTATTTCTCTCTCTCTCTCTCTCAATCACTCTATCTCTGACACTTACTCTATTTCTCTTACACTTTTAATAGAATCAATCAATCTCTCTCTCTGTCTCTCTTTTGGTAAAGAGTTAATGGGGAGGATATTTTTAATATTTTTTCTGAAGAATGGACATTGATATGTCCAAAGCTCCGCCAATTTATGTAGATGCATAACAATATAATTATCTATAGTTATTATATTAGAAATTACTTTTTCATATCATATACAGTTCAATAATTATTTTCTTAGTCTATATTACGTAAATTCATCTATAATTTTATGCTGTATTGTAAGCTATTGTATATAAGTGTATAAGCCAGTATATATTGTAATCTACATAAATAAAGTACTCAATCAATCAATCTCTCTCTCTCTCTCTCTCTCTCTCTCTCTCTCTCTCTCTCTCTCTCTCTCTCTCTCTCTCCCAGTCGTGTGTTAATGGGAAGGATATTTTATATCCTTCTTAGAGAATCGACAATTATTTGTTGAAACACCGCCGATTTATGAAGTTTCATCACATTACTATATTATCGTTATTTTAATTGCATTCAATCTTTATTCTCATTGATTAATTATTGATACTTTGTAAAATTCTTTGAATAACTAGCATTATCGTCATTTAATGTAAATTAGTGTATAAGCCAGTAATTATTATTGTAACATAATATAAATAAAGAAATCTAAACTTATCTAATCTATCTCTCTCACTCTCTCTCTCTCTCTCTCTCTCTCTCTCTCTCTCTCTCTCTCTCTCTCTGTCGCTTTTGGTAGAGAGTTAGTGGGAAGACTACTTCGAATATTCTTTCCGAAGAATGGACATTGATATGCCCAAAGCTCCGTCAATTTATGTAGATGCATAACAATATCTTATCTATAGTTATTACAAATTTCTTTTTTCATATCATATACAGCTCAATAATTATTTTCTTAATTCATATTTTTTAAATTCATCTATAATTTTGCTGTATTGTAAGCTATTGTATATAAGTGTATAAGCCAGTATATATTGTAATCTACATAAATAAAGTACTCAATCAATCAATCAATCTCTCACTCTCTCTCTCTCTCTCTCTTTATCTCTCGCAATCACACTCACACTCTCTTCCAGTGACTCATTCTCTATCTCTATCTCCTTCTACCACTTTCTCTTCTCACCTTTGACTCCGTCATTCACCTCCTTCGACCCTTTCACTGTTTCTAAACGATGCCTCGACGCTATCTTTGTAGAATCTACCTACTCTTGTCTGCCATATTGATTGATATTAATTAGGTTCAGGTGTGTGCCAGACTGATCGCGGTCACGCCATGCCCCGTTATGACTTTTGACCGCTGGTTAACAAATCATGTTCGGGGGTGATTGAGGTTGTAAGAAGCGGTAGTGTTTTTTTTTTTTGATGGATTCGGAAATGTTCTGCCTTATGTGACGTCATGGTTGAGCAATGTAATGTGACTTTCTCCGGGTTGCACTCACGTCTATTCAATTCAACCGTGATTCAATGACGTCATCTTAAAAAACCAATGCAATGAGAACTAATAATAGAAGCAGAATACGTTATAAATAAGCGTTTGATCACGGTTTGATATAATAGATGCTCATGCAACTGCACCTTACTATTTCTTATGATTTTGCTTACGGATAATATCACGTGAGTTGGGAATGATAATAATTTTTTTTTATAAATTCCAATATTTTCAATACCCCTATTATAATCGATATCATGAATAATATGAGCTACGAAGTTTGACTGTCATTTTTTAGAACTGCAAAAAATTTAGTACTGGTGTAAATGTGATTGGAAAACGTCTGGATTCCAGTGGTCGAATGAGAAGTGTAATTGAAAATACAGGATTATTATAAAAGGACTTTACAAATCCCGAACTTCTCTGTGGAAATGAGCTGGTTCACCATCATGCTGAACAAGTGCCTTTTTACTTTCAGCATGACAGGGCACCAGCTCATTCCCACGGAGAAGTTCGGGATTTTCTAGATAATTGCTTCCAGCTTCGCTGGATTTATCATTCAGGGCCACCTCGCTCTCCGGATTTAACATCGATGGATTTCTTCCTGTGGGGTTTCATTGAGAAAAGTGATTTCATTCAACGATAGACTGTTCTATTATTCAATGATAATTATGAATCTGATTCGATCAAATATAATATTCAAGCAGCTGTGGTAAATCGTATTCCACTCCACAGATATTAAAACACACCCATGTTCTTCAATTGAGTTTTTTTCAAGATGAGGCTCAGTACTAAGTTCCATCCTGATGATTGGCTAACAGATTTCTCAACTCCATTCAAATTGTAGGATATTGCTTAAAATGGAAGAATTCTGTTGCACTTGGAGTTTAATTTCTAAATGGCGGCTTCTATCCAATACGAAATGGCGGATCGAGCCTTGACAGAGCTCAGCCAATAGCGAAGCAACTCTTGGTAGGAGTCCGACTACGTCGGCTATCAGCCAATCACCGACCAGAACAATTCAGCTAAACACGTTTGTAGTTCACAGCAGCAGCCTATGTGGTTGATAGCTATCAGTGGTAAACATGACCAATTAGTTGAGAGCTCAGCTAATCAAGAGCAATTACGAGTTTTCTGAAAATATTTGGTAGGAATTATTCCAAATCGGTATAAGACTGCTAGCAGCAAGTTATGGACTTGGATTATTGTGACGTATTCGAATAATTACAAAGTAGGGATGGCCTGAGTAAAGTAATATTCAATTAAATTCATATCTATTGATATTCTTGAAGAATATTTAATGGATAGTTCGACTATTGACTATTGATTTAAATTCTAATAATCAATAGTCGAATTATCCATCAAATATTCTTCAAGAATAACAATAGATATCTCTATTAAACTTTTAGTATTCACCAGTGCTTTTCATTCAATCAAGGCTGACACTTCTTGATTGAGGATACAAAAGTTCAATATATATGAATATTATCTTTTCATTAATTAATTAATACACGACTCTCATTGATATAATTAAGGCAGGACCAACAGAAACAGGCACATACGAAAACTAATATATTACGTCAAATATAATAGTATGACACACATAATAATATAATGAGAAACAGATATAGATGCAATAATTCAATGTGTAAAAGCAAAACAAACAAATTTGAATAACAAAATAGTATTTTACATGGTGGAGTCGACATTACAAGACATGACAATTCCATCACAAAATCAAACAAGAGAGACATTCTTTTCTAAAAATCTATTCCTAGCAAAACAATAAGCTGGTATATTACAATATTTCTTGATAATAGATTCACTATTCTTGTTTCAAACTCCAGTTCTTGTAAACGTTGTGTAAATCAGTATTTAAATTTGTGTGTGAATTAATATTTATATTTAACAATACAAAGTTGTGTTATTATGACATGGTGTGGAATTTTTCCATAATTAAAAACGCAAATAAAAATTGTTAACCACTTTTCAAGTGGTTTGAGTCAACCACTTGGTTAAAAAGTGGTTGAAATTTTCTCTATTTGTGTTTCTCGTTATAATTATACTTTATTGTGTACCTCGGTCATTTTTATTGAAAGAAAAAAACTAAGAAATTGTCAAAAACCACAGATTGTTTGAATCAAAAGAAATAACTCCATGGAAACGCTCAGTTGATGACGTATGCTGAATCTGTAACAAAATACAAATGACAGACTCTTTTTGTGTAGTTGAGAAGTTGATATTGTGGTAATTATTCATATTGAATGACAGAAACAAATTCACACAATCAAACAATCTGTGGTTTTTGACAATTTCTTAGTCTTTTTCATTCAATATGAATAATTACCACAATATCAACTTCTCAACTACACAAAAAATCTGTGTGGCGCACTCACACAACTTTCCTTGCCGTTATGAAAATTGATCACCTGACGCTAGTGTTCCCGCGCATCTCAAGTCTACTATTCAAAGATTTGAGCCAGCTGGTGACAGGGCAATAACGCTGGAGACACTCATGAGGTCTGCTATCTCTTCATAGTGAATGATTTAATAGTATCAACAATAATTTGCAATTGAATAATCACATTTTCTCGAATTGAAAGCTTTTTTTGCAATTTTAGGTGAAAATGTTACTGAACATTAATTGTAGAGATTTTCATGCTCAATCTACTCCACTTGATTTTTTTCGTTTCAATTGTATCTGAAGCCTGATAATTGGGAATCTATCTGCATTGATGGGGCGAAACTCCTGAAATTTTTACAGATATGGGACTTGTGGCAGTTGATAGAGCTTATCGATGACTATTTTAGGTATGAATTTGATCAAAATCGTTGGAGCCGTTTTCGAGAAAATTGCAAAAAACCCTGTTTTTGACAACATTTTCGCCATTTTAGCCGCCATTTTGAATTGCATCAGATCGAAATTGTTCGTGTCGGATACCTATATCGTAAGGACCTTAAGTTCCAAATTTCAAGTCATTCCGTTAATTGGGAGATGAGATATCGTGTACACAGACGCACATACACTCATACACACACACACACACACACACACACACACACACACATACAGACCAATACCCAAAAACCACTTTTTTGGACTCAGGGGACCTTGAAACATATAGAAATTTAGAAATTGGGGTACCTTAATTTTTTTCGGAAAGCAATACTTTCCTTACCTATGGTAATAGGGCAAGGAAAGTAAAAGAGTCTGTCATTTGTATTTTATTACAGATTCAGCATACGTCATCAACTAAGCTTTTCCATGGAGTTATTTCTTTTCACATCGCTCCTACTAAAACAGTGAAAATAACAAAGACATCCAACTGACGCCGCTAAGATTGATTAGATTATACAAACTAGAAGACAGTGCCATTATAAGTTTTGTGAGTTGGGACCTCAACTTCCGGCCATTAACCAAGGAGCTTTTTGTCTGACTTCGCTTCTTCTGAATGAACTTACTCTGTAGTCAGATTCACTTCAAACTGCCAGCTTTGATTGAATGGGAAGCATTGAGGTTGTATACTGAAAATGCTGCCAGTTTTAAGTTAGTCTCACTATAACAGCACGTCATTAATCAGCCGCCTATTTCTGCCATACTCTGTAAAACTGAATCGTGTCAATATCAGCCACATAAATAGATCACTGATTGAGGTAAGAATTGCAGTTTGAAGTTTTTACCTTGAAGAATTTTTGTCGCAAGCAATTTCATAAATTTGAAACTCTTGTATTAGGGCTCGGAATAAGGAAACCAAGTAGTACGAATAAGGAAACGATCAAGTAGTTCTCTCTACTCCGTAATTAGGGTGACCACTAAGGACACGAAAAATGTGTTGAACATTTGTGTACACACATGCTCGTCTTGCATGTTGTGTTGAACAAGTTTGTACACACATGCTCGTCTTGCATGTTGTGTCATCAACGGAAGGCTTCCAACAAGTACCAGCTGTTTGACAGCAGCTTCTAACATAAAATTAACAGCCAGTAACGATGAATGAACCACTGAAAAATCACAATCTATCATGATACAAAATAATTCAACCTCAAATAGAGTAGCAAATAAAAAATAAACAACAAAAACACAAAGATACATGAATCCAACCTTAATAAAGTTTGTTCGAAGTCTTTCGCTGTGATGACACAACAATGTATGTTGACATGTGTGCACATACATGTTCAACACACTTGTCCTGTTAGCCGTCGTGAGTGGCTACCCTTATGAAACAGGTTCTTGTCATACATGACATCAAGACCTATTCAATTTTTAAAATATTATTTTGTGAATTGGAGATCTGGTCGCGGATTTAATTATTAAATGTAATTGATACGGCGCCTCCACCAAATATGCTAGGTAGCTGAAATATGTAAGGTAGCTGGTGGGGGAAAAAGAAGGAACTATTACTTTCGGTTTTTATTTAACATACAATCAAAATTTCTGATTATAATAATCAGATAATAATTTAAGGGCTACTCGCTTAGCTGATCTGTGGTCGTTCAGTTTTTTTTTATAATAAAAAACAAGAATTACTATTTAGAATTATGGATCTAAAAAATTAAAAAATGTACAATCACTATTATCTTACTGTACCTTAAAAAGAGTCCCTTGGCCTGCTCCTCAAGGTCCAGTTAAAGCACTCACGATTTTAAATAAAAAATATAAAAATAACTCTGCCAGTTGATTGAATCAAAAACACCAGCTTTCCCTTCAAGATTCAAATTCTGAAAATACAATTATGTAGGTTTAAACTGCCCGGACTGCGACAGCCTATAATTGAATTCTCAAGACAGAATCCTTCAGGTAACCAATGCCTTAACTCAACAACTAACTTCACAAACGGTTAAAGGAAATACGGGCCTCGAAAGAAAATTAAAAATCTATTTTTGTGAAAAACACATGCAGCCTCGATTCACAGACCAAAAGTCAACTCACTCTTGTTTGTATAGCATGGAGCTAAAAACCATAATATTGCCTTCACGAAACGTGATAAAACACACGTTTCATCTTTGTACATTGGAAAGCTTTATCAATTACATTTAATTATTAAATCCGCGACCAGATCTCCAATTCACAAAATAATATTTAAAAAATTGAATAGGTTTTGATGTCATGTATGACATAGTCAAGAATGTAAAGTGGTGATAAAGGAACTAGAGAAATAGAAATTCGATAATTGAGAAGTGATTTGATTTTCAAAATGTTGGTTTTTTCTAAATGACGTCAAACACTTTGTTCAATTAAAATTATTATTAATTTTATTCAAATCAACACAATACAATATACATAAAAGAAATCAAAACACAAAAACATCACAATCAAAAATAAATTTCCAATAAAATAGAAATAGATTAGTCTGGTAAGTCAAAGATCACACAATTTTTGTATCATAGTTGACCTGCGAGGTCTACGTTTCAACTTGACCCGATTAGCAGATCATCATAAGTTGGTGGTAGTGGACGATCATGCCGGACTGTAGAAGGTACGCAGGCCTAATGAATGGACCCAAGAGGCCAACAGCGTCCACCCATGCATATGTGCATGTTATTATTGTGTCCAAACCATCGTGGTTGGCGAGAGGGTGGGGGAAGGTATAATGAAATGAGTGATGGAAACCCGGAAACGCACCCGGCACACATTTACATGGTCGGACATGTTGTTGCCTACGTCACTTCCGGTCGGCCTTATCAGCTAGCGCGGGAAAAACACTTCCCGATAGTCCGCCCCTAGTTTTCCCGCCAATTCCATTGGCGCCATTTTTCGCGTTATCTCGACGCACTCGTAAATTATCTTTCGCCAGCGCGAGTTTGTCACTTTATTAAATATTTGTTCTCTGCTTGCCTGACGTAATTATTATCGCGGCGTGGCTACTGATAATGCAGCGGCAGATGCGATTGATGGGCGCCAAATTCAAATCCCAATCCACAACATGCTCGCTTCTCATGGTATCCTTCCTGGACCAAGCTGTTTTAATTTATAATGAGATGAGCATCATTTCACGGCATGATATCATGACAAGATTACTCACATAAATCATCGGAGTGGAGTAGAACTAATAAATTAAATATGATTTGATTATCATATTATAGTGAACTGATTAGAGTTTTTAAAAGATAAATTCGATTTGATTCACCTGCAGGTCGAAAATTCATTTTTGAAAATTCTAATCACCAGTGAACTTAAAAATGTATATTTCACATTGGAGTTGTACTGTAAAGACCAGCAATTTTAACAATATTAATTTATGACTTGCCATAACGGGTGATGACATTATACCATGTAATGCGGAGAGTGAAATAAGAATATTCCGTTGCAGCTGAACGAAAACAATGATTACAAGAGGTTCCACATTGTGTCACGTGTTTTTTCCATCGCAGTTTATTCAATCCCTTCGAGGAATCACATTGTAATTGAAATTTATTCTTCCAAAAAATACGTTACATTTCAATATATTACAATATATAACTGAAACTAGTAGAAAAATATTGTGTTTTAAACAACCGCTGAGTTAATTCAGTGTGTGGTCGTTCTTGTTCCATATACATGTTTTAATCTCTTGATCAGTATGGATATAAAGTTAAACAAATATTTTTATTGAGCAGTAATCATTAAAATTTATTGTTCAACAGTTAATTACATAACAATGATACAAAAGTTAGGAGTTCAAAGAAAACTTGCATAGCGATAGTGTTATTATTAGAGTATGCATCATGACTTATCACTTAGTTGAGTAGGCCTCAGGAACAGGAACTACCCATTCGATGCATTGTGGAACTCGAACTAGGAACGAGTTTCATCAACTCATGTATGTGGAAGTAACTTGTGGCTCGGATCCATATTATATTGAGCTTGTTTACTGAGAGATATGAGCGGTATATAATTATTATTATCATCAAAGAATGAGTATATTAATAAATGAATAAATAAATCAATATTATAGTGAACTATCATTAAGATCCATTTCAAACCTGTCAGCGTTGTTTGAGAAAAAAATCAAAATCATTTATTTTCCAATTATAAAGATAACAATAATAAATGAAACTAATACTTCCTACTTATACAGAATAAAAATAAAATTTAAACTTACATTTTTAATTGGCGTTGCCAGCTGAACCTAAGTTTGTGTGCTAGCAACGAGAACCGAAAAATGTAATTTAATTTAACATGAAAGATGATTAGATGATTAACTTATTATTTGAAAAGTAATAGTGATAAATAAATGAAAATAACAATTGTAGTAATATTATATCTGAGAAAATCCAACTCAGTGAAAATAGTTTAGAAAAAAGCTTTTCTAATAAAGTAGATTCTAACTGTACATGAGGCGAAACACAATGTTATTTCTGATCCATCTCTCTACATTTTTAATGGCTGATTCATATCTATCTGAAATTAATTGTTCTGGCAAAATATTCATCAATTTATGACTCATGTATATGAACTGTCTGCGGCATACTGTTGAATTTGTTCTAGGAATGCAGTAATGAGATAATGAACGGAAATTATACGATGGAATGTTAGTTTCAAAGAGGTTAGTTTCTACGCTTAACGGAGCTAGTTTCTATGCTTATGAACAGCTAGAATTAAATTTTTCATGGCTGCTGCTGCGAAAGTAGAAAATGGCGGGCGCATCTGAAATGTGGGCGCTTGGGCGCGTTTAAAAAGCGCGCCGCCGAGTGCAAGATCTTGTCGGAATGAGTGATGTGAAAAGTTGCGCCGTAAACAAGTGTTCGTCGTCAGAAAAACAGATTCGAAATGAGTGCAGTCGAGGAGAATTGTGAGGAGCTTCAAAAGTGGTGAGATCGAGAAGAGAAGACTGAGTTGGTGTCAGGATGAATTTGCAGTGGATTCTCATTTTCAAAGTGCTAACAGAGCGAGTAAGTCTCAATGAAGATCGATTCTCACTCCCTGAACTGCTGTGCAATGATTTGAAGCCGGTTGCATAGAAGCCGGTTAAATTATAATCATGAATAATTTAACGAGAACCAAACAGAGAAGACTTCTTTCCGAAAAAGCTTCTTCCATTACTTCTCGTGGAATTAATGACGATCAAAATTCAACCGGCTTTTGTGCAACCGGGCCTATAGAGAGGTACACGTTATAATGACAATAGAGAAATATAGGAGAAACACGTTGCCGAACCTTTTTCTTGTCAATGCCTTCTATGGACGGTAATAATAATAATAATATCGAGTGACCTGGCTGGCTCAGGTCTGGTGTCAGAGTTTTCAGGTCGCAACTGATCAATTTCAGGGCCTCTGACATGACCTAACGACTGCTTTTTAGGCAGCCGGGGACCGACGGCTTAACGTGTCCATCCGAAACACGGGAGTGGCCCGAGATAAATATCTTGCCCGGGCCGGGATTTGAACCCGGGCCTCTGAATCATGAAGCCAGCATCTGATCCACTCGACTACGGCCACTCCAGACGGACGGTAGCTGATACAGGTTTATTGATGTTCTATTGATAATAATATTAATATAACTGTTCACTCTCAATTATATTTTATTAAGCAATAAATTATAATTTTCAATAGTTTCGCAATGATTTCTCATAATTCGAAGATGAAATATTTTGTTATTTAATTATTCTACATTTGTTAAAAGACGATCCGGCAACAGAGCAAAGCGAGAAAGAGATTGTTGAATGATAGATCAGGGTAGTAATACCATTGCTAATCAAACACTGCCATTATAACGTGAACCTCACTATAGAAGTCAGTGATATAGATATAGAAGGTCGATAGCGAGCTGAAATCTACAAATCAAACTGACCGTTCTATTCTTACCTGTTAGAGCTCTGAAGGGCAAGATGAGGGTATTCTTGTTGCAATATAAGAGTGAGTAGAATGATCAAAGAACGATTGTTCAAGCCTTTGTCAGGAGCTTGATTATTAGGGCCGGACTCCGAGCTCAGGGATTCAGAAAATTGGCTTTCCGAAACGGGGCGTAGTCGTAATCAAATTTCGAAAAACTGGAACATTGAATACAAAATAAAATAAAGAGAAAATAGTGTAAAGTCTAAGATATTTTGAATTATCGAAGAATGTTTCATTTAGTCAGGGAAAAACGTTTCCAATTATAGAAATGAGAAAATAAAGATCACCTGAAAAAATGCGGCTACTCCAGTTTCGGAAAGTCAATTTTTTGACACCAACTATTTAAAGCTGAACTTAGCTAAGTCTAGAGATCGGAAACCGGGCTCAAGTCAATCTAATAAGATAAGACTGCACTTATATTACGAGATATCAATCGGGGCACGAAGATTTTCATTGAGAGCCCAGAGTTATTGAAGAACCTTCGTAACAAGCTTAGAAAACGTGAAGATCAGGGAATGCCACCTACTACAGGCGATCTTCTACTAGAACTTTCACAAAAGGTAAAACATAGAGACCGTTATCAAAAAAATCTGGTGTGGTACACTCACACAACTTTCCTTGCTCATATATTTGAAACTACGATCAGACTTGTATATGTGTATATATAATTGTTTTCAGAGTACTTTTTCCTTTGTGTAAATTGTGAAACTCGATGATTTGTTTAGTCCTCATTTTTTCAAAATCGCAAAACAGCTGTTCTACAGATGAAATATCTCGACTATTATTCTTTTATGAACTGCGTACTACTCATGCACGAGAAGGAGGTTACTAAGTACATTAATCAAGGAGGGGTGGACCCCCCATTAGTTTCCCAGAAAGAAGACTCATGCCAGTTGATAGAGCTGATAGATGACTATACAGGGTAGAATTTGAAAAAAATCGGCAAGTTATTTTGAGAAAATTGTGAAAAACATGGTTTTTTAGTAATTATCCGCCATTTTTCTCAAGAATATAAGGAGCTCCTGCAATTTTCTTAGAAATGAGACTCATGTCAGTTGATAGGGCTTAAAAATAGCTAGCTATTCATGGTACAAATTTGAAGAAAATCGTTAGAGCCGTTTTCGAGAAAAACGTGAAAAACATGGTTTTTTAGTCATTATCCGCCATTTTTCTCAAGAATATTACGGAGCTCCTGGAATTTTCCCAGAAATAAGACTCATGTCAGTTGATAGGGCTTATGAATAGCTATCCATGGTATAAATTTGAAGAAAATCGTTAGAACCGTTTTCGAGAAACCGTGAAAAACATGTTTTTTTTAGTAATATCCGCCATTTTTCTCAAGAATATTACGGAGCTCCTGGAATTTTCCCAGAAATGAGACTCATGTCAGTTGATAGGGCTTATAAATAGCTATCCATGGTATGAATTTGAAGAAAATCGTTAGAGCATTTTCGAGAAAAACGTGAAAAAACATGGTTTTTCCGCCATCTTGAATTGAATTTCTTATTGTCGGATCCTATGGTATAAGGAACTTAAGATTAAAATTTCAAGTCAATCGGTTAATTAGGAATGGAGTTATCGTGTTCACAGACATACACACACACACACACACACACACACCACACAACACCACACACACACACAACCACACACACACACACACACACACACACACACACACACACACACACACACACACACACACACACAACACACACACAACACACACACACACACACACACACACACACACACACAACACACACACACCACACACACACACACACACACACACACACACACACACACACACACACACACACACCACACACACACACACACACACACACACACACACACAACAACACACCACACACACACACACACACACACACCACACACACACACACACACACACCACACACACACACACACAACACACACACACACACACACACACACACACAGACCAACACCCAAAAATCATGTTTTTTGGACTCAGGGGACCTTGAAACGTATAGAAGACTTGAAATTAGGGTACCTTAATTTTTTTTGGAAAGCAATACTTTCCTTACCTATGGTAATAGGGCAAGGAAAGTAATAATATGACGATAGTCACACACTTCACATTGAGGACTTTGGTAAAATATTGGAAAAGTGTGAATAGCTCTACAATTCTTACAAGAAGGAAGACTGAGTTGAAATGTCCACCCCTGCGAATGTCTTTAGTGGTTAAAATTTCCATCAACCCCGTCTCAATATTACATAAATAATTATTTTAAATTCATTATGTTTAAATTTATTGTTCATCATATTTGATTTGCTCTTTGTTTGTGATTGTTTTTTTAAATGGCAAAAAATGATTTGATTTGATTTTGATTTGAGTTATTATTAAACAATAATTCCAATTAAATCGAATTACCATCTAGCTGTCTCCCTGTTGTTGATATTTGCAGTAGCAGAAGTCTTCGGGTGATTAACAGCACTTAATGGGATTTTCGTTGAATAATAGCCAATTATACATAATTAGCATTTGAACAAATGCAACTTCAATTATTTTCATTAGTTACATAAATGATTGAAGAATCTGATAATCATGGTTGAACTAGTATGTTCTCTAGTATGTTATAGAGTGTTACTAGTATGTTATGTTAGAGTATGGTAGTACTAGTATGTTAACTAGTAGGTTAGCTTAATGTCTCCGTTATTTATGGTATGCTCTAATGTCACTTTTGTGTAGTTGAGAAGTTGATATGTGGTAATTATCCATATTGAATGAAAAAGACTAAGAAATTGTCAAAAAAAAACACAGATTTATTGATACTTAGAACGACCGGTTTCGGATTACACCATTGTCAATCTCTGATAAAAAAGATTGTTTATCAAATCAAATTTTTATTCACTCGAAACTTCATACAAATATTAACAAAGTATAACACGACAAGTTACAAGTGAACAAGATACAGTACCACTCCAAAAAGTACAGTATGTTACTGGACTTTGTCCGCGAATAGGAGTCAGATCCAAAGTGGTATAAGTAAGATTATTTATTTTTAAATTGATATAGTTTAAGATTTAGTAGGTCTAGGAAGAGGAGTTGGGAAGAATAAGATTTAGAATTTAAGTATGATGTAATGAAGATAAAATGAAGATTATCAGAGATTGACAAGGTGTAATAACCGAAACCGGTCCTTCTAAGTATCAATAAATCTGTGTTTTTTGACAATTTCTTAGTCTTTTTCATTCAATGCTCTAATGTGGTGTCCCATGTGCACTACTTCAACATTCTTTGGTATTGAAGGGTGAGTATCGTTGTATTAAAATAGTTCAAAACTGAAATTCAACTGTTCGTGAATGATCATTAGAAGAGAATGGGTTGAACTTTCGCGCACCCATGAAAGTACATTGTATATTTTGCATGATTTGATGAATGAACGGACTCATTAATAATATATCATGGGTGTGGAGACAAAAATTCCAAGACAAAAATTATACATATGAGTCATATCTATTCCTATTGAATAAGAGATTAGAATCTGACAGTTGGTTGTTGATCACAAAAATGATCTGAAACAAAACAGGTTGATGATAATCAACTAGACGTCAGTTCAGAATATTGAACCTTGATAACCTGTATCGTTTGAGAACTCAAAAAGCTTTCCTATAGAATAGAAATAATCCTGTTGCAATTACAATCGCAATCAACCACTCATACAAAACTGACATGCACTTAATGAATTGCATTGATTTCGTTGCGTGGTTTCAAGTACGATTCGAGGGCCCCGAGTGCAATCAATCAGTTTCCGTTGACAATAAGTGGACAACCAATCTATGATTCGATCAATCTCAATCAAAAACGAGAAGAGTTTCTCTTTTTGAGAATAATATTTTATTGTGTTACCAAATGTTGTGGCTTGCAATGTAAGAAAGATTCTGTGGCGAAATAACATCTGGGCAGTTTAGTCAGTCTCAGACAATAAAATTCGTGGATCAGTCGGATCAGTCAAATGCAGAAATTTCACATTATACAAGATAGAAAGAGGACTCCCTCTCCCCAGGAGAAGAAAACGAATGAGGGGAGAGTTGAGAAAGAGGAGAGTAGGGGAGAGTAGAGAGGAGTGGATAAGTGGTAAGGGAAGAATAAGAATGAGAGAAAATTAAAGGGAGAAGAATGAAGAGTAAAAATGAAATGTCAAGAGGGCGAGAGAACAAAATGAAAGAGCAGACAGGAAATGTGAAGAGAGGAGGATCACAAAGGAAAAGAAAACGAGCGAATGAAGCGACAAAGTAGATGAAGAAAATAAATAGAGAGAATAAAATAGGAAATAGGACATGAGAATATCAGAGAAGTCAGGAGAGTAGTAGAGAGAGAAAAAGAAAAACAGAATTTCAGAGAAGAGAAGAGTAGAGAAAAAAGGAGAGAACTTAAAAAACACAAAAGAACAGAATGGAGCGTAATGGAAGAACAGACGGAAGATAACAGTCACGAAGGGATCAGGAAATTGGAGAACTAAACAGAACTGGGGTTAACATGAAAGATAGAATTGTAAAGAAGAAAAGAAGGGAAAATCAGAGAACGAAAGAGAGCCGAGGAAAACAGAAGAGAACAGATGAGAGAAAACAGAAGCGAACTATTCAATTAAAAATCTATTCAACTACTCATTAGAATCACCACTTCAAATAACAGTATACATTCACTTCTCCACCCTCAAAAGCCATTGAATTAATCGATCAAAACCACTGATCCAATAATGTCAATCTTCAATGTTACATCTCAATCAAGCAGCAATCAACCTGTCCATCTAGTGAATAAGTATAGTAGTGAAAAGCTCTTATTAGTGAAGGTTTCAAGTAGTGTTTAGTAAGAACTGAGCGAGTGGATGTTAGTAAGAAAAGAGTGGATGAAAGAGAGGGAAAGAATTAGAGATTGAGGAGAAGAGATAGAGAGATATGAATGAAAGAGAGAGAGAGAATGAGTGAGTTATGGCATAGAGAAACAATAGCGTAAGTAGATATCCCATAGTTTATGTCGTAACTTTTACTGTTATCTCAAGCCGATAGTTCACGTAGTTCTTTCCCTTGAAGTTGTATGACACTGGTAGTCTCTCATATTGTGCCTTTCATACACTCTCACCCCAACAAAACAGTAAAATCGACAGTAATCGGCTTGCGATAAACAGTAAAAGACACGAATAAACTCCCTATACCATGGGATATCTACTACGCTATTGTTCTCTATGGTTATGGTTAGCGAGTATATATGAAAAAAGGTGACAATTGGAATTAGAGACATTTCACTGTATTGCCTTTTTACTCTATGTTGGAAGAAAGAGTGTAAGAGAGAGGAAAAAATATGCATTGAAACAACGTTGATGAGAGGAAGACGAGAAATATTATAAAGTGAGGAGGAGAGAGACAGAGAAAGAAAGAGAGAGAGAACAACATGTATGAAGAGAGATAGAGTATGAGAACAAGAACCGCTCATCAATCCAGTGAATCACTCACCCACCAAAAACATGAAGTGGTAGCAATGATTTCTTTTGTCATCAATTGAATAGAGTTGGCTGGTAGGATTGGCTACGCTTAGAGCATGAGTGCATGAGTGCTGTTTGATTGAGTGCGAATCGGTCACGGATTGTCACGTGGCAATACGTGACCGATTCAGAGCGCATGCGCGTGCCTGGGGTGCTATGATACTATTAATGGTCTTTTCATCCGTGACTGTAGTGATTTCAGTGCTGGTATACTACGATGATTATTGTCTTGCTTGAGCTACCAGAAGGGATGTGATCTATGACAAGAAGGAGAAGTTTTGGGTTTCTAGGATTGACTTGATTGGACTCTACTTCCTGGATCAACATAATATACAATAGATTTGCTTCATAGGTCAGTGATTTTCTTTGATGTGAACAACTTACGACCAAGTGATGAGGAAGAATTATTCCTAGGCGTAGTTGGAATGAGAATTTCAGTACATCGAAATATCAGGAGATTGTAATGTCAGGAGTCAAGGATCTTGTGAGTTAGATCTTGTAATAGAGTAGTTCAATACGTGTAAACTCTGTATTAGGAAAGATTAGTATCAAGAACACGAGTTTATGTAGTTCATTTCAAGAGGAATTCGAGGAAAGAGGTGTTATTGAATAACATTGTGTCAAGTAAACAATGTATCTGAAGGGCAAGAAGATAAGCTAATAAGACAAGATCGGAAGGATCCTTTATTGAAAAAAATGGATAGCCAATGTTAGGTTAATTTATACATGAATATGAATTGGATTTAACAAATTATACAGGATTGGAATTGGAAGGATATTGATTGGAAGAAGCATGAACACCAAATAGGAGTCTCATTTCAAATCAAACATAATAATCAAAAACATCTCGAAACCAAATACGTACTACATTGACGAAACACACAGTCATCCAGCATAACAAATCTAGATGATTAAACTCATTTTGGAGTTCAACTTAATGTGCTCAATACTACTAAACCTTTTTCAAATCAACGCAGTACTTTCAAAATTCGCCACAGTACTCAGTGAAGTGTTTCACCTCATCAACAATGAATAATGCGATTCACAAAATATAATCGAGTAGAACAAAAAGAAAAAAGGAAGGAGCATCAAATGTGAATACAAAATCAACTTCTGTAGTGTTGAGTTCCAACTATGTTGTGTTTAGAATTTGTTGTTGAACATTATGCTATAACTGTAGGCCTATCACATATGTTTCAATGTGGATTAATTGAACAATGATTTGTTCAATAATTTCATTGTGATTACTTGTTCCCCTAGTGGCGACAAATTTCCATCATTTTATAAAATTTAGTATCTAAAATAATGAATTAAAGAGAAAGTGGAACTTTATCACAAACATAGGAGAATAGTTACCCCAAGAAGATGGAATAGAATTAACACATCAACCACCACATGCACATGTTGATGAATGAGTATAAGTTGTCATTCAGATGAATGCGTGTGTGAAATGTACAAATGTCGCTGTATTATTTGGGTTATCTGTGATCGAATCTAGTCTACGGCCACTCTGCTCTGCGGAATGTAAAGAGAGTCAGAGAGAGTGCGAGTGCGAGTGAGAGAGAGTGAGAGAGTGTGAGTGAGTGGGAAGGGGCTGTGTAAATAATTCAAGTGTCGCCCTCCACATCTATTCAAAGCTTGGCTCTAATCAGTGATTATAGGTTGCTGGTAGTCAATAAGTTTGTCCAGCGTGTATCAATCTAGAAGGGAGAGACTCATGACTATTGTCCCGTTTTTGGAGAATTATGGGAGGGGTAGCACGCTACAGAATCCACGTTTGAAACAATATATTCACCTGGACTCTCTAATCAGCATAAATTTCGTACATCCAACACAATCTGGGGACAATGTTTCGCTCGCTGGATGTTCCTAACTCCCTACCGCTCCCATAAATTCTCCCATGTACAAATCCCGACACCATACACACCATCTACAAATAGACAGTCGCAAATCAACTCTCCTACACTCATCAAAAACGCGCATTTTTACACAAACAATAAATCACACACTATCTCACATATGAATAACGCAACATGTCAAAAAATGAACATAAAATACGTTTCAAAAACACACCGGACTCGTTTTTTCGACGCACTTTGTGTTTCATTTCCATCATTCTATCTCCCAACTCGGAAATAAGGTTTACGCGATAATCAGCAACAATTCAATTAAAAATGAAAATTCCAATCCAAAAAAACATCATCACACACACACCATGAGTTATTCCAATCATGTTGCGAAGGATATGAGAATGCATTTTGTATTTAATTGAAAAAATAATTGGGGTTCTAAAAATGATATCACTTTGAAAAACAGCCTCTAAAATGAAACAATATTATTAATATCGTTGCATCTCTGTTGCAGCGGATATGAGAATGCATTTTTACGTCGAATTGTAAAAATAATTGGGACTAAAATAAACATGTTGAAAAAGTGGATGTGCTCCTTTATTTCTGATTCTATAGCTGTATTTTGATGGGGATTAGTATTGATTCAATCAATTTGGAGGACATGACATGCGGTTTTTTGGTTTATGATTCTATTGATTGGTGGCGAATATAATGGATTTGTATGAAGCCAACAGTTTTTCACTCTCGATAACAATGAAAATAGCTTTTGGATCCACTACTTCTCAATCTGACAATGATTCTCATTATACACTCGATGACATAGTTCTTCCATGAAACTATAGTCTGTACACATCCTAGGTGCGAACAAACCATGGTGATCTATGCTACTGGACAAAATCAAGTTGATTAAAATATATAAATATGACTATTAGTTTAGTATAAGGTATCCAGTGCAGCAGTAATACAAATAGAAATTTTCAAGCACCTATTTCTACTATTTTATAAAAAAGTAGTTGAAAAGTTCAATTTGTATTTTCAATATTTCGGAAGATTTTGTCAGTTAAAAGAGTCTGGAATAGTGACACTGAACACGTATGAAGTTCTGAGTTACTCATGTATTTTGTACGAAGATCAAATCAGAAAAACTCCAAACATACAACAGTGAAGGATCTATCAAGATTAACGTTCTTGTCAAACATAATTATTATATTCATGAGGAATAGATATTTACAGATGGAAATTACTGAGATATTGCGATATTCAAATGCTAATCAATTAATAATTATTATTAATGGAAATCCAAATTAAATGCTGTAATTGCATTACCGTTAATGTAATTCCTGGGCTGACAAATAATTTTTGAATAGTAGCACCACAGAATACAATTATAAGAAGTTTTCTCTGGTAGCACTCATCAAATTTCCATCTAGCTGTTTGCCCTGTTGTCAATATTTGAAGTAGCAGAAGTCTTTCGGTGAATTACAGCATTTAATTTGGATTTTCGTTCAATAATAATTAAGTAATTATAGTGAATTACTGATACCCTTGTTATAATATTATCCTTATGTCAAACACGACTAGTTTCGGACATTTAACCTATTATCAAGTTTCAAGAAGGAATTGTGGTTTTACACAAAAATAAAATCTGGTGTGGCGCACTCACACAAACTTCCTTGCCGTTATGAAAATTGATCCCTGACGCTAGTGTAAACGCGCATCTCAAGTCAAAGATCTGAGCCAGCTGGTGACAGGTCAATAACGCTGGATACACACGAGATCTGCTATCTCTTCTAGTGAATGATATTTAGAATCAACAGTTGCCAACAGTTTGCAATTATTGAATAATTACATTTTCTCAAATTTCAAGCTTATTTCAATTTCAGGTGAAAATGTTACTGGACATTAATTGAAGAGATGTCCATGCTCAATCGTTTCCACTAGATATTTTTTGTTTAAAATTATATTGAGACCTGATAATTGGAAATCTAAAATCAAACTTTGCATAGATGGGGTGGAGCTTCTGAAATTTTTACAGATATGGGACTTGTGGCAGTTGATATAGCTTATCAATGACTATTTAGGTATAAATTTCATCAAAATCGTTGGAGCCATTTTCGAGAAAATCGCGAAAAACCGTGTTTTTGACGGCATTTTAGCCGCCATCTTAAATTGCATTCGATCGAAATTTGTTCGTGTCGGATCCTTAAGCTGCGTACACATATTCGTGATTCCACACACCGTACCGAGCACGCTCCTCCTCGTACCGCCCTCGTACCGCCTTCGTACCACATCGAACCACAGTCGGACCGCCCACGCACCCATCATGAACGTTACGGAAGATGGTAGATCTTCTCGCGTTCCCCGGTCGAACCACTGTTGCTCCCCCGGTCGATCATCAATCGCTCTGCTGGAGTGAAGTTCGGTTGCGGAGTAGAGCGACAGTCTGTACGCACCTATATAGTGTAAGGACTTAAGTTCCAAATTTCAAGTCATTCCGTAATTGGGAGATGAGATATCGTGTACACAGACGCACATACACTCATACACAACCACACACACACACAAATACACCCACCACACACACACACACCACACACACACACACATACAGACCAATACCCAAAAACCATTTATTCGGACTCAGGGGACCTTGAACGTATAGAAATGTAGAAATTTGGTACCTTAATTTTTCGGAAAGCAATACTCTCCTTACCTATGGTAATAAGGGCAGGGAACAAGGATAGGCTACTTGTAATTTTCTCCAATTGGACATTTAAGTAGCCCTATTGAAATATTCATTGAATAATCTCCTTTTGGAATTGATACCTGTTCACGTAAAATTAAAACCATCAGCTTACAGCTCAAATTGGGACCTACTTGAAAAAATCGAGAAATTGAATTCATCAACCAAACCTGTTGACTCTATAGACAGCTACAACATGTATAAGACGTGCTTCAATTCAATTCAATTTTATTTTTCATGTTATGCATCGTATATAATACAATATTTAACACACGTCATAACATCACATCATAAATACATTACAAATGTTACTACAATATTATATAATATAGTCTAAATCATTGAAAAAAATAAGTTAATTCACAGATGGAATTGAAGTTGGATGAACCAAAAACAGTGGAATCAAAAGTCTACAATTCTGAAAAGTTGCAGATCATAGATTAAGTGGCATTTTACTTTCCTTGCCCTATTACCATAGGTAAGGAAAGTATTGTGTGTGTGTGAGTGTGTGTGGTGTCTGTGTTGTGGTGTGTGTTGTGTGTGGTGTATGAGTGTATGTGCGTCTGTGTACACGACTCTCATCTCCCAATTAACGGAATGACTTGAAATTTGGAACTTAAGGTCCTTACACTATAAGGATCCGACACGAACATTTCGATCAAATGCGATTCAAGATGGCGGCCTAAAATGGCGAAAATGTTGTCAAAAACAGGGTTTTCCGTGATTTTCCCTCGGAAACGCTCCAACGATTTGATCAAATTCATACCTAAAATAGTCATCGATAAGCTCTATCAACTGCCAGAAGTCAATGCAGATAGATTCCCAATTATCAGGCTTTAGATACAATTGAAAAAAAAAATCGAGTGGAGTAGATTGAGCATGAAAATCTCTACAATTAATGTTCAGTAACATTTTCACCTAAAATGAAAATAAGTTTTGAATTCGAGAAAATGTGATTTTTCAATTGCAAATTATTGTTGATTCTATAAAATCATTCACTATGAAGAGATAGCAGACCTCAGTGTGTCTCCAGGTTATTGCCCTGTCACCAGCTGGCTCAAATCTTTGAATAGTAGAATTGAGATGCGCGGGAACACTAGCGTCAGGTGATCAATTTTCATAACGGCAAGGAAAGTTGTGTGAGTGCGCCACACCAGATTTTCATAATGTGTATTTATAAAGAGGATAAATGATTTGATTTGATTTGATTGCTTCACAATAAGACACTGGAGAAGTACACCATCCTAACCTTTGTGGGAACAAACGTCACCCCTTGATATTGATATATCAGGACCAGACCTTTCACAATGTTGACATGATAACCTGTAGCGTTTGAGAACTCCAAAAGCTCTTCTATTAAATAGAAATCATCTTGTTTCAAAAATAATTGCAATCAACCACTTATACAAGACTGACATGCCACTTGATGAATTGCATTGATTCCATTGCGTGGTTTCAAGTACAATTCAAGGGCCCCGAGTGCAATCAATCAGTTTCCGTTGACAATAAGTGGACAACCAATCTATGATTCGATCAATATCAATCAAAAACGAGAAGAGTTTCTCTTTTTGAGAATAATATTTTATTGTGTTACCAAATGTTGTGGCTTGCATTGATGAAGGAAACTATGAATGAATGCAATGTCAGTGTTTTTGCATTGGAAGACAGATTCTGTAGGGGTTCAACATCTGGGCGGATTAGTCACTCTGACAATGTAATACTCGTGGATCAGTCAAATGCAGAAATTTCACATTATACAAGAGAGCAAGAGGACTCCTTCTCCCCAGGAGAAGAAAACGGAATGAGGGGAGAGTTGAGAAAGAGGAGAGTAGGGGAAGAGTAGAGAGGAGTGGATAAGTGGTAAGGGAAGAATAAGAATGAAGAAAATTAAAGGGAGAAGAATGAGAGTAAAAATGAAATGTCAAGAGGGCAAGAGAAAAAAATGAAAGAGCAGACAGGAAATGTGAAGATAGGAGGATCACAAAGGAAAAAGAAAACGAGCGTCTGAAGCGACAAAGTAGATGAAGAAATAAATAGGAGAATAGAATAGGAAATAGGACTTAGAATATCAGAGAAGTCAGGAGAGGAGTAGAGAGAGAAAAAGAAAAAACAGAATTTCAGAGAAGAGAAGAGTAGAGAAAAAAGGAGAGAACTAAAAAAACACAAAAGAACAGAATGGAGCGTAATGGAAGAACAGACGGAAGATAACAGTCACGAACGGATCAGGAAATTGGAGAACTGAACAGAACTGGGGTTAACATGAAGATAGAATTGTAAAGAAGAGAAAAGAAGGGAAAATCAGAGAACGAAAGAGAGCAGAGGAACACAGAGGAGAACAGAAGAGAGAAAACAGAAGCAAACTATTCAATTAACAATCTATTCAACTACTCATTTAGAATCACCACTTCAAATAACAGTATACATTCACTTCTCCCACCCTCAAAAGCCATTGAATTAATCGATCAAAACCACTGATCCAATAATGTCAATCTTCAATGTTACATCTCAATCAAGCAGCAATCAACCTGTCCATCTAGTGAATAAGTATAGTAGTGAAAAGCTCTTATTAGTGAAGGTTTCAAGTAGTGTTTAGTAAGAACTGAGCGAATGAAAGAGAGGGAAAGAATTAGAGATTGAGGAGAAAGATATGAATGAAAGAGAGAGAGAATGAGTGAGTTATGGCATAGAGAAACAATAGCGTAAGTAGATATCCCATAGTTTTATGTCGTAACTTTACTGTTATCTCAAGCCGATAGTTCACGTAGTTCTTTCCCTTGAAGTTGTATGACACTGGTAGTCTCTCATATTGTGCCTTTCATACACTCTCACCCCAACAAAACAGTAAAAATCGACAGTAATCGGCTTGAGATAACAGTAAAAGCTCGACATAAACTCCCTATACCATGGGATATCTACTTACGCTATTGTTTCTCTATGGTTATGGTTAGCGAGATATTATGAAAAAAGGTGACAATGTGAATTAGATGACATTTTACTGTATTGCCTTTTTACTCTATGTTGGAAGAAAGAGTGTGAGAGAGAGGAAAAAATATGCATTGAA